>NC_133652.1:174039052-174364238 GCF_009905375.1 Apium graveolens
GTACCCTCGGCATCCATATCATCATCTCCTCCACTCTCGCTGAAAGTCTCAGTCGTCTCGGAGGAGGAAGAGCAATCATCCGCAGCAGGCCTCGAAGATGACTCGGGAGGAGAAAGAACGGGTCCTAAGGGATACGATCCGAGACAACTACTCGGGTACGAAACCTCTACAACAAAGCCTCGTCATCAGGGAAGACATAGTCCGCCGGTTAATATCAGGACAAGCCTCGTTCACGTCCCAAGGGCAGTGTCCCAGCCAGTCCTAAAAAACCCAGTGAAGACTGAGTCATCCCTCACCCTCATGGACTGGGTAAACTCCTCCGAGTCCAAATATTTATCAATCGCCTTATCTTTCTCCGCCCTTAGCGCCACCAGCTTAGCGTTGGACTCTCCGAGCTCTTCCTCCTTACGCTTCAGCTTCCGCTCTAAAGCGGCGTACTTCTTCTGCTGATTCCTGAGGGCGTTATCTGCCTTATCCGAAGCCCTTTTCCAGGATTCAGCTTGCCTCACAGCGCCTTGGAAGTAGGCGTTAGACTGAAATGAAACAATAAACAGAAATATAAGGAAAGAGAATGCTACAAGTAAAAAAGAGTACAAACGTAAGAAATAGTCATATCGAGGCTAAGGACTGAGCTCCCATGAGCTTTATCCTCTCCAAGTCAGGAGTAGCCACCACATCGGTGAAGTCCTTGGGAGTTATATCGTGGTAAGACCAATCCTAGGCGTGCTTCATGGATCCAACCACGGTATCCACTCGGCGGAATCCCCAGAGAGGCTGAAAGGCGCCCGTAGCAGCAGAGACAGGAGCAGCAGCTGAGACAGGAGCAGCAACAGTAATAGGGGCATTGTGGCCCTCAGTTCCCTTAGCTGGAACCTCTACCATGGGCTCCTTGTGCTTCCGTAGGAATCTAGGCTCCGTAGCCTTTCCTCGAGTATCCAGACCCGCAAGGCGAGCCTTCTTCATCATGGCAGTCTCTTCAACAAGAGGCACATTATCCTCGTTGATTTCCTTAGCAGCTGCAAAACAAGAGAAAAACAAAATAAGTGGTGTCAATAATGCATTAAAGAAAGTAAAAATGAGAAGGGAAGAAAATACCCTGTTAAGAAATAGAGGATAGCCCCACGTAGATGAGGGAGAACTCCTCTAAAAAGTCCAGCTGATAGTGGCATCGTCATCCCGAGTAAGCTCATCATAAATGATAGTTTCCTCGGGGGTTAAGTGAATGGATTTGAGGCTACCGTCACTAACCTTCCCGAAGGAAGATCTGAAGAGGATGCCCCAGTCACCATTCTCCCACCTTAACCCGACAAAACTATTCCTCCAATTTTGGTTATTGTCGGGAATGGATGCGCTGTTAAAAATGTGCTTACACTTGGGCCTTTGTTTTACGTAGACCCAACCACAATTACCAGAAGAACTTTTGTAACATTGAAAAACCTTCCTAAAAACAGCTATAGATAAGGGAAAACCTCCCCTAAGACAAAAAACATGAAACATAAAATATTCCTCCAAGCGTTTGGAGGAAGTTAACATGGGTTAATTTGCAAATCAGCTAGGAGGTGGGGAATGAAGGGATGAAAAGGGAACCTAAGCCCAGCATCGAGGGCATCCGTGTAAATAAAAACTATCGGGTTTCGAGTGGCAAGTACGGTCACCACCAGAAACTGGAACTAACCAAAGGGAGATGAACATTATAATGTGCATTTAACTTATCATAATCTGTATTATGCCATGTGTTGCAATGATTAAAAGAATTGAGATGTGCAGTGGAGGGATATTCGTCCTCCCTAGTATTAATCATATCTATCAAAGACATGTAAGAAGAATGGATCTCAACATCCTTACCTCATTTTAAGCCGAGCTAACTTGGCCGCTCTTTCGGAATTCTTATCAACCATTGATGGAGGTTGAAGGAAACCTTGAAACCTTGGAAAGAAGGAGGCCGAAAAAGGCTTGGATATGGTCGGAAAACTCTTAGAGAAGGAAGAATGTTGAGAGTGTTGAGAGAAGAGGAAGGAGTTTGAGAAATGAGTGAAATGGGAAGTGTGAGGAAATCACTCTCTCATCCCACTCTTATATAGGCACAAAGAAGGCTAATTGGGCCCAGAAAAGCCCATTTGGAACCAGGAAAAGAATATTCTGGAATGTTCTAGTAGATTTTGGAAAAATCCAAGTAAATCCTAGAAACAAATTAAAGATTCTAGAAAAATCTGGAGTTTGGGCTTAAAAAGAAGGCCCAACCCAAACTTTATTGGGCCTAGGGGTAAGAAAAGCCCAGAGTAAAAGCCTAGTTCAGGAAAAATAATGAAATTAAATCTTGTTGGGCTTGGAAATAAACAAAGCCCAGAAAAAGGGCCCAGGAAATTGAAATTAAAGGCCGAAAGAGACAAAGAGGCCCAGGAAAATAGGGACAAAAAATTGTTGTTTTCTGACCTAATTCGACTAGGATTAACACTATGTTTTTGGTCGAATGGTCTAGGTCGAAATTACCTTCGACCAGGGCTAGAAGGGGAGTATAATTCGGTCAAAACAAAATCCTGACAAAAAATTTCTACTCGAAAAAAATCTTGATCGAAAAATCGACCGGGAATTGAGGTCGAACACTTTCCCTCGATGTTGACTTTGACCTGGGCTTAAAAGAGGGCAAATGTTAGGAATATGTGTATTAGTTTAATGATAAGTTAAACAAAACACTTAAGTAGAAATCTAGTATTTGTAGCCTCAACGGATAAGACCATCTTGGCTATCCGTTGATGGAGTAGCTTTACTTAGAAATAAGTTTAGTAATGTAGAATATTTCAGTCTCTGCATTTAAGTTATAATTCTTAGAAGTTGTGGGAAATTATAAGTAATGTTGACTATTAGTGGATATGCAAATAGGAGGGCTAATTGTAAATATTTCATGCCTTGTAATTTTGTATAATGAAGTAGTATCAACTGATAGATTAAGGCCTTCAACGGATGAAAAACAAAGCTTCAACGGATAACATCCATCAACGGGTGAGTGCATCAACGGATAAAGCTTCAACTGCTAAAGCATCAACGGATGAAGCCATCAACGGATGAAGCCATCAACGGATGAAAGCTTCAACGGATGCTCAGTTCAATAGCAGTTGATAGTGACAATTCATAAGCTGACAGAAGCACATGGGTTGATAGAGACAATTGAAATATTGGTAGCCTCTTAGAGGAATCAAGAAAAAGCAGCATTTCCATTCTGGTGCAAACAAGGAAGTATTTAAAGATTCACAGATTATCTTAGATTGCATTGGATAGAGAAATGAAGAAGAAACATGTGAAGAACTATTTTATAATTGTATTTTATCTTTGTCTTCACTTGTAAACTTGGTGATATATAAACCAAGTTGCAGCTAGTAATTAGATGTGAATTTTCCAGAGCTGTTTAGAAAAACATAAAGAGAAAATCATCTAGTTTGTACTAGGAAGCAGCTGTGATCAATTTTTTGCATCACAGATTTTATGAATACACATCTCTGGTGGAACAACAAATCCACCATAAAAGTTTTTTAAAGCCTTTGTGTTCTTTACATTTGTGTCTTGAATATACATCTGTCTGCACCTGCTCAAAGCAATTCACACACAATTGTTCATCATACCCTTAGCTTTTGAAACTGCTCAAAACTTGAAAAGTTTTGAGATTTACATTCAACCCCCCTTCTATAAATCTTATTGTTAGTTCCTTGGGAATAACAATTGGTATCAGAGCAAGCTCTTGACATACAAAGAGTTTAAAGATCTATTCTACTAACATCATGATTAAGAAGGATATTGGAGTGAAGATTCCAATCTTGGAAAGAGATAATTATCATCACTGGAAAGTGAAGATGCATCCACATCTTCTCTCTCAAGATGAAAGCTACATCAACTGCATTGAGAATGGTCCTCACATCCCTCACAAAGTGGCCATAGCTGCCACTGCCACAGTTGCTGTTGGACAGTCTATTCCCAAGCCAAAAGAAGAATGGACTGATGAAGATATTGAAGAGGTTCACAAGGACAAGAAGGCCATGAACATTCTGTTTAATGGCCTAGACAAAGATATGTTTGATAATGTCATTAACAGCCAAACTGCTAAGGAAAGTTGGGATACTGTGCAACTTATCTATGAAGGTACTGAACAAGTTAGAAAACAAAATGCAGCTTCTCATTCAACAATATGAATATTTTCATTCTGAAGAAGGAGAATCATTGAATGATACCTTCAATAGATTTCAGAAACTGTTGAATGGATTGAAGCTGTATGGCAGAGTGTACCAAGTCAAGGATTCCAACTTAAAATTTCTGAGGTCTCTACGAAAGGAATGGAAGCCTATGACTATTTCACTAAGGAATTCTCAAGATTATAAGGACTTCACACTTGAAAGATTATATGGAATTTTGAAGACCTATGAACTTGAGATGGAGCAAGATGAGCTGTTGGAAAAGGGAAAGAGAAAAGGTGGATCAGTTGCACTTGTAGCTGAAAATGAGAGAACTGAAGCCAGGAATGAAGAAAAGACAATGCCAAGTCTCAAAATTGGCACAAGCAAATCAGAATTAAGCAAGGGAAAGGAGCAAGCAGCTAAGGTTGAAGACAATTCCAGTCAAGATGACTCTGATTATGTTGATGAACATCTAGCTTTTCTGTCCAGAAGGTTACAAAGATAAAATTCAAGAAAAACATTAGAGCCACTAATCTAAACAAGAACATGGTTGACAAATCAAAGTTCAAGTGTTATAACTGTGGCATAAGTGGACACTTTGCAAGTGAGTGCAGAAAGTCAACTTCTGAAAAGAAGAAATTTGAGCAAGTGGATTACAAAAAGAAATACTTTGAATTGCTCAAACAAAAGGAAAGGGCTTTTCTAACTCAAAAAATGACTGGGCAGCTGATGGAGCCAATGAAGATGATGATATGGAGTATGTCAACTTAGCCCTGATGGCTAATTCTGATGAAAATGAAACTAGTTCATCAAGCAACCAGGTAATTACTACTGACCTCTCTCAGCTTTCTAAAAATGAATGCAATGAAGCTATAAATGATATGTCCAATGAATTATATCATTTATGTGTTTCCCTTAAATCACTGGCTAAAGAGAACACAAGAATTAAAGAGAATAATTGTTTTTAAGTGATACGAATGCTGTGTTAGAGGGTAAGGTAATTGAGCTTGAAAAGATTAAAATTAAATGCTTATCTGTTGAGAGTGAACTAGAAGAGTCTGTTAAGAAAGTAGAAGTTCTTTCTAGGCAATTAGAACGTGAGCAAGAGGTAATCAAGGCCTGGAAAACATCTAGGGATGTTAGTGCTCAAATTGTCAAGGTTCAAGGAATTGAATCACTCTGTGAGAATGCCTGGAACAAAACAAAAAGGAAATAGAATTAATTGATGGACTGTCAACGGATGTAGAATCAACGGATGATGAAAGTCATCCGTTTGAAGGAAGAAAAAGAGCATCCGTTGAAGGCTCATCAATTGAAACAGGCAAATGATTCTAAAAGGAATAATTTGAAAAATCTCACTAAGAAGTTTGGTTCAACTTCCAAGAACTTTGTCAAAGAAGAAGCTAGCACATCCAAAGATGCCAATAAGGTGAACATAGGACACATGACTTTAGATCAGTTGAAAAATAGGCTTAAGTTGGTTGAGGATAAAAAGGAAACTAAAAGAAAATCTAATAGAAATGGGAAGGTAGGGATTAACAAACACAACAATTACACACCTGATAAGTATGCTCCTAGAAAAAGTTGTGTGCATTGTAGTAGTGTTAAGCATCTATCTACTAACTACAAATCTGTTAAGAATGCTCCCATGCCTTTAACTCCTTCCATGCCTAACATGTCTATGTCACCACTGCATGCTATGCCTGTTATGTCTCAACGGAATCCACATGCACATTTTGCAAACATGCCATATGTAAATAATCCTTATTTTGCTGCATTTAGTATGCCTCAAATGCCATACAACATGCATATGTGGAATAATATGTTTGCACAATCTATGCCTTATCAAATTCAATCAAATGTGCTAAATGATTCTGTGACTAATCCTACACTTCAACCAACTACATCTGAGATCAAGGTTGACTCAAAGTTACCTAAGTCAAAAGGTGCAGGAAGTGTGAAGTCTAGGAAAAAGACTAACAAGGCTGGACCCAAGGAAACTTGGGTACCAAAATCAACTTGATTTGATTTTATTGTGTGCAGGGAAAAAGAAGGAATCTATGGTACTTGGACAGTGGTTGTTCAAGGCACATGAAAGGAGATTTCACCCTGCTCACAGAGTTCAAGGAGAGAGCTGGCCCTAGCATAACCTTTGGAGATGATAGCAAAGGGTTCACTATGGGATATGGCTTGATTTCAAAGGAAAATGTCATCATTGATGAAGTTACATTAGTTGATGGTCTCAAACACAATCTATTGAGCATCAGTCAACTATGTGACAGAGGGAATACTGTTTCCTTCAATTCTGAAGCATGTATTGTCACAAGTAAGAAGGACAACAAAGTGGTTCTAACTGGAGTTAGAAAAGGGAATGTGGACTTGGCTGACTTCAACTCTACAGATGCAGAATCAATTACTTGTCTTTTCAGCAAAGCAAGTCAAGATGAAAGTTGGCAATGGCACAAGAAGCTGTCCCATTTGAATTTCAAGACAATGAATGATCTAGTCAAAAAGGACTTAGTTAGAGGAATGCCTCTAGTGGAATTCTCAAGGGATGGACTGTGTGATGCTTGTCAGAAAGGAAAGCAAAAGAGAGCTTCATTCAGTAAGAAGCTTGAATCAACAATTGACGAACCATTACAATTGCTACACTGGATCTTTTTGGACCAGTCAATGTATTGTCAATTTCAAGGAAAAGATATTGCCTAGTGATTGTAGATGATTTCTCAAAGTTTTCATGGACCTATTTTCTTGGATCAAAGGATGAAGCTAGTGAAATCATTATCAATCATATCAAGCAAGTCAACAACCATCCAGATTTCAAAGTAAGGAATATCAAGAGTGACAATGAAACTGAGTTCAAGAATACTACCATGAGGTTGTTCTGTGAAGAAAATGGGATCATGCATGAGTTCTCAGCTCCAAGTAATCCACAACAAAATGGTGTGGTGGAAAGGAAGAACAGATCACTAATTGAAGCTGCAAGAACAATGTTTGAAGAGTCAAAATTCCCAACATATTTTTGGGCTGAGGCTGTTAACTGTGCATGTTACACTCAGAATATTTCTCTGATCAATCAGGCAAAAGGCATGACTCCCTATCAATTGTTCAAGAGAAGAAAACCAACCTTAAACTTATTTCATGTCTTTGGTTGCAAATGCTACATTCTAAGGAACCAACCTGATCACAAAGGCAAGTTTGATGCAAAGGCTGATGAAGGGATATTTGTTGGTTATTCTACTGGAAAATCATATAGGGTTTACAATCTAAGAACCAACATTATTATGGAATCTGTGCATGTTGTGTTCGATGATAAAAAGATTGATGGACTAACAGATGAGGGAAATCATGAAGGACTCAAATTTGACAACATTGAGATATATTGTGATGATAGTGAAGATGAGAATGATGGAGAGACACTTCAAAAAGGATTCAATATCTGTCTTTGGATAATGCACAAAATGTTGCATCAGTTGAAAGTCATAATTCAGCATACGTTGACAGAAGTAATGCAGCATCCATTGAAAGACAAAGTGCATCATCCGTTGAAGTACATAATGGAGCATCCGATGATCATAATTCATCAACGGATAATCAATTTACATCATCAGTTGATAGAACTCCCAGTTCCTCACAAAGGACCAATAACACAGGGGGAGTTTCAACCAATCAATACTCTATCTCACATCATGACAATACTGAGGCAACCTCGTCTAGAGCTAAAATCTACCACCTCAAAGGAAATGGACCAAGAATCATCCTTTTGAACTAATAATTGGTGATGCAACATCTAAGGTGAAAACTAGAAGGGATACTTAAGATGAATGTCTATACAGTAGTTTTCTATCACAGGAGGAACCTAAGAGAGTGGAAGAAGCTCTATTGGATCCAGATTGAATTTTAGCAATGCAAGAGGAGCTAAACCAATTTGAAAGGAACAAAGTATGGAAGCTGGTACCCAATCCAAAGAACACGAGTTCTATTGACACAAAATGGGTATTCAGAAACAAGATGGATAAATTGGCATTGTCATAAGGAATAAAGCTAGATTGGTTGCCAAAGGCTACTCTCAACAAGAGACAATAGATTTTGATGAGACATTTGCTCCTGTTGCAAGACTTGAAGCCATCAGAATTTTTCTAACCTATGCAGCCCATGCCAATTTCAAAGTCTATCAAATGGATGTCAAGTGTGCATTTCTGAATGGAGAATTGGAGGAAGAAGTTTATGTGAGCCAACCTCCAGGGTTTGAAGATCCAAATTTTCCAAACCATGTGTATTATCTATTGAAAGCACTCTATGGACTAAAGCAAGCACCTAGAGCCTGGTGTGAGACTTTGTCAAAATTTCTCCTAGATAATTACTTCACAAGAGGTACTGTTGACAAAACTCTTTTATTTAGAAATGTTAATGGCTCTACAATACTTGTTCAAATTTATGTAGATGATATTATATTTGGTTCTACAGATGATAAACTTTGTAAAAAGTTTGCTAAGTTAATGCAAAGTAAATATGAAATGAGCATGATGGGAGAGCTAACTTATTTTCTTGGATTACAAGTTAAACAAGTTAGTGGTGGAATTTTCATTAGTCAAACTAAATATATTTATGATCTTTTAAAGAAGTTTGACTTAATGGAATGTTCATCTGCAAAAACTCCCATGGCCACTGCCACTAAGCTAGAATTAAACAAGGCTGAAAAGTCTGTGGACATTACAAGCTATAGAGGCATGGTTGGTTCACTTCTATATTTAACTACCACTAGACCTGATATAATATTTTCTACATGTCTTTGTGCTAGATTTCAAGATGATCCTAAAGAATCTCACTTAGTTGCTATTAAGAGAATTTTCAGATATCTCAAAGGGACTCCAAATCTAGGAATTTGGTACTCTAGAGAGTCTGGTTTTGATCTAATTGGCTACTCAGATGCAGATTATGCAGGTTGCAAAATAGACAGGAAAAGTACAACTGGCACCTGTCAATTTCTAGGGAATAAGCTTGTGTCATGGTTCAGTAAGAAGCAAAATTCTGTTTCTACATCAACAGCTGAAGCTGAGTACATTGCTGCTGGTAGTTGCTGTGCACAGATATTATGGATGAGGAATCAACTATTTGACTATGGGCTAAATGTTGACAAAATTCCAATATTCTGTGACAACACAAGTGCCATTGCCATTACTGAAAATCCAGTGCAACATTTAAGAACCAAGCACATTGACATCAAGTACCACTTTATAAGGGAACATGTGATGAATGGTACAGTGGAACTTCATTTTGTTCCAAGTGAAAAATAGATTGCAGACATATTTACCAAGCCATTTTATGAATCAACATCCACAAGATTAGTAAGTGAGCTAGTTATGCTTAATTATTCCTAAATTCTTGTTCTAATTGTAATTTGTTTTGTAGCCAGAAATGAATTTGTTATAAGAACAAAGTTGGCTTTAAGTAAAGTTTATTCTGTCAATGGATATTCCCTATCCGTTGAAAGTCAAAATTGTTCTATTAACGGATATCCAATATCCGTTAAAAGAAAAATATATTTCTGGTAATTTTATCCTTCAACGGATAAAACTGTGTTAATCTTCAATGGATAATTATTTACCTCATCCGTTGAAGTGTCACATCAGCCATTTTGAGTGAGTCACAGCCGTTGATTCTATTTGCTTAACCGTTGATACATATATATATATATATACAAAGTTGTATGTATTTGTATTAAAGGCAGTTTTTAGAATACTTACAGTTTATCTTTCATTCTCAAACGGCTGTAATTCACTTAAAAATATTGTTTAATCATTCTCTTTATGTTTTAATTTGAGAAAGTATAAAAGCCCCTTTGAATTCTTATTTTCACTTTACGCTTTCTTGCAATTTTCAAAAGCTTTTACTCTCTTTCTCTCCCAAAACTCTCAATCTTTCTCTGCAACTTCTACCCACAACAATGGCACCAGTAGTTAAGATAATGTCCCAATCTGGATTTGTCTATGAGAAAAACAATTTCGTAGCTTTGGTGGAAAAGAATGAAGCCCATTCAGATTATCACAAGATGATGGACTTCATCAAAAACTGTAAACTGAGCTATGCAATGCTGGAAGCCCCAATGATTTACTGTGAGGTAGTTGAGGAAATATGGACAACTTCTGAGTTCAATCCCACTGATATGACCATTTCTTTCTCTCTCAAAGGTAAGGATTACTGTATTAACTGTGATGATATACAGTCCTGTTTTAAATTATCTGAAAACAATGCCATGATACCACACACTGATAATGATGTATCTAGCATGTTAGATTCCATAGGCTATTCCTTTGATTCTGCTAGTTTAGGCAGTATTAGGAGAAAAGGCCTTAGGAAAGAATAGAGTTTTCTTGGTGATGCCTTTATCAAGGTTTTCTCTGGGAAAATTAGTAACTTTGATGCAATAACTTCATCTCTTGTTAATATGCTCTATATGCTGGTTTCTGATAGGTACTTTAATTTTAGCAATTATGTTATGCTAGAATTGGGTACTAGGTTAGGTAACAAGGCTAATAGACCTCATAACATCTACTATGCTAGATTCTTTATGTTATTGGCTAACCATGTTGCTGAAGGTTTGGTCATAACTAATGAGAGTAATAAACTCAAATGTTGGGCACAAGAGAAGAGGGTCCTTGCAGACCTTTTGAGAATTAACCTCAATAATCAGGTGCCATTGGTATACTTACCAATCATGAATGCACCTCAGGTAAGTGAGGTAAATACTTCTTCAACTCTTACTTCTTCCAACCCCATCACTTCTTTGCCTTCAAGTATGGCCATGGGATCTGTGTCAATGCCCTAACAGATTCCTACCAAGGCCACCAAACCTAAAATTTCAAAACCCAAGTCAAAGAAAGCCACATCTGTTGTCTCTCAAAAGACAACAGTTGTAACACCTACCATGAACCTTGAGGGAGTGAACAGGGTGTTAGTGGTGAGGGGAGGGGTGAACATCAAGAAAACCCCCAGAATAAGGTAGGAGAGGTAAGTGGTACCCAAGCTAGCCAAGCCATAGTTTCTCAAAAGACTGTGGTGGTTGAAAAGGATTCAACTTATCCCTAGTTGCATCCTCCCAAAAGTGTGCAGCTATTGAAAATAGTCCCCAACCAGGGACACAAAACAAAAGAGGGAGGGACACTGAAGCTACACACTCACCTGTAAAAGCCTTCACAAGAAGAAAGAGGGTCAAAACCCTAGTTTCCACACAGGGTGCACACACTGCACAGATACAACCACCTATATCTATGCCTTCTCAAATTCATCTTGATGTGACTCCAACAAATGTGGAGTCACAACCCCATTCTCTCAAAATTGACACACATCAATCACCAAAGTCTTCATCACCATCTCTGGATGTGGACATGATATTCAAATCAATTCCTGATTCTCCCTCTTTACAACTGAGGGAGGAGCCCCACTCAAATACTGGTGATCATCATCTTTTAGATGATTTGTTGGATCATCAGCCAATTCTTTCAGACTTAGTTGAAGAATCTGTGTCACCTAAATTAAAATCAATCCACACAGATTCAACATTTATGTCACTTTCAATTTCTACTTCTTTTTCTTCTTCAACGGATATTCCTCATCCGTTGACAAGTGGTTGTTCTTCAACGGATAAGCTTAACAGCAATTATTCGTTGATACCATACATAGTTCAAGGAAAAATAAATAGGACTAAAGTTAAGAAATAAATAGAAAGTTACACCTGACTGATCTTCAAGTGGACTGCATTTCAATTTCCCTGAAGTCATTTCCCTACCATTATCCTAAGATCATAAGCTTCTCGCCCATTTATGCTGCCAATCGTATGTTCCCCCGTGGTTATAAGTTTTCCATCACTTGTATCGAGTGTATTCATAAATTCGTTTTTAGGATGATGCCATCTTGTTGGAATTTTCTAATTCGCATGTTATTGTTGTAACTCTTCGACACTTGTTGTAGGTATAAGGTTGTTGGTATTTTTTTCATGTCACGATATTTGTAGATTGTATCCAAGTCATTGACGAGTTTCTTACTGTTGTCATCTTCTGTCAATCGGTCATAGGATTAAGTTTGTTCATTTTCTAAACATCTTTCTAATAATGGTGTAGTTGACTTCATTCTTAGCACAACTATTTTGTCTTTGTCGATAGATTGAATGTTATTCGTTAAGTAATCTTTGAACTGTTGTATTCAAGTTGTCATGTATTGCATCTTTCCTGATTTCGTCTAAGGTGTCATCTCTCTCAATTGTTGGTTTGGAGAAGTCTATAATCAAAATGTTGAACATTTTGAGACGTCTCAATGTTTTCCATATTCCAGCTAAGGCTTCAAATTGTATGTCCGAACTCTCTTGGAACTCGTCGTATGTCGAATACATGAAATTCAACTTGTAGAAAATTGAAAATTTTAATTAAGCTAGCTTCTTCCCAACTTTTGTTCTTCACATTTAGTGAAATGATTCATATTCCGTGAAGGATCGTGACTATATATTATCAACTTTTTGGTTTCTTGTGGTTCTCAAGCGGATTTTCAATGTGTCGTACATGTCCTTATGTTTGTCTCCTTAAAGTCATGACATATAGAGTATGTTTTGCTATCCCCTTGTGCCAATTTTAAGATAGGTCACAATCATGTCTATTGATATTTGCATCTATCATGTATTGCTTTACTTTTCTGTTCAGTTGTGTCAAAAGACTTGAATTGAAATCAGCCACAAAATTATCAGGGCTTGTGAGATCATATTTGTCAAGTATACCTTAAATTATGTGAAGGCTTCTTCATGTTTCTCCATTCAAGGGAATCTTTTATTCTGTTATAGTACGTTGTGGAACAATCCACATCTATCTAATGAATTTGTTCCAAGTTAGTCAGCATGTCGATATTTGAACGTCTTTGAATGATGTGGTTTATATGCACTATTTAGCTTAGATGGCATGAAAAACTGAACATGAACATTTTTATTTGCTTTAGTTGAAGACTTCTTTTAGCGTGAAGGTGGGGCTAGTCATTTAGGAGGTGGCGTCTCTCTCTTGTCGTACTCGTCCTCTTGTCTCAACATGTTCTCTGTCATATATCATTTCTTTACAAGTACTTTGCATTTCTCTCCTTAATGTTGCGCATTCATGTGTCTTATGTTCATAGTCATCTTGAAGGTAATACTATAGTTATATAACGACTCGTATATTTTTATTATCTAAATGTGTAATTATTGAGTAATTAAATAAATAAAATATATATATATGAGTTTCGTCAACAGTTAATTGCTTTGTTATTATGTATATGTGATTACTAGTGTATGGGATTGAATTGTGTGGTTAATTAATGAGTTGTATGATTTTGTTTCGCTGATAAATGTGATTTTATTGCAGTTTTATGTCCATAAATATTTGAATTGTTTCTAAAATTGGTTTGATAATTTTATAATCTCAATAATTATTCTTATGACTTTATAAAATTGAAAAATCAATATTTCACTAGATATTTATTTATTTATTTATTTATTTTTAATGATTTTCTAATTGTGTTTATTTATAAAATCCATATTTAATTTCGGAAATCATCAAAAATCAAGAAATTTATATTTTATTAAGTTTGTATTATTCTGAGAATTTTAAAATTATTTTGAAAATTTTCGGGATTTCTTTCACCGCGCGTCGTTTCGTTTAATTGTTAAAAGTGGTATAAAATTGTGTTCCAAAAGATATTTTTAAATTCTGATATTTATGTTTTTGTAAACTCTGGGATATTTACAATATTTTAAAACTATTTTCGTAACTTTTGGAGATTATTTTATGTGCACCTCGACCCGATAATCTCGAATTTCAAGGCAACAAGCGGTCTTTAAATCTTCCTAATTATACCAAAAACAACGTGTCAGTCTATTACTATTGCACGGCCACGTGTTTCATTGTAAAGGAGAGAAAAAATAAAATAAACAAAAAAAGGGGTTCCCCTTTTCCTTTTGTTCCTCGGCTGTGTTGTGTCTCTCTCTCTTGTCTCGATTCTCCTCCTCACTTCGTTCTTCTTCCTGTTGCTCATTTCCGGTCGCTTCTTTTCGGCCTATCTCCGGTGAGCCGCCGCTTATGCTTGGCTTGGCTGTTTATTTTGTTGCATATATATATATGTATATCTACCTTGTGTATATATGTGTGTGATATGTATTGTGACTGTGTGTGTGTGTGCGTGTGGGTGTTGTGTGTGGTGTGGCTGTATCTTTTCCGGCCATCTCTGTGTTTTTCTGGTGGTTTGCTGCGGTTCTGTGGTGGCACGTGATGCCCTGTTCTGTTACTTGCATTTGGTTCGATTGGTTTGAATTAATTCGTATTATTTGATTAATTTTAGGGAATTTTGATTAAAGTACGTGATATAAATAATTTCGTGCTATTAATTTTAGTCGAATAAATCGGTGTAATTTATTTGGAAACCCGTAGCATAACGGGCACCAATAAATTGTACCTCCGTTGACGATGAACTTCGGTGAGTCAACGGTCAACGGTGATGACGTTGCTCTGAGTCCTAAATTTTATAAATAAATAAAATGACTTATGTAAAATATTTTCGGACTTAAATAATTAATTACGAATTGTGTTGTAGTGTAAGTTGTATGAAAATGGTGGAATTAATATTATGGATTGTTGTGATTGTTGACATCGGATTTGCTTCGACGGGTTAGCCGATAAATAAAGGAGGTGCTGCCCAATTTCGGAGAAATCGAACTACGGAAGTGCGGGAGCGTATCTAGTAATTATCGGGATGTTAAATGAGTATATATAAACATATATATTTGTTTATACGAAATCTGATTGTATGTTGTGGTGAACTGTTTTTCCAAAAGTAATAACCCTAATTTTGTAAAATGACGAGTATATGTATTTTTCTGGAACTGAACACCGAACCTATTTTTGAGAACATGAACCCTAATTGTTCCGTGTGTTGTTATAATATGAATAATTACGAGTCGGGATTGTTATCGTTTGTGTAACGACCGAGGAATTACGCTTGTATTATATTATACTAATGATAAATTATGTGTATTATTATGTGATTAAATGTGTTAAGTCATTAAACCCTAACTGCTATGTGTTACGTGTTGTTTGTTCTGATCCAAACGTGTTTTGGATATTTATTGAGTGTTCTATCGTCAGTTATATATATTATATCAAAACCTGTACAGCTCAAAACTATGTTTTAAAAGCCCGTATTTCAAACAAAATCATTGGCCCTATTTTTTCAAAAATGCCCTATACCGTATCGCTATTCTGAACCCCTAGACGTTTTACCAATTGACCTTTTTCGCGAAAAACGACTTTTTCCGGACCCCTTCGGGTACCAAAAACCCCACAAAAATCACATTTTTATTTTTATATGATCATGAAATTATCATATATCATTTTTCTTTGCATTTTTATAATATTCACAATTTTTGGGAATTTTTAGTATTTATTTTATATTTATTGGATATTTAAAAAATTTAATATTAATACCCAAAAATTATAAAAATTGGGGCCAAATATTTTTATTAGGAGTGTAATTAGCCCCTTAATTTTATTTAGGGGTATTATTTTCATAAATATAAATACCTGATTTATTGTTAATTATTAAGTTAATTATAATTAAAAATCAGAATATTAAGAAATTTATTTTGGGGGTGAAGAACATTCAGAGAATTCAACTGCAGATTTCATAGTGATTCTGTTATCCAAATCGATCATGTGAGTAACCAAAACAAAGCTCTTGATCTCTACTTTCTATTCGTATAATCAATTTCATGTTTCAGTCTTGTGATTTTCAATTCGTTTTTCTAGGGTTTATGCTAGAATTAGGGGTTTAGGATTCTGGAATCGTTTGATGATTTTGATGATCTATATAGCTTATTCATAACCTTAGGAATGATTTGGTGTAATAAATTAGTTCGTATAACCCCGGGAAAGTAGTTCCCGAGTTCTTGAGTTTTAGCAATTTTGAATTCGTTTTTCTGTGATTTTGAAGATGTTTTGATGGTTGTTGAGTATTGAGATTGACTGTAGAACTCAGGAGCTTCGATTTTACGTATTAATCGTCGAGGTTGATCAAGTTTTGGAGGAGGTGTCGTTTTCCGGTGACGTCGCCGGAAAGCTTCGGTTTTTGGCCGGTGGAATCGAGGGAGGACTGAGCAGGAGCTGTGGATGGTGCAGATGAATTCCCATGAGTATTACGAGCTGATCCCCGTCGAAATCGATCGAGATGGCCTTGGAAAGGACTCGCCATCGAATCGCCGGAACCAGCCGCCGGTGTCGGAGTATTCGCCGGATTCTGGGCGACCGACGACTGTTCTTCGTCAACCCGAGGTCGACCCGGTTTCGACCCGGGAAACGACCCGGGTTTGATCCTGAAAACCCTAACCCTGAAACCTGTTTTGTGTTTATGATATTTTAATATTTATTCTATTTTCTAAAATCAGAAAATCAGTTTTAATAATTCTAATAAATAATTAAAAAATCAGTTTTAAATTCTGAAAAAATAGTATAATTAATTTCTAAATTATTTTATTAATTTAGAATTTAGAATTTAATTATTTAGTTAATTATTTAATTATTTATCTAATTATTTATTAGTTATCTAATTAATTAATAATTGGGTAATTAATTAATAATTAGGTAATTGATTAATAAATAAGGATTAAATAATACGAATAATAATTCGTTAATTAGTTAAATCTTCCGAGTAACTCGTACCTATTCGAGTCGTGATTCGTTAAGTTAGAAATATTATTCGAGCGATAATTTATTCAAGGGATATCGTAATAACTACTTGTATCGTATAATTAAATATCAGTAATTAATTAATTAATTAACGAATCGTACGAGTTTCAATAATAATCTAATAGATCGATAGTTATTCGAGAATTGCGAGTAGCTCGTAGTTATACGAATGATTAATCGTTAAGTGATTTATAATTCGAGTAATTCGTAGTTATTCGATAAATAGCGTATCGGTTAAATAAGTTGGTTGATTATTTGTAAATAATCGATCTACTCGAATAAATATCGATAAGTTATAAATATTATAATAAATTGTGATTAATCCTAATAATTAGGGATTTATTATTTTAAATTATTAAATAAGCAATTATTAATTATTTATTAGTTATTTATTTATTAAATATTTAAAAAGTGATTAATTATTTCGATAATTAATCACATAATTTTCAATAAATCGTAACTTCTTCGTTTTAACTCCAAAAATTATAAAAAAATTATTTTTGACTTTGATTTTCCTTAAATAATTATTTAAAATTTATTTTGGGATTTAAAAGGTTGTAATAATTATTTATATTGAATAATAAATTAAATCATCCGTACTTAATTCATAACAATTCAACCGTTAGTCCGATTTAAGTGAAACGAAGACCCCTAGACTCAGAAAAATGAGACGAATCCAATAAAAATAGTTGTAAGTTATAATTTCTTCTGAAAGAAAGTGGTTTGGTGATAATTGGTAGTTCGTAGGTCCTAGTAGGGGTATAATTGAGCTGAATAAATCCCGAAAAATTATAATAAAATCAGATACGACTAGTAATGCAGGTATAAGCCCAGAATTGATTCTAAAAAATAATTATAAATCTAGAAATTAATTATGTGCTTTACATGCTACGTGCTTTATGTGATTATGTGAATAGATGTGCTGTATAAATGTATGTATATATATATATGCGAGTCAGATAGAAACGCATGGGTAGACTGATAAGGTTGCGTGATATCAATTCAAGATACACGTATGTAGTAAATTATCTAAACACCTATCTTTCCATGATTTGTTCAGTGTTAGCAAGACAAAGCAAGCTAAGATCAGAAGGCAGTGAGTTAAACCAGGTTAAGTACGTGCAAGGCAAGTTTTTCCCCTATTCTAAATTCAGAATAGTGAATTATATTTCTTTTCTATCATATCAATTCTCTTTGATAATCATTGTTCATATGCACTGTTGTCCATTTAGTATTACTTGTTCCAGTTTCATTTCAATTCTTGATTTACCCAATTTATTGAATTCCCTGTTCATATTTCAATTCTTTTACCCTACATATATTCTGGTATATCCTGGTGTTGGGATTATATCAATAGCATACCGATTGTTCCGGATGCTCAGCCTTGGACTGGATGGTTACTATAAAGGCTGGGTTTTTCCCAGACCATTAATTAATAGGCCGCAGTTGCCTGAGTACTCCTTATGTTGGTTGGGTCTATACAGTTGGGTATAGATCCGCACTATATTCTGACTGATCAGCAGATTATAGTGCATATGTTGGTTCTTGTTTCCAGTCTTGTTCATTTGGCACTCGCCATCATTGGCAAATTATTATCATATACGGATACAGATGGTTGTTCAAACCAGCAGCTTATTGATTCATTTATTTCTCTCTCTTTATAATATATATATATTGTTGCAGGCTTGTTGAGCAATTTTGGCTCATTTCTTTTATTGTCACTCTTATTGTTTTACAGTTAAGGTAGAGAATGAAACCCATCAGAACCCGCATAGTCAAGAAGCGAGTCAAGCAGCGGGACCCTCTTATACCAAGAGTGTTCCTTCCTATTCCCGAAGAGAGCTTTGAATTGCCAGATCAGGTGTAGCAGGATAAGTAGTAATGTTGGGTTGAATAAAAGTTTTGTGTAGTTTGAATAAAAGATTGCGTAGTGATACTGTAGATAGAATAAAGTTTTGTAATAAAGAGAGTTCTTGAGACAGGTTTTATTTAGTTGGGTTTGTAATAAAGTGTAGTACATGATTCTTGTTTCCAAACTCAACCCTTAAAAGATCCTGAGTAGTGATAGTTCGGGGTAATTATTATATTAATATTCCGCTGGTGCAGGTATAGTTGGTAATTGTTGTTAATAATGCCCCAAATCTATACCCCGGATTTGGAGGGTGTTATAGTTGGCATAAGAGCTTAGGATTGACCTTGGAAAACAAGAATGTTAGGGTTAAGATAAGATAGGAAAATAAGATAGGATGAGGGTAAGAGTGTTAGGATTGTTTGTCTATGTGATTAGAAGTTATGAGTTATAGGATTGTGATTTGATTGTTTTGTGTTATTATTTTTATGTATATTAGATGGCTTCTTTATCATCATCTACGGAGAGGACCGAGACAGATCCAGTGGATGCACAGGTAGTAGCCCCAGTGTCAGAGCAGGTCTTACCTCCATTGCCACCTGAGCCAGCACCAGAGATACCACTTCCCCCGGAGGTACCAGGTTTTGCAGATTATTTTCCATACGTTGAGCCAGAGATACCAGATATTCCACCATTAGAATTTCGATGTTTGATATTCCTGATATGGTTGATCTTCCGCAGTGGGAGGATTTAGAGCCTCAGATTCCTATGCCACCAGTTGAGATTCCAGAGATGCCACCGATGGAGCCAGAGGCAGAGCCGCCTGTTTATGCGCCTATGGAGCAGCCTGTCTTATTTCCTGCCCCATTAGCCATTTATGCACCTGTTCCAGGAGTGTATCAGTTTCCTCAGCCAGAGTTTATGGATGAGATCGTGGTAGATGGACCATTACCTTCTCGAGGTTCCAGCACTGATCTTCATGAGCATCATACCGTGACTTACCAGCGCTTTCAGGCAGAGAGGGAGGAGAGGATTAGATGGCAGAACCAGTGTAGAGAGATCCTTGGATTGTATGAGACACAGACGGATGGTCCTGTCAGAGCATTACGACCGGATTATATACTGAGAGAGAGACTACATCATATTCACCGGGTTAGTTTTCAGCAGCTTACTGATTTGAGACAGCAGGATCTTAGTGCGGAGACAGCATATCGCAGAGCATTGGGACTTACCGAGGCAGTGCTAGAGGCAGTGCAGGAGGAGTTGAGCCATGTACCACCAGGATTTTGAGATTAGCAGATCGATGAGTGCTGTATTATGTATATTTTGTAGATAGAGGCAGTATAGTATTGTATGAGTATAGCTACTGACTCTGACTGATAGTAGTAGCAGTACGACTGTTATGTCATAGGTTTTTGTATCAAGCACTGACACCTGTAGCTGGTGTTCTACCTATATATATATATATATGAGATAATCTTTTGCACGTTTTCTTTATTTTATTTCCAGTCATTTAAGCATTTACATTTATTTCAGTACCATTGCATATTTACAAATGTAGTTTTATTTCACGATCATGTTGTAACTTTACAAATACAAATGTAAATTTAAAACATATCATACTGTTTTATCTATTCAGTTATTTAATAAGTTATTTTATTTCTCGAATCGACTGTTTTAATATATGTTTAATATACTGTTATTAAATAAGATCCATTATTTATTTACCAGAAAAATGGCACCTAAGAGAAAAGCGCAGCCCGACTCATCGAATTGAAAACACCGATGGCCAAAACAATAATAAACAGATGGATCAGATGTTTAATCTCATGCAACAGCAGATGTTGATGATGCAACAACAAATGCAGCAGCAGCAACAGCAGTTCCAGCAACAGATGTTACAGCAAGCCGCTCATCCAGGACATCAAATACCTCCAGCAGCACCTATGACTACTTTCAAGCAATTTCAGTCGGTGAAGCCACCAGAATTTATGGGTTCCACAGATCCTACAAAAGCGAGAGCTTGGCTGAAAGAGATGGAAAAGGCTTTTTCGTTGGTAAAGGTTCGAAGAAGAGCAGAAGACAGATTTCGCTAGCTATTTTCTAAAAGGCGAAGCTAATTACTGGTGGGAATCAAAGAAAGCTTTGGAAGAAGGTGTGGTGACCTGGAACAGATTCACTGATCTTTTCTTGGAGAAATATTTTCCTCGTTTTATGAAGAATCAGATGGAGATCAAGTTCCTGGAGCTGAAACAAGACAACTTATCGGTTGCGGATTATGAGACCTAAGTTTACTGAATTGGCAAGGTTTGTTCCAGAGCAGGTGGATACGGACGAGAAGCGGGCCAAAAGATTTCAGCAAGGACTGAAACCATGGATTCGTAGTAGGGTAGCTGTGTTTGAATTGACAACTTATATGGTTGTTGTTCAGAAGGCTATGATTATTGAAGGAGAAAGTGAAGCAGCTCAGAAAGAGAAAGGACCAGGGAATTTTCAGAATCGTTTCAACAAAAGGCCGGGATTTCAAGCTCGGGGAAAAGTAAATTTCAAAAGGCCAGAGCAGAACAATCAGAGGATGGGAAATCGACTTCCAGCCCCAATTCAGCAGAGACTTATCCGACCGCTTATACCTGATTGCAGAACGTGTGGTAAAAAGTATACAGGAGTTTGCAACAAGCTAAATGTTGCGTGTTTCAAGTGCAAGCAAAGGGGACACTATTCTGGAGAATGTCCAATGGGAAAGGCAGAAGTTACTTGTTTCCAATGTGGGAGAAAAGGCATATCGCCAAAGACTGCAGAGGAATTGCAATGGCTGCCAGTATTCCAAGAATTTTAGCATTACCTCCACCTCCACTACCACAGCAAAATCAGCCCAGAGCAAGGACTTTCAACATGTCAATGAAGGAAGCGGTACAGAGTCCGAATGTGGTTGCAGGTACACTTCCTGTAAATTCCGTGAATGCTTTAGTATTGATTGATTCAGGAGCTACTAGATCTTTTATTTCTGAAGCCTTTATCTCTAAGATAGATTGTGAGATTCAGTGGTTGGATGAAGTGTTAGTCATAAAATTAGCGAATAATGATCAGGTTGCAGTAGATCGAGTATGTCCGAGCTGTGATATTGAGATAGGGAGATGTCATTTTTCAGTTGATTTGATACCTTTTAGGTTAGGGGAGTTTGATATTATTTTAGGAATGGATTGGCTGTCTAGTAATAATGCTCAAATTGATTGTGCGAATAAGAGAGTGAAATTGCAAACTGAAGAAAATGAAACGGTAATATTTAAAGGTGAGAAGCAAAAGCAGAAATTCCTATCAATAATGCAGACGAGAAGATTGCTATGTCAAGGATGTCAAGCTTATTTAGCCTATGTACGGGATGTTGATAAGGGAGATTTGAAGATTGAAGATATTCCTGTAGTTTGTGAATTTCTTGATGTTTTTCCGGACGAATTACCAGGACTTCCACCAGATCGAGAAATCGAGTTCACTATTGACTTGACGCCAGGGACTGAACCAATTTCGAAAACTCCATATCGAATGGCACCTGTTGAAATGAGGGAATTAGCAAAGCAGTTGCAAGAACTTCTTGACAAAGGAATTATAAGGCCAAGTGTATCCCCATGGGGTGCGCCAGTATTGTTCGTGAAAAAGAAGGATGGTAGTATGCGACTGTGTATCGATTATCGTGAGCTGAACAAGTTAACTATCAAGAATAAATATCCTTTACCTCGCATTGATGATTTATTTGATCAACTAAAAGGAGCAGCATGGTTTTCGAAAATCGACTTACGATCAGGCTATCATCAGTTAAAGATCAAGGCCGAAGATATTCCAAAGACAGCGTTTAGAACAAGGTACGGACACTATGAATTTCTTGTGATGGCTTTTGGATTGACGAATGCACCTGCAGCGTTTATGGATTTGATGAATCGAATATTCAAGAAGTATTTGGATAAGTTTATCATTATATTTATTGATGACATTTTGATCTATTCAAAGACGGAAGAAGAGCATGCAGCGCAATTAAGAACGACATTGGAAATATTACGGAAGGAACAGCTTTATGCAAAATTTTCCAAATGCGAATTTTGGTTGAAAGAAGTGCAATTTTTAGGGCACATCATCAGCAGAGAAGGCATTCAAGTTGATCCAGCAAATATTGAAGCTGTGTTGAATTGGGAAAGACCAAAGACGCCGACAGAGGTTCGAAGTTTCTTAGGTTTGGCAGGATATTATCGAAGATTTGTCAAAGATTTTGCGAAGATAGCTACACCGCTGACCAAGTTAACTCGACAAAGTGAAAAGTTCGAATGGAATAGTAAGTGTGAAGAAAGTTTTCAAGAGTTGAAGAATCGGTTGGTGACGGCACCAGTATTAGTACTGCTAGACGAGCAAGGAAATTTTGTTATTTACAGTGACGCTTCATATCGTGGTTTGGGATGTGTGTTGATGCAACATGGTAACGTCATTGCATATGCGTCGAGACAACTTAAACCTCATGAGCAGAAATATCCTACGCATGATCTCGAATTAGCAGCAATTGTATTTGCATTGAAGCTTTGGAGACATTATCTGTACGGTGAAAAATGTGAAATCTACACGGATCATAAAAGTCTGAAGTATATCTTCACGCAAAAGGAACTAAACATGTGACAACGTCGATGGCTGGAATTGATTAAAGATTACGATGTTACAATCAGTTATCATCCAGGAAAAGCAAATGTTGTAGCAGATGCGCTAAGCAGAAAAGAAAGATTGAATCGGTTAACTTCATGCGAAGAATTAGCCAAGGAATTCGACAAATTGGAAATCGAAATTTGTATTCCCGATGAATCTGCAGAAACTATCTACGCTATGACTTTCCAACCAGAATTGCTGGGAAAGATTCGCCGTTGTCAAGAAGAAGTGATGAGTCAAGACGACAGCTTAACAGGAGAAGAGATAACAACTTAGAAAGATAATGAAGGAATTTTACGTTTTGTGTCAAGAATCTGGATCCCTAACGTGGCAGAATTAAAAGAAGAAATTATGCGAGATGCGCACAATTCGAAGTATTCCATTCATCCAGGAAGCACGAAAATGTATAGCGATTTAAAGGAAAACTTTTGGTGGCCGAATATGAAGAAGGAGATAGCAGAATGGGTGAGTAAATGCTACACATGCCAGCGAGTTAAAGCAGAACACCAACGTCCGAGTGGGTTATTGCAACCATTAGACATTCCAGAATGGAAATGGGAACATCTAGCGATGGATTTTGTGGTAGGACTACCGAGGACTAGGGCAAATCATGATGCGATATGGGTAATCATTGACAGACTTACGAAGTCGGCACATTTTCTACCAATTAATGAAAGATTTTCGCTCGACAATTTAGTGCACATGTATCTCAAAGAAATTGTGATGCGTCATGGAGTACCAGTATCAATTGTATCGGATCGAGATCCTCGTTTCAATTCAAGATTTTGGAGACAATTCCAAGAATGTCTAGGAACGAAGTTGAATATGAGTACAGCTTATCATCCGCAAACTGACGGCCAAAGTGAAAGGACAATTCAAACGATTGAAGACATGCTACGAGTTTGTGCGATCGATTTTGAAGGCAGTTGGGATGAACATTTACCCCTAGTGGAATTTTCTTATAATAATAGCTATCACGCCAGTATTGGAATGCCACCGTATGAAGCATTATATGGGAGGAAATGCAGATCACCCGTGCACTGGGATGAAGTTGGAGAACGCAAGATTTTGGGTCCAGAATTAATTCAGCAGACAAAAGAAAAGATTGATCTTATTCGAAAACGAATCGAGGCAGCACAAAACAGACAAAGCAGATATGCAAACCAAGCCAGGAAGGATATGGACTATCAGGAAGGAGAACATGTATTGCTCAAAATATCGCCATGGAAAGGATTAACCAGATTTGGCAATAAAGGGAAATTGAAGCCACGATACATTGGACCATTTGAGATTTTGAAGAAAATTGGGAAGGTTGCGTACGAGTTAGCTCTACCACCCCATATGCAGCACATTCATAACGTATTTCATGTATCTATGCTTAAGAGGTATAATCCTGATACAAGGCATGTAATCGAGTATGAACCAGTAGAACTTCAGGTAGATTTGTCATATGTAGAACAGCCAATAAGAATTCTAGATAGGCAAGAGAGGGTATTAAGAAATAAGTCTGTGTCATTAGTGAGAGTTTTATGGAGAAACCCAGTGGTTGAAGAATCAACCTGGGAGCTTGAGAGTGAAATGTTAGAAAAGTATCCTCAGTTATTTGCATAATTAGATTCTGAGGACAGAATCTTGTTAAGGGGGGGAGAATGTAACGACCGAGGAATTACGCTTGTATTATATTATACTAATGATAAATTATGTGTATTATTATGTGATTAAATGTGTTAAGTCATTAAACCCTAACTGCTATGTGTTACGTGTTGTTTGTTCTGATCCAAACATGTTTTGGATATTTATTGAGTGTTCTATCGTCAGTTATATATATTATATCAAAACCTGTACAGCTCAAAACTATGTTTTAAAAGCCCGTAATTCAAACAAAATCATTGGCCCTATTTTTTTCCAAAAATGCCCTATACCGTATCGCTATTCTGAACCACTAGACGTTTTACCAATTGACCTTTTTCGCGAAAAACGACTTTTTCCGAACCCCTTCGGGTACCAAAAACCCCACAAAAATCACATTTTTATTTTTATATGATCATGAAATTATCATATATCATTTTTCTTTGCATTTTTATAATATTCACAATTTTTGGGAATTTTTAGTATTTATTTTATATTTATTGGATATTTAAAAATTTAATATTAATACCCAAAAATTATAAAAATTGGGGCCAAATATTTTTATTAGGAGTGTAATTAGCCCCTTAATTTTATTTAGGGGTATTATTTTCATAAATATAAATACCTGATTTATTGTTAATTATTAAGTTAATTATAATTAAAAATCAGAATATTAAGAAATTTATTTTGGGGGTGAAGAACATTCAGAGAATTCAACTGCAGATTTCATAGTGATTCTGTTATCCAAATCGATCATGTGAGTAACCAAAACAAAGCTCTTGATCTCTACTTTCTATTCGTATAATCAATTTCATGTTTCAGTCTTGTGATTTTCAATTCGTTTTTCTAGGGTTTATGCTAGAATTAGGGGTTTAGGATTCTGGAATCGTTTGATGATTTTGATGATCTATATAGCTTATTCATAACCTTAGGAATGATTTGGTGTAATAAATTAGTTCGTATAACCCCGGGAAAGTAGTTCCCGAGTTCTTGAGTTTTAGCAATTTTGAATTCGATTTTCTGTGATTTTGAAGATGTTTTGATGGTTGTTGAGTATTGAGATTGACTGTAGAACTCAGGAGCTTCGATTTTACGTATTAATCGTCGAGGTTGATCAAGTTTTGGAGGAGGTGTCGTTTTCCGGTGACGTCGCCGGAAAGCTTCGGTTTTTGGCCGGTGGAATCGAGGGAGGACTGAGCAGGAGCTGTGGATGGTGCAGATGAATTCCCATGAGTATTACGAGCTGATCCCCGTCGAAATCGATCGAGATGGCCTTGGAAAGGACTCGCCATCGAATCGCCGGAAACAGCCGCCGGTGTCGGAGTATTCGCCGGATTCTGGGCGACCGACGACTGTTCTTCGTCAACCCGAGGTCGACCCGGTTTCGACCCGGGAAACGACCCGGGTTTGATCCTGAAAACCCTAACCCTGAAACCTGTTTTGTGTTTATGATATTTTAATATTTATTCTATTTTCTAAAATCAGAAAATCAGTTTTAATAATTCTAATAAATAATTAAAAAAAAAATCAGTTTTAAATTCTGAAAAATAGTATAATTAATTTCTAAATTATTTTATTAATTTAGAATTTAGAATTTAATTATTTATCTAATTATTTATTAGTTATCTAATTAATTAATAATTGGGTAATTAATTAATAATTAGGTAATTGATTAATAAATAAGGATTAAATAATACGAATAATAATTCGTTAATTAGTTAAATCTTCCGAGTAACTCGTACCTATTCGAGTCGTGATTCGTTAAGTTAGAAATATTATTCGAGCGATAATTTATTCAAGGGATATCGTAATAACTATTTGTATCGTATAATTAAATATCAGTAATTAATTAATTAACGAATCGTACGAGTTTCAATAATAATCTAATAGATCGATAGTTATTCGAGAATTGCGAGTAGCTCGTAGTTATACGAATGATTAATCGTTAAGTGATTTATAATTCGAGTAATTCGTAGTTATTCGATAAATAGCGTATCAGTTAAATAAGTTGGTTGATTATTTGTAAATAATCGATCTACTCGAATAAATATCGATAAGTTATAAATATTATAATAAATTGTGATTAATCCTAATAATTAGGGATTTATTATTTTAAATTATTAAATAAGCAATTATTAATTATTTATTAGTTATTTATTTATTAAATATTTAAAAAGTGATTAATTATTTCGATAATTAATCACATAATTTTCAATAAATCGTAACTTCTTCGTTTTAACTCCAAAAATTATAAAAAAATTATTTTTGACTTTGATTTTCCTTAAATAATTATTGAAAAATTATTTTGGGATTTAAAAGGTTGTAATAATTATTTATATTGAATAATAAATTAAATCATCCGTATTTAATTCATAATAATTCAACCGTTAGTCCGATTTGAGCAAAACGAAGACCCCTAGACTCAGAAAAATGAGACGAATCCAATAAAAATAGTTGTAAGTTATAATTTCTTCTGAAAGAAAGTGGTTTGGTGATAATTGGTAGTTCGTAGGTCCTAGTAGGGGTATAATTGAGCTGAATAAATCCCGAAAAATTATAATAAAATCAGATACGACTAGTAATGCAGGTATAAGCCCAGAATTGATTCTAAAAATAATTATAAATCTAGAAATTAATTATGTGCTTTACATGCTACGTGCTTTATGTGATTATGTGAATAGATGTGCTGTATAAATGTATGTATATATATATATATGCGAGTCAGATAGAAACGCATGGGTAGACTGATAAGGTTGCGTGATATCAATTCAAGATACACGTATGTAGTAAATTATCTAAACACCTATCTTTCCATGATTTGTTCAGTGTTAGCAAGACAAAGCAAGCTAAGATCAGAAGGCAGTGAGTTAAACCAGGTTAAGTACGTGCAAGGCAAGTTTTTCCCCTATTCTAAATTCAGAATAGTGAATTATATTTCTTTTCTATCATATCAATTCTCTTTGATAATCATTGTTCATATGCACTGTTGTCCATTTATTATTACTTATTCCAGTTTCATTTCAATTCTTGATTTATCCAATTTATTGAATTCCCTGTTCATATTTCAATTCTTTTACCCTACATATATTCTGGTATATCCTGGTGTTGGGTTATATCAATAGCATACCGATTGTTCCGGATGCTCAGCCTTGGACTGGATGGTTACTATAAAGGCTGGGTTTTTCCCAGACCATTAATTAATAGGCCGCAGTTGCCTGAGTACTCCTTATGTTGGTTGGGTCTATGCAGTTGGGTATAGATCCGCACTATATTCTGACTGATCAGCAGATTATAGTGCATATGTTGGTTCTTGTTTCCAGTCTTGTTCATTTGGCACTCGCCATCATTGGCAAATTATTATCATATACGGATACAGATGGTTGTTCAAACCAGCAGCTTATTGATTCATTTATTTCTCTCTCTTTATAATATATATATATATATTGTTGCAGGCTTGTTGAGCAATTTTGGCTCATTTCTTTTATTGTCACTCTTATTGTTTTACAGTTAAGGTAGAGAATGAAACCCATCAGAACCCGCATAGTCAAGAAGCGAGTCAAGCAGCGGGACCCTCTTATACCAAGAGTGTTCCTTCCTATTCCCGAAGAGAGCTTTGAATTGCCAGATCAGGTGTAGCAGGATAAGTAGTAATGTTGGGTTGAATAAAAGTTTTGTGTAGTTTGAATAAAAGATTGCGTAGTGATACTGTAGATAGAATAAAGTTTTGTAATAAAGAGAGTTCTTGAGATAGGTTTTATGTTAGTTGGGTTTGTAATAAAGTGTAGTACATGATTCTTGTTTCCAAACTCAACCCTTAAAAGATCCTGAGTAGTGATAGTTCGGGGTAATTATTATATTAATATTCCGCTTGTGCAGGTATAGTTGGTAATTGTTGTTAATAATGCCCCAAATCTATACCCCGGATTTGGAGGGTGTTATAATTTTCGATACGATAATCATTTCGGTAGATCAATAAAAACCGTATTCTCGGGAGACGAGATATTTTTTTTCAATATATTCTCATAGGGTGTTTTATAAGAAGCTCGGTTTTGATAATTATCCAAATCTGGTATTAAATTGTATCGTTTTTATAGTTACTTAGCGGCTAAGTAATCTATTTTGGATCCGATATATAATTGTAAATTCAGTATTCAATTCCAGAATGTTTCAAAAATCATAAAACTTATATTTGATTAGTATTTGAATATTTTGAGAATTTTAAAATTATTTCAGAAATTTTTCGGTTTATATTTACCCGCAAGTTTGTTCGTTAAATCGTAAAATGCGGATATGACGTACGATTTATAAATGTTTTAAAAATTATGAAAATTTTATTTTATTAGTTTTTAAATATTCCGAGAAATTGAGAAATATTTCAGTTTCATAAAAATTATCGGACCGGGCCCCTATCGGGACGTAAAACCCCACAAAAATCAGACTTTTATTTTTAAAAAATCGTGGGACTTTCAAATATTTTATATTTTCGCATTTTTGAAATATTCATAATTTTTGGAAAATTTTGATATAAATTTTATATTTATTTGATTTAATATTATTCCCCGCTATTTATTAATTCTGGGCTAATTTTAATTATGTCGTATTAATTTTTTAGCTAAAAGAAGAAAAAACAAAAAAAAATAGAAAACCTGTACACCCCCCACCCACCCGACCTGGAAAACCAACCCCCCCTTTATTTGTTTACCGCGACCTCCCCTTCCCCCAATTTGTTTTCTTCCCCCCTTTACGCTCTTCTCTGTTTTGTCTCCCCTATTTTATAATTTTTAATTTTCAAAAATTCATATTTTCCAATCCGTCCGTCTAAATTTCAATTATTATATATATAATTGATCAGCACTTCGATACCTATGCATATGTATATATATTGCGAGGTTTTGAGAAGAAAATTTGCGGAGCATATTTTCCATTTTAATTTATTTTCGGGGCGTAGAAAAAGAGTTTGGAGGCGGTGATTACTCAACATGGAATTTCAGCGTGTGTACTTCTATGGCTATTAATTTCAGATTTTTCAGGAGATATTTTCCGGACATCAGATTTTCTCTTCGGGGTGATCAGAATTTATTTTGGGTAACGATTCCGAAATTCTACCTTCGTACTTGTGTATATTATAGCATGTTGGCGTTTATATATTTATTGCGTAATTTTTATCAGTTGTTGAAGAAGTCGCTTTTGGCCCGAATTTTGGTTCAGGTGGTCGTGTTTTCGTTTCTGGCGTGTTTATACGTGCAAATATAAATTATGGTGTGTTTTAAGTTTATAAATTTTATTAAAGTATAGTTGGATTGTGTTGTTTGGGATTGATTTTGAGGGGTTATGACCCCGGGAAAAGTCTGTTTTACAAAGACGTTATTTCGAAATTTTTCTAAATTATTTATTTCGATTTCAAATTATTATCTTTTATTATTTTCGAAAATCATAATTTGATTCAATTATTTATAATTTGTTTTGATTTATTCTTATTTTATTCATAATAAATAGACCGTTCGTCCGTTTAATACGAAACGAACGCCTCTAGACTCAAAAAAATATTATGCTTCTATTAAAAATACTTTTGAGACCCAAATTCTTTTATTTTTAAAGGTCACTTGTTTTACAAGCCATTCTGAGTCGATTATTGATCAATAAACCATATTTTTGACCCGATTTCGATTCTAAAAGTTCTGAGTCGAATATTTTGACGAATCGAGTCATATGTGATATGAATTATGTGATACATGGTTTATGTGCTTACGTATTATATGAATTACGTGTGTAAGTGGGTCAAGAGTCTTGTGTTTGACTATTTTATTATGTGTGGGCTATCGTATGGGTAGACGATAGGGTTTGATGCGCAGTTCGTCGAATAATTATCGTTTAGATGATTAAATTTATATATTTTAATTATAGATGCGGATCATTCGAGTTGATCAGGACAAGTCATTGGATAAAGAATGGAATGAAATGGTATTGGATATCTGGCTTCTAGCAATCGCAGGAGCAGATATCAGTAAAGTGTTGAAAAGAAAGAAAGTGATGTTTTGAGAAAGAAGGTCAAAATAGATGTGTCGTTACGAGTGTGACTAACTGCTAAAAACCCAAAGGCAAGTATCCCTATCATCACTTATTGTTCAAGTGATATTTATTTTAAATCTTCTTATGCAAGTATTGCTTTTCCTATTCTCAGTTCAGAATAGATAAATGTTTTACATATCGCTGAATTAAATAATTTTGTTTATGTATTCTTCTACTATTCTATGTTCAGAATAGCTAAGTGATTTTACTTATCAACTTATTGGATTTATAAATGTTTTAGATTTTGATAAAAATGATTTGGTTGCGAATATTCCTGCCTAAGTGAATGGGGGAATAAAATTATTTCGGGTGTCGATTATTATGACCCCTTTTCAATAAAAGGTTTTAAGATTGAATCATAAATGCGTAAGTGACCGCGACGGACGGTCCAGCGGAGGGCTATTTCTAAGTGTCATATGAAATATTATGACACAATTTTTTCCACAAGCAGGTATATTGCCTTTTTGTTTGAGTACTCGTGTTTTGGGGTCATGTTTCTACGAATCATGACTTAGTGCTATCACACGGGTTGATCAGCATGTGATAGTACGTCCATCGGAGAATGATCCCAATCTAAATTATCATATCATTTTTTATACTCATAGAATAAATGATTTATCAACTGTTTCTATTTTGGAATAATGGTGAAATGCAGTTTTGATTCAGTTTCTGATTTGTGCTGATACTTACTTTGTTGTTAAATATCAAAGGTGGTATTAGTATAGATAATTGATGTTGACTTCAGTATGGGATGTTGTGAGCATCAAAGTTCGTACTGATATCTAATTTGATATGATAACAAAATGAGTATTAATATCAAGAGTTCGGTTTTGAATAAAGGTCGTGATTCAGTCCACAATCATTGTTTCATATTATTGTCGTTTATGATATTTTCATAAACACAGTTTTAAGGGTTTTATCCTCGTCAAGATTCAAATTATTGCTGAAGTATTTCGCTCGAAAATATCAAAAAGGGTTTTGAATACAGTGAGAAATAATTATCCGATTTTTTAATAAATTTATAGTTTCAGCAATTATGATTTTAAATGTTCTGCTCTAATGCAGATGTCGGGTTTATATCAAAATACCATATATATATATTACAATGATCTTGCTGAGCATTTCTTTCGCTCATACTTGCTTATTTTCAAATTTAACCTCCAGTGAGGATTAGCTTGTGCTGTTTAGCCGTGTAATTCGAGGAAGCAAAGAAGAAGCTTTTGAAAGGTGGTTGGTCCAGGATTTGCGCACTAGTGTAAGTTTTATTGTATAAAGTTGTTTATATTATATTATATTATAGTTGTGTATTTTATAGTTGGTCCTAGTATACTTCTTTTCGAAGTTATACTAGGGGGTTCAGCTTTGAATTTGGAAATTGTTGAAAAGAGTTTTAAAGAAAATGGAAAAATTATTTATGGAATTTGGGATTTTTGTTTCTAGAACTGTAACCTTAAAAGATCTTGGATTAGTTGGGGTCATTTATGCTAAATATCTTCCGCTGGAAATTGTTCATTGATTAATCAGGTTAATTTGGATTGAGGTTTTATGGTGACGACTAAATCCTCTGACCCCGGATTTGGGGGCATTACAATGAATCAGATTTTATGCCAAGCACCAAAATCCTGACAGAGCATGTGTCAAAAGCTGATGAGTTATTGTCAAATTCTGATTTCAAGACTCAACTCAAGGTTACAGCTATGAGTACAAAAAGTCTTCATGGTCTACATTCTATTACTCATGCTAAGATTGATACACTAAAGAAAAATGCTGATAAGCTAGATATACAGATCAAGCTTGATAAGAATAGATATATCAGACCTACTCTTGAGAAAGTTGAAGCCATTGAGAAGATTCAAGAGAAGCAACATGCACAAATTACTGAGGTCCTACAAAATCAAGCTTCTCAGAAAGCTCAATTGGATGAGATCCAATCTTCAGTTGAACTTCTTCTCTCTCTCTTACTTCCTGATGATGCCAAAAAGGGGGAGAAGGTATTTAAGTCCAAATTCTCACCTACTCAAATACTGAAGAAGAAGGATGACAAAGGTGATGACCAGGGAAATTCTGATAAGAACAGAGGTCAAGGAAAAGTTCAAGGAAAATCTTCACAGAAAGTAATTTCTGATGTTAGCAAATCTTCTACACAGAACAAGTCATGTTCTGATGTTGTGAATGTTAAGAGTCTAAATTCAAGTTTTGATAAGCAAAGTCTGATGTCAAGTTCTGATATCCTGATTCAGTTAGGATCGAAAGACTCTCAGAAGTTTTTACAAACTCTGAAACTAAAGGGGAAGCAGACTACTGTTTATTATAAAGATCCTAAAATTCAGACACTTGATGAGGAGATAGCTAGAAGATTATTTCTGAAACAAAATCCAGGAATGGATTTGGAAACTCTCAAGGAGGAAGAAGCTAGATTTGCAGCTGAGAAGACACATCTAAAGTCTAAAGCTTCTGATGCAAAGAAACCTCCAAGGCCTAATGAAAAAGGCATTGTGATCAAGGAAAAGTCAAATTCTGAGGCTTCAAAGTCCAAGACTAGTTCACAAACTGAGATTGATCCTAAGTCAAAAGGAAAAGAAAAGGTTGGTGAACCTTTAAAGATTCAGAAAAAGATAAGTTCTTCTGTTCCTGTCTATCAAGCTACAATGCATGATGATGATTTGATAGAAGATGAAACTGTTCAAATTCTGAAAAGAAGAAAGTTAATTGAAGAATCTAAAATAACCTCTGACATTGCTCAAGTTGTTCAGAATAAAGAACAGCAAGCTACAGAAGAAACAACAAATTGTGATCAAGCTATCAAGACATCAACCACTGACAATGATCAAGTTGATTTGAAAAAGATGATAATTGCTGATAAGAAGAAGCTGTTATGAAAGAAAGTTACTCCAGTTGAACCAAAATCCAATCCAATGATTAATCAACTCGTAACATTTGGGTTGAGAGCCAAGCAACCTAGAGATAGAGCTAGATTAGGTTCTGATGAAGAAAAGATACAAACAGGAGTAGAAGTTACTCTAAGAGATCCTTTCATGGTGACAGACAAACCATATGAACAAATCAAACAAAAGCACATTGACAAAGTGCTGTCTGCTTAAATTGTGATAGATGCTCATGATAAAGATGATCTAAAAGAGAAATTGATCTTATTTCTCAATGATGGAAGAACTTACAGACTAGCTGATACTGATGTGCTAAAGAAGTCTGTCAGATAGCTTCAACATATTCACTATCTTCTGGCAGTAAAATATGATATTACAAGAAGATGGTCAGAATACATTTTGAAGGCTATAAGAGATCTTCTCAAAATCTCTGGTACAAAGGCTTCTCAGTACATTCCAATGATTACTGAAGATGATGGAAGAGAAATTTCTATGCTGAAGAACTCTGCTAAGGTGGAAGTTATTCTGAAACGAAGATGCTTATGTTATAATGAAGACTCTTCATATCCTAGATTTATCAGACTTGGTGATGGACTTGAAAGAACATCAATTCAAGCTCTCAGAACAGCCATTTATCAAATTGGTGACAGTAAAGATGAAGAACTGATGCAGGTCAAAGCACAGTTAGTTAAAGTTCTGAGAAAAGCTGAAGATAAGCTGGTAAAAGATTTTGTTAAGAATCATTATGGATTCAGATTGATCCAGTGATGATGGTAAAGCTGCATGTTCTATAAGTTGTAGTTAATAGTCTTATTAAACTTTCATTGCATTTGAACTTAAATGTTTTTGACATCATCAAATCTATTAACTTGTATATTTTTGCATAATTTACAAGTTGGGGAGATTGTTAGATATATTTGAGATGTTGTGTCTAATATTTTTCATGTTTAGTTTTCAGATCTTAACAAACAGGAAATATCAGTACTTACTGGAATCAGTACTTACTGGAAGTCAGAACTTAAGGTCATATCAGAACTTAAGGTTATGTCAGAACTTAAGTACGGGAGGACTTACAGTTAAGGAAGGAAGCTGATTTACAGGATAGAAGATCGAGACTAAAACAAAAGAAGATATGCATGGAAAGAGTTAGAAGATAAGAATACTTGTATAAGATATCTGATTGATATATTTTAGGAGACATAATTATATTCTATATCAATTAGAAGTTATCTTGTAACTGTGTACTATATAAACATAGACATAGGTTTACACTAAATGTCTTATCATTATCGAGAAGATCATACATTGTAACCTAGCAGCTCTTAGTGATATTTGTTCATCACTGAGAGAGAACAGTTCCATTGTAACAAAGTTTATTATATTTAATATATCTGTTTACTGTTACTTGTGTTTGAAATTGATTTGATTATATTAAACACTGTATTCAACCCCATTCTACAGTGTTGTGTGACCTAACAACTTATACACAAACTTCTCCACCACTTCTCAAATTCTCAACAGTTTTCTCTCAAACAGTTATCTTTTATTCTCTCTTATTCAATCCCAATGGCACCCAATAGACAAAGAACTCAAGTTAGCAGCAACACCACTGATTCTTCGAGTACAGGTGCTGTGAGGCCGAGGTTTTCAACTCCCGAGGCTGAAGTGGAGTATACAAGGCTTCTCTCGAAGCTTATAGCAAAGGAGCGAGGTTTTCTGCCATCAGGGAAGGATGGTAGGTTGTTGGAGATGATTTTAGCGATGGGCTGGGTTTCTTTTTGTAAGGTACCCGCTGTTGTACCCATGAGTGTTGTTAGAGAGTTTTATGTTAATACTCAGGCGGAGAAGAATGATTTCACTATGGTTAGGGGGATGACGGTGGAGTACAGTGCTGATATGATAAGGAGGGTGATTGATCAGCCTGCGAGGAGGCCCAGTAAGGACACTTGGAATAATAAGACTCCGGAGGACTTTGATTTGGATTTGATAGTAGCTACTCTTTGTGTGCCTGAGACTCACTGGAAGTTCAAGAGGGGCACGACTGATTATTCCACGTTTCCTGCTTCGAGCATGAACAGGTTTGCTCATGCCTGGAATGCGTTTATTTGTGCTAAAAATATGCCATCTTCTCATGTGCATGATGTGACTGTGGAGCGTGCACGACTGTTGTGGGGAGATTCTTCAGGATGATTATGTGGATCTTGGTATGGTGATTTACCAAGGTATTCTGAGATTTTTATGAGGGAGAACTACGGGTTCTATACCCTATGCATCCATTGTGACGAAGCTGTGTGTGGCAGTTGGTGTTCATTGGCCAGCACACGAGCAGCTCCAGATTCCGAGTGCTCCGATTGACAGCACCACTTTGGCGATGATGCAAGAGTGGGATGGAGACAAGCCTGATTTGAAGGGGCTTAGATATTCTGTTGACCATCTGCCTGGTAGGAGGCCAGCTGCTGGGGCTGCTCAGACAAGCAGGACTGCTTGGAGATCTCAGTTAGGTGAAGAGGTCGGTCCATCGCAACAGGAGCAGGAGGAAGCAATAGCGGATGTCGGAGTTGGTAAGAGCATGACGCAATATAGGCGTCTAGCGAGGAAGATGTTAGATTAATAAATGTCCATGGAATATGATATGTAAATCTATATCTCTAAGTATGTGACTTATAAATGAGATTATGAGAATAGTATTAATATTCCTAAAGGTCCCTAGTCAAGTATTATTGATAAGGGACGATAATAAATACATTGAGACTAGTGTGTTTGTTGGCTGATGATCACATCTCATTGATCATAGGTATGGTGATACTAAAGTCAAAACACAAGCACATGTATTAAATACATGGTGCTGGATTGACCCATTGTGAGATACTACATGTTTATAGTGTCATAAGTTAATCTCACAGTGATAATGATGTATTGGTCCTTTGACCTGAAATCATTATATTTTTATACGAGAACTAATATACTTTGATACTATTAAAAGTTATCCTTGACCGGGTAATAATAAAAGTAGACATTGGGTATATTATGAATCGTATGTGAAATATGAATGATCTAGATGGGACTTAGCCCTCCTTTATTAAAGGAGTGATATTATTGGCCTCTTGATTGAGTAAGACTATAAAATGCATGGGCGTGCTCAAATACTGATTTATTTAATAGTTTACTCATTGATCAAGGAAAGAAGGATTGAACGTTAATAGAGGATGACACAATGCATGCCTCGGGTTTGATCTATAATATAAGGCTAAAGGGATTATATTACATTATACATTATTCACGAAAGGTTTAATTGATCACATATTTAATTATTATTACTTGGGTAACAATGATGTATTACTAGATGCCGCTCATTGTTTATGATTTTAAATTAGATTTAAAATTGTTGCCAACATAATAATAACCTAAAGGGTCGCACAAAGAATGATTGGAGGATTATTTAATTTAAATTCGGATTTAAATTAAATATAGTAATTCGAATTATTTGTTATTAATTAAGTGTGACTTAATTAATTAAATAAATAGGAAATTCGAATTTAATATTAAATCTGAAATTAAGTTATTGGATGATTAATTGAGACTTAATAATACAATAATTAGAATTTCGAATTTAATATTAATAATAACTCTAAAATTCAGTTTAGGGTTGGAGGACCATTAACTCTTGCCTATGTAATATCTTTTTCTAATAGAATTAGGGTTACACATGTTTTATTTGATAAAACATAAACCTAGCAGCTTGAAGAGAGATAGAGAGAGCAAGAAGGCGGCCTCAAGAACGTGCTAGTACACACCCATCTTCCGGGCGATCATTCGTGTGGATACCTTCAAGGCGTAGATCGTTCCAGCGATGGGCTACGTGGTGATCATTCAAGATCTCCATCTTTCCATTAACGTAAAACTTCTCAAGGTAAACATACTGAACTACGAATTAAATATTATTTTTCACATGGATCCTGCGGAGGGTTTCGATTTTTATGATTTAAATTTACATTTTTCGTTGCATTTATGTGCTAAAAGTCCTTCAATGGCATCAGAGTCACTTGCGAAAACTTTTTTAATTTGTTTATGTATTTAACCGTTTTCGATATATGAGCACGTACGTGATTTGCCATGATTTGATGTTGATATAATATGCTTGTATATGTATGGTTTTGAATATATGATATTCATGTGAGTTCTATAATCATAAGATGATTATGTAATCTGTATATATACTGATATATACATGATTTATGTTTGTTCTAATTATGAGAATCGTATTAGATACGGATTCTGAATTGGCTGCTGCAGATTTACTGAAATATAGGTCTGGTGTCCGATTTACGCAAACGAATACCCTATTTGATAGGTAAACGAGTGTCTGAACAAAACTGATAGCTAAATCTATTATCGACTCATCTGTAAGGCGTTTGACGTCGTTTACTGCCCGTAAACAGTGATTCTTGTTTTTCTGATTTGATTCTGATTTTTCTGATTTTTGTCATATTTCTTTTTATGATTAGATCATGGATAATATGATATGTTAAGATCAGATTATGTGTTTTAACATGCTTTTATGTGTTGTATGAGTATGGTGGATGGTTATGGCCTTTCGACCTTAGTGTAATGGTTTTGGTTTTGGTTTTAAATATGACTTGCATGTCGTCAATATTTGTAATCATAAATCTCGAATGTAACTCGAGTTATTCTTGTAAGTTAACTAGATTAGTTTTACTTTCAATCATTTAATGTAATTGAAGACTCAAGAAGGCTATCCAATGAAGGTGATTCAAAGAATAAGACGAGGTATACAAGAAGTCTAAACAAAGAAGAAGAATTATGTAATAAGTAGTTGTATTTATTTCCATCACCACATTAGATTGACCTTGATCTTTATCATGAGCTTGATAAAGATCACATAGAATGGGGCCATAACCAAACACATTTACTTTATTGCACTTTACATATTGATGTATGAATGTATATATAGAATAGTTAATGATGCATGCTTTAATTAGATTAATCATGCATGAATGTATGTATAAGATACGTCACCCATGCCATGCCTAAACATGATAAAATCTGTAACGACTCAAGATTTTAAAATTTACAAACGATTATGAGATTCTCGTGTTTATGAAACACAGAATGAAATACAAATCTTCTTTATTTTCGACATGGGGCGATTTTGTCAACAACGGGTTCATATAACTTGTAAGGCTGTGGGTTTTAAGGGAGACCGATGTGACTCCTCCACTATTTGGAAATCAAACCATTGAAAAATATTGATTTAAAGTAATTTATTCAAGGAAAAATTGGGAATCTCTTTATGATGGGATCATGATCGTTATAATACTAACAAAACCCTAATGTTTATATTAAGTTATTTAGATGCCTTCCAATATTTCTATCGCGTTAACCCCTAGATCGATAAGGAGTGGGTTCGCCAGAGTGAAGTACTCCCATCTATCGTGGGACGGCGTGTTGAAGTATATGATACTTTTTAGACCTTTGGGTTTTAACTTAACTAAGTTACCACAATAGGATTGTGAACTAAAGGCATAGAGTTTGGTGAGATTTATTGGATAAATAAGAATAAATGTTGTTCCACTAAACTATCCAAGAGTTATATAGTTGATATAATTGACAAATGTTGTCTACCTTATTGAATCATGTTTTAGGAGTAAAAGTTAGGTCCCGAATTATCGTAGAAGGTGGGTTTGAATACGATAATCACTAAATTAAAAATTCTTTCGAATCTTTAGCGGATATAGATTTAGTGCTCGGTTAGTGGTTCCATGTTCTTGAGGTGAATAGTGTTTGGGAATATAAAACGAGGAACACAAGATATTCGGGGAAGTATATATTTGTATATAAATCCTCGAAGGGTGTTGCTACACTCCGGTAAATAAATTTACCAGCTACAATTTAAGAACAATAAAGTTCCTAGCTACTACAAAGATTTACAAATTAAATCCTATACAATGATCTAGCTTTTGTTTGTCTAAGGATTTAATTACCGGGTGACGATTATAATGCCCCTATGAATATACAACAGTTAAATTGGGCATTAGAACGTTACTCCGGTGAGAAGTTAAACGGATATTCAAGGTGCCGGAGCTTCTCTATAAATTTTTGCTTCTTGTTTTATCAGCTCTCTTTTTGTTGAAGAAGAAGATAAAGAGAACAACTGAACTGATCTGCTGCTTGTGTAGACTTATATCAATTAAATTGTGTGGCTGAAATTGAACCACACAAATAATTGATTGTACAATAAATTATGGTTGAGGATTATGTGGCGACCAGGGAGTGCTTGCTCTGTGGCGACCAAGGTGTGTTCTGTGGCGACCACTGGAGGTACATGAGGGAGTAGTAATATTTTTATTTATTATTCTAACTCCTCTGTGGCGACCAAAGGGGTTACTAGTACATCTTGTACTTAAACAAAACTAATACAAAATAACCTATGGCGACCGGGGGGTGAAAAGCTCTATGGAGACTTCTTTTACTACTATTATTACAAGTCCAAGTACACGTATGTACTTAACATTCAAAACAACAAACTAAAACTTTGTACACGTTTTTTTATTCCCATTTATTTTTTTTTATTTTTTTCCCTTTTTTTTGTTTTTGTTTTTGTTTTTCTTTTCTCCTTTTTTTGTTTTATTTTTCTTTTTCTTTTTGTTTTCTTTCTTTTTTTTTATTTTTGTTTTGTTTTCTTTTTTTTCTTTCTAAGTTTAAATTGTAACTAAATTAATTTATAAAATAAACTTAAATATAACTTATATAAATAAACTAATTTAGATTTATAAAATAAACTTATTTAAAGTTTATAAAATAAATCTTTTTAAGTTTATTAAATAAATTATATTACCAATTAAACTTTGAGCTTCGCCAGTCCCCTGAGCTGTTTAGCTGTATACCCCGCACCCCACTTCTCGTACTTTAACAGATAAACGTTCAATCCAAGTACGTTCCTCAACTTAACAATTCTTCTAAAAATAATACCCAGATTCCTTTCACGAGCTGTTGACGCCTAGTGCAACTGGTCTGGTTCACAGACGACTAACCCCGATTCAGGTCTTAGTATTATGGCCTTGATTAAATTGTTAAGTTTGCAACCAATTTACCGCTTTAGACACTGACTGTCAATAAACAACTGTACTTTCACTGGAATCCTTTATGGTACTTTAGATAACGTCTTCATTAACTTCTATCTATACCCTGTCTTCAATTCTTCAGATTCCTATGCTTCGAACACTGTCTATCTTCAATCAATGCCAATACACTAAAATCTTCTGGTAGCACTACTGAATCTTCAACAATTCTGAAACCCTGAAAGTCTTTAACCTTTGTTCTTCACTGAGGAATGATCATATTAATAAACTTCTTTCAGTGACCTATAGACAGACTTTAGGCCTTCTTATAATCTTCCGATTCTTTGTATTTGCCTTGTCTTCATTCTTCCTGATTTCTTGTGTAGACGTAGTATTATTAACCTGTCATGTTCTAGTGTTGTTATCGTGTTGAGTTACCATGTAACTGTTCATACAGCTACGCAACTAATTTTCTGGATCAAATATTGCATTTCCAGATTTCTTGAGTAACTGAAATGAAAGATGCTTGTTTCTCTAGCACTGAACTGATCTTCAAGTAGTTTCATCTTCATTTCCTTGGTTCTTCAAATCTCTGCCAGATAATACTTCTCATTCTTGAAGTAATCATCAGCAGCTTCTTTTGTACAACCACATTTCCTGTTGAGAAGCGCATATCTCTCTTGCTTCCCCCCTATTAGAATCAAATGCTTAAAGGAGATCACCTTCATTTACCACCTCTCCCGTACAATAGGATCCGCAGATAAAACAGCTTCTTCCCTTATGAAGAATAGTGATGAACCAAACCACTTATTCTAATCACTAGGAAATCACGTTCGTGTTTACCACCTCTCCCGTACAATAGGATCCGTAGTTATAAACAACAATGGTGTGGTATAGTGTACATGTGTTTTACCTTTTTCCTCCTCCTTGCTATTTCTCCCCCTTAGTTGAGGAATCCTCCAAACTATTATATAAGCTTTTATCTCCCCCTTAGAGAATAAATGTATGTTGTTATCTGAAGGAGTTCTCATATTCTACTTGGTTGGAAAAGAAATAACAAGTCATAGTTTGATCAACCATGTCCCGTTAAATGCTGCAAGAATGACTTCACTGTTGATCATCATGTTCACCAATCTTCCCAACTCCTTATACCTCCCAAAAGTGAGATCACCAATTGTTACCAATTGTTATGTCCCAACTTGTTAAGTCCTGAAGTATTCTAATACAGTCTGTAAGTGTTAGGTTCCTAAGAGTTAGGTTCCAATCATAAATAGAATCGAGACTCGAAGTAACAAGAACCATGTTCAGGGATAGGGAATAGGATATGGTGTTTCTCTTTCTTCCTCATTGTGAGTGTGTGATTCTATTTCGTGTACCTCACAAGTGTTTCACTCTTCTCTCCACTCGTGTTTACACTCATTCTCACAAGTGTATCACTCCTCTCGTAGCTCCAAAATCCAGCTGTACCTACAAGGAAAATCACCTTAGCCATCCTTAAGGAGGTTACAGGTGGTGTAATGGGAATTCGCAAATCCCCATCCTTGTTAGACTCGTTAGATGAATCTGAGTCATAATCTACAAGTTGCTAGTTTTCCTTTTAGGGTTCCAGATTTGAACTCTGTGAAGATAAACAATGATCCAAAGAATTTAGCATAAAGATCAAAGTTCCTTTCTAATGTCTGTGAAAATATTTCCTTGTGACTCATCAGGTAATATCTGAATCATTGTCAACAAGTTGCCGATCTGCACCTATGTCAGATCCACTATCCACAGATGTATCCAGGTTTATTAGTCCTGGGGAGGTAGACACTGACTACTGACATATGGCTATTGGATCAGTATCCTCTCCTAACACCGGTAAAGGTATTTGGTCCATTAAAGAACCTTGAATAATCGAATCTGACCTTAACATGGTCAAAACTCTTGTTTCCGTCAACTCACCCTTTGTGTCTGTAACCTTTCCTTGTGCATCAAGAATTGTTTATGTTTGAGGTGGGGACACTACATCGGATATCCTGACCGACAAGCAAATTTCAATAGACGCACCCTGTTGAGAGGATGAATCTAGTAACTATTTTTTGTCTTTTCAGCCAGTACATCTTTCTGAGCATATGTATGGGGGCTACCAGTTGTCTCTGTTCAAATTCTACTCATCTTTGTAGGAGACAGAGCTGCTAGGTTGATTTCAGAACCTTCCTTATGTGGTGCACCAAGGCACTATCTCCCTCACGCTCATTCATACTTCATTTTAGGGGTAGGAGAGTGTTGATTGGTTCTGTTTCTGTGTTTGTCTTTACAGTCTGGGATAGAAGTTATGGGTTTTCAACCTCACGACTATAAAATGAAAGAAGGCCATTGGAGGCTGAACCCGTATCACAGAATATATGGAAATATAGAGATAAAATGCACTTAAGATCTATAAAGATTGAAAGTTATGCATTTAATCTTTTGAGAGAAATGATGTATAATAGTGATTTCAAAAGATTTTAATGAAATAAGCAATCACCATTGTACAAAGAAGTTTGATTTTCTCCTAAAACTGTTCGAGTGCACAAGTCTGTTTTTATGCCTAAAAAGATGAACGAATTGATAAGACACAGACTGATGACCTAACAGTATTAAGAAGAGAAAGAAAGATTTTATCTTTCAACATGAATGAGTTTTTGTAAAAGCATTGATCCCTTAGGGTAAAGTCTAAGCAATTCTCATTCATGTCAAAAGCTCCATAATCTATCTTTATAAAATTATAATCAACAACACTGTGTATTGATAAATAATCTTAATAAAAATGACTATGCTGCTGATTTCAAATTGTAGTGAATCTTTCAGATACAACAAAGCATATAAATTCACTAGAACTTAAAATCTCACAATTATCTGCAACAAAATATTAACAATATATCATTGACTGATACTTGTCAAGTACTTTGGATACCAATAATTATGTTGCATCCTATTTTAAATATTAAAATAAGATATTAATGAATTAAATACCAATTATCTATCAAAAAGATATCAGCATTCAATTTCATATATCATGCAATTGTTAACTCCTAACAACTGTAATATCTCAAACAATATTGGTTCGATAAATAAAGCAACATTAACCAACATTAACTTGTTTGCAATCTTAGAAATATTCTAAGTTCCATATACTTTGATCCATTGAGTATTGCATCTATTATCAAAATGTTTAGGAATTTGCAAATAAGTATAAAAATTATTCTAACTTGACAACATATGGTTACTTCTAATAAAGCAATCAAAAATTTTAACCATAGTTGTACTTAAGCAAAATTTCCACACTTTCTATATTAGTATAAGTGACTGAAAATAAGCATAGATTACTTAGAGGAGTTCTAAGTTATGTCACAAATACTAATACTCCACAATTAGTTCATAGTTAAACTCTTAACTAAATATCAGTAACTAATATAAGTCAAGAATTAGCACACAACTAATCATTCTACAATCATGATTCTGAATTCAGTGAATTCTTGAGATGTAATCATTGCTAAATTCACTAAAACCAAAATCTCATATTTAATTTATAACACATAAGTTACAATCAATATACTAGATATCAATTGTTGACAGATTTAGTTATAATCAATCATGCTGCTTATTTATTTTATGTTAGTTTGAATTATGGAGCAATAAAATCATTGAATTGCTTCAATTTCCATAATCCAAACTACCCAAAAAAAATACTAAATAAATAAATACTAAATATCTATGAGTTAGATTCTATCACTTAAATATTTATAATTACCCTTGAATAATCACCAATAGAATATATGAGTTATACACATTGCAATCACTCTTTGGATAATTAGTAATTTTAGAAATATTTTCTAAGCATATAAAATATTGAGAGTTTTATACACATAACTTAGAAAATACTTCAACTTTCATGTTAGGTCACACACACTGTAGAAGAGGTTGAATACAGTGTTTAGCACAATCAAATCGAATATAAGAACTCAAGTAACAGAAAACATATTTTATTCAACATAATAAACTCTGTTACAATATGGAACTGTCCTCTCTCAGTGATGAACAAATTATCACGAGAGCTGCTAGGGTTACAAAGAATAATAACTTCGATAATGATAACACTTATAGTGTAAACCCTATGCCTGTGTTTATATACTACACAGTTACAAGATAAATTCTAATTGATATGGAATATAATTCTGCTTCCTAAAATATATCAACTAGTTATCTTTTCTTCCAAGTATTCTATTCTTCATAGAATTCTTTCTTCATGCATAATTCTTTCTGTCTTAGTCTCGATCTTCTTTCCTTTCAATCAGCCGCCTGCCTTATCTGAAAGTCATCTTAAGTCCTGATATTATCTCCTGATAAATATCTTCTGATCACTTAAGTTCTAATAACTTAAGTTCTTATATCTTAAGTTCTGTCTTCAGTATAAGTGCTGATTTCCAGTTAAGAACTGATTTGTCGTGTTAAGAAATATCTGAAAACTAAACACAAATCATATTACACATGACATTATCAAATATATCTAACAATCTCTTCCAACTTGTAAATTAGCATAATATACAAGTTCAACAGATATTTGATGATGTCAAAAACATTAAGTACAAATGCATGAGAATTTGACTAGATAACTACAACTTATAGTCCTTTCAGCTTTACCATCTTAAACTTCTGATAACAGCTTCAGTCTGTATACACTTCAGAATTTAAGCAGTTGTAGATCTTTGACTTGGCTTCAATTTCTGATCTCTTTGATATCAGGAGTTGTTCTGAGATAGTTCTTCAACAAACATCTCTCAGCATATTCAAGTTCATTAACCATCTTCCTTTTAGCATTTATCAATTCAGTTGTATCTTCACCAGTTTGAAAAATAGCTGCTCAGAGATCATTTATCTTAGCTTTTCTTATCTCCTGATCTAGTCTAATCAGATATGCCTTGTCAGACTCTAGATTGAATTCCACAGCTTTATAACCCAGAAAATAGTTATAATCTTAGCAGAGTTAGGCTTCATTTCAATAATATCACCTTTGTGATCTTTATACTTGGAACAGTATGTACTGTCAGACTTTACAGAATAAAGCTTCTTCTGTCTTTGAATTTGAGACTTTAAATACCCTGCAACACTATCTATTAATCTGTCTTTCACTTGAAGTAGGAATATAACATGTTCCAGTTCCTCAAAATACTTCAGTGGTATCGCATTCTGCTTAATCTGGTATACCCTTCCATCTGTCATAAAATATAACAAGATATGTTCTTTCAAAATGGTATGGTAAACCATTTATACAGATTCAAGTCGATCCAATCTTTCAGGAGTTGCTCCAACACCTGGTTCACTTAAGGAAGTCAGATCACTAGTAGTGTTATGTACTCTTTTTTCATCAGAACTACCCAACCCAGATTTATCTCTTGTTTCCTTTCCTGTAACAACTCTTGCTTCAAAACCACTTGTTGCAGTCTTCAAAGGTTGAGTCTGTTTAGCTTTGGTGAATCCTGGTAGGAGTATCTTTAAAGGTTTAACATGAGCAATGTCAGAGGTTTCCTTTTCCTTATCTTCTGATATCAAGCCAACTTGAGCTATGTCAGAGGTTGCTTGCTTCACTGTCATATCAGAACTTACTATATCTTGACTCTGAACAACATGAGCCATGTCAGAGGTTGTTTGAAAAATCTTCTTTTGCATCAGAGTAAAATTAGTATCTTCTTCTTCATCAATTATTTCTTCATCCATCACTGGCATATAAACCTTTATAGGTTCATCAACTTTTTCTTTGCCCTTGGACCTTGGATTAATTTCCACTTGTGATTTGGCTCTGGTTGCCTCAAAACTTGTTCTTTCCTTTATCACAATACCATTAGGCTTTGGAAATTTCTTTTTAATAACAGAAGCTTTAGATTTTGTCTTGACACCTTCTGCTTTGAGTCTGGCTTCTTCTTCCTTTAGACTCTCAAAGTCCATTCCTGGATTTTCTTTAAGAAATAACTGCTTTCAAATTTCTTCATCAAGTTCCAGATGTTCACAGAACTTATCCTTTTACCAATATCAGAACTTATTCTTCTCCCAGTATCAAAACTTGTTCCTTGACTTGTAATTCTAGCTTTACTTGATGAAAATCCTTTGCCTTGACCATGACCTTGACCTCTACCCTTGTTAGAGTTTCCTTGGTCATCATTTCCATCATCCTTTCCTTTCAGTGTCTGAATAGATTTGGATTTGGACTTAATCACTTTCTCCCCCTTTTTGGCATCAGCAGGTAAAAGAAGAGAGACAAGCAATTCCATTGAGGATTGGATCTCATTGAGTTGATTGTGGTGAGAAGCTTGATTCTTCAGAATTTCTTCAATTTGAGTTTGTTGCTTCTCCTGAGTTTTCTCAATATAGGCAATTCTGTCAAAGGCTGGCTTAAAAAATCTATTCTTTTCAAGTTTCACATTCATATCTTGCTGGATCAAAGTTTCTTGAATTTTATTCACCTTGGCATTAGTTGTTGAGTGTTGACCCTGAAGGTGCCTAGTACTCAATTCAGTAACTCTCAGCTATGCCTTGAAATCATCATTTATGAGCATTTCATCGGCTTTTTCCAGATGCTCAGCAAGAATCTTTTCAGAAGGAACAAAACTAACTGTGTTCCATTCCTTAGTCCATTCCTTTCCTCTAGGAGTTTCACTCCAAGGTACTGGTGCTTCCCCTATAACAAAATTCTTAACTAAATCAGCTTTAGTAATTGTTTGTTGAGGTGCATGTCCTAAGGGACCAGCTGCATCAGCATCTAAATTAGTAGCAGCTTCACCAGTAGTTTCTTCATTAGCAGCATCAGAACTTGTAGATCCTGTAGTATCAGTATCCTCGGATAAAACAGCAGTATGAGAGGCTATAGAGGCTTCAACATCATCCTTTAAATTCTGATCTGCAGCCAGGTTCTGATCAACATCCAAAATTGATGTTGTTGGTGGAGTGTGTTAAATTGGTGGAGCTTCCAAGTACAAAACCTCAGGCACAATCAAGTTATGAATATCAATTTCAGTACTTGTACCTGGTTCTTCAGTATGTACTGAATCAACTATAGGTGACATATGAGGTGTAGGAATTTTGTCTTGAGCAGTTTCATGTTGTGTAGAAGGAAGTGATTCAATAACAATTGGTTCTGTTGAGATCAGAGATTCCTGATCCCCTTCCTTAGCTGCTTCCACTACATCTGAATCTGACTCAACTATGTCCCTGTGAGCTCTCTGTTTCTTTAATTTCTTCAAAGGTGGAGACACTGTAAGAGCTTTATCATCAGAATTTAACTTTCTAAGCCTTTTGAGGGGCCTAGAACTCCCAGTTACAGTATCTTTCTGAGAAGAAACCTTCTCAGCTTCTACAACAACAGGTTCTGATATGGGAACCTGTTCCTCAGCATCTGATTTATCTCGCAGGATAATTCTCTTTCTCTTCTGTTGAGTCTGAGGTACTTTCTCAGTCCTCTTGGGGTTGGAAGATGAAGGCTGCACTATAGGATCTGGAGGTTGAGGTTGAGAAGTTTGGGGTGTTTGTATAGAGGTGGTAGGTGCTGATGGATGAGGTTCGGATGGTTAAACATCAACATATAGTTCAGTGTATTTAACTAGATCGTACGTTATTAAGGCTTGTTTGACAGATAAAGGAACTAGGAGGGGTCTTAACACAGCCTTCTTATTATCAGTAGATAATAAGTCATTAAAAGCTCTTTTAGCTACTCTGAATGATGAAATTAATTCACTAGCTGATTGGGGCTTATCATCACAAAAAAACTATAGATAAGCTGACAGAATCTAGCAAAATAAACAGTATTTCTATCTTCTGTCATTCTATCCCCAATAAAACCTAAGACAGTACTTGCATAATCAAAATCAGTTTGATTTATGAGAGCATACCCGATTTGTTGGCTGAATATGGGAATCGCATCGAAATTAGAACATTTGTTTGCAAAAGCCTTGGTTATGCAGTCAAAGAAGAAACTTCATTCCCTCCTTATGTAGGAACTCTTCAACTGACCCAGCTTGGCCAATGCCCTCTCATACCCCAGACTAGACATCATGTTTTGAAGAATTGGCTCTTTAACAGTAGAATAAACACAGTTCTCAGGTAGCTGCAGTGCTTGTCGAACCGTAGCCAATGTCACGACATGCTCATCCTCCCCTGATGAAAAAATAATACCTGGGGACCCTTGAGCACCACCATCATCATATACTCCGCTTCTCCAGGACTCCAGTACTTGAGTACCAGATACTGCATCAGGTTTAGTCAGAGCCTACCCAATATCAGAACTAGCAAGAAAGTCCTGAATGAAGTGAAGTTCTGATGGGGCTTCTGACTTGTTAAGAATAACAGAGAAGTTACTACGAACAAACTTAGCTCCATCAAAAATTACGTCTTTTTGTGCCATCTCTGTAAGAAATTAAGTGAATAAGAGAATGTTTGCAAAGTGTTTGTAAAAAGTCCTGAGAGAAAAACAACTTCAGAAAATAAAAGAGAGAGAGAGAGAGAAAGAAAAAGAGATTTAGAATAGAAAAGTAAGTAAAAGATTAGAAAATCTTTTATCTCTCATATATATACGTTCTCCACTCAACAGTTGTATTTTTGAAGCATGGGATACACTTTACACCTGGCACCATGTGAACAGTTAGTAAACGGTTAGAAAAAGAGTTAATGGACACGTAAAATAAGCAGTAATTACCGTGCACATGCAGTTTTCAGGACATACACGTTAACCGCTAACCCATAATGATTATGACTATTTTATCTCACATTAACCAATATTCTGTAAAAATATTATCGTTCAAGTAATGACCAAAAATAAACCAAGTAAATAAATACTGCCACGTCAGCATCAGAACTTGATTATTATCAGGATTTAAAAGTCATCAGAATACGGCTCCTTAACTCGAAAAGTGAATGTGTATTCTTATAATTCTTCACACAAATACTGATATGGTTTCATCAGAACATAATCATTAGAACTTCCATCAGAACTTGTCCTCATAATTTATGCAATCTGACACATAAACTGTTCATCTAAAACAACATTTATCACCATAATAATTTTCATCATTCATATGGAGTGTATGTGTGTGCATTAAGCTAAATATCAGACAAAGAGTAAAGTCTGATTCACTTCAGTACATCTTAGAAATAAGGCATAACTAAGAACTTTACTCAAAATCTGTCATTATTCTGAAGTCTACTTTAGAACGAGTTCATGCATGAGTCCACCTCAACTGTTTTGTGCTCATTTTATGCATCTTTTGAAATTCTATTTTACAGTGGCTTCTCAGTGTAAGTGAGTCACGACTGCTTATCAGAATTTATGCTGCTATCAGAGTATTTCTCCAGTAATCATAGAGTGTGAAAAGTCACCAAGAAAATTTTTATTTTGCTTTTCTAATACATATTACTTAATACCAGCAATGCACTTGGATCTTCCCTTCCACATTTTTACTCTATATCTCAAAGGAGTACCTGATTTTTATTTCTTTTCTTTTCTTTTTCTTTTGATAAGTGAGGCTTATCAGCACTTAGTACATCCATCAGATTTACTAACATCAGAACTTAACAGATAAGAAGCATTATTCTAGTTTTTGACTTAGTAATAAGATACACAAAGTAAACTTAACTAAGCTCAATATCAGAATTTGCTTGTGTTAAAAGATTTCCACATAAACAATTACTTCAAACATAGGATCTTTAGTATATTAAAGACTACTAGGTCAGCATCTAGCACAGTTATCCTCATTGGATTGAATAGTCACAAAAACATTCATATCACTATCAGAGTTTAGAAATTCACATCAGACAACAATCAGCACTTAAGCAAATTTTAATTTAAGCACGAAATACACAAAGACAGTAATATTTGTAAACACTGATAATAAAATCTGATGTATCAGAACATAAACTAAGCAGATTTAGAGAAAGAACCTGAAACCATTCCAAGTTCATTTACCAATCTTGTAAAAGTAGATTCACACAATGGTTTTCTGAAGATATCTGCTAGTTGTTGATCTATGGGAACAAAATACAATTCCACTGTACCTTCATCCACATGTTCCCTTATGAAGTGGTACCTAATGCTGATGTGCTTTGTCATTGAGTGTTGAACTGGATTACCTGTCATATCAATAGCACTTTGATTATCATAGTAAATAGGGATTTTAGAAAATTCTAACCCATAATCCAGTAACTGATTCTTCATCCAAAGAATCTATGCACAACAGCTTCCTGCAACAATGTATTCTGCTTCTGCAGTTGATGTGGAAATTGACTTCTGTTTCTTGCTAAACCAAGAAACCAATCTGCCTCCAAGAAATTGGCAGGTTCCACTTATGATTTTCCTGTCAAATTTGCATCCTGCAAAATCTACATCTGAGTAACCTATTAGCTTAAAGTCTGATTCTCTAGGATACCACAATTCCAGATCAGCTGTATCCTTAAGGTACTTGAAAATTCTTTTCACAGTTGTTAAGTGAGGTTCTCTTGGATCTGCTTGAAATCTTGCACAAAGACAGGTAGCATGCATGATATCAGGTCTACTTGCAGTTAGTAGAGAGCCAATCATACCTCTATAATCAGTAATATCTACTGATTTACCAGTATCCTTATCCAACTTAGTTGCAGTGGCCATAGGACTGGATGCACTTGAACAATCCTGCATTCCAAATTTCTTCAACAAATTTCTGGTGTACTTAGATTGACAAATAAAAGTTCCTTCTTCATTCTGCTTGACTTGAAGGCCCAGAAAATAGTTAAGTTCTCCCATCATACTCATTTGATATCTTGACTGCATCAGCTTGGCAAACTTCTTACGAAGTCTGTCATTTATAGAACGAAAAATGATATCATCAACATATATTTGCACCAAAAGTAATTCCTTTCCATGGTTGAGGTAGAACAATATTTTGTCAATACTCCCTCTATTAAATACACTTTCTAGAAGAAACTAAGCTAATGTCTCATATCATGCTCTTGGAGCTTGCTTAAGGCCATAAATGCTTTATCAAGCCTGTAGACATGATTGGGAAATTTGGGATCTACAAATCCTGGAGGTTGTTCAACATATACCTCTTCTTCCAATTCTCCATTTAGAAAAGCACGTTTCACATCCATTTGAAAGACTTTAAACTTCTTGTGAGCAGCATAAGCCAAAAATATCCTTATGGCTTCCAATCTAGCAACTGGTGCAAATATTTCATCATAATCAATTCCCTCCTGCTGAGAGTATCCTTTTACAACCAGCCTTGCTTTGTTCCTTGTAATTATGCCATCACTGTTAGTTTTGTTTTTGAACACCCACTTTGTACCAACAACAGACCTGTTCTTTGGTCTTGGCACTAGGGTCCAGACTTTATTTCTTTCAAATTCATTTAACTCTTCTTGCATTGCCTGCACCCAATCAGCATCTTGAAGAGCTTCTTCCACTTTCTTTGGTTCAGTCTGAGAAAGAAAAGAATGATAGAGACATTCATTTGATGTAGTTGTTCTAGTTCTGATATCTGCATCAAGATTTCCAATAATTAAGTCAGGTGTATGTGCTTTAGTCCACTTCCTTGCAGATGGAAGGTTTTCTCTAGAACTGGATGCTCCCCCATGATCCATGCTGTCTCCAGCAACATTTTCTGATGCTCCCCCTAAAATTATGCTCTATGAGTTGGATCCTTCAGAATTTGAGTTTTCAGAATTATCAAAACTTGGCCCATCAGAACTTGACGAATCAGAACTTGAAGAGCCTGTTGTAGATTCTGATGCTTCTTGAGATGTGGTTGTATCTTCAGTATGCTCCCCATGCACAGGTGCATCTTATTTTGGCGTAGTCACCATAGTTTCAATGACATCAGAGTTTAATCCATTAGAGTTTGAAGTATTAGGATTTAGACTGTCAGGAGTTACAGAATCAGAATTTAAAGCTTCATTTTCAAATCTCAGCTGATCATTATCATTGAAATTTTCAAGTCCAGTAATCTTCTTATCATCAAAAGAGACATTGATATATTCCATGACAACCCTTGTTCTTAAATTGTAGACTCTGAAGGCTTTTGTAGAAAGTGAATATCCAACAAAAATTCCTTCATCAACTTTTAGATCAAATTTAGATAGCTGTTCGGGATGAGTCTTAAGAACAAAACACTTGCATCCAAATACATGAAAATACTTCAGATTTGGCTTCTTTTTCTTCACCATCTCATATGGTGTTTTTCCATGCTTGTTGATAAGTGTTGACTTCTGAGTAAAATAAGCAGTCTGCACAGCTTCAGCCCAAAAGTAGGTTGGCAACTTTGCTTCATCAATCATAGTTCGTGCAGCTTCAATAAGAGTTCTATTCTTTCTTTCAACAACTCCATTTTGCTGTGGAGTTCCAGGAGCAGAAAATTCCTGCTTTATTCCATGGTTTTTGTAGAACTCTTCCATGATCAAGTTCTTGAACTCAGTGCCATTATCACTTCTTATGATCTTCACAGAATCTTTGACCAATTTATCCAGTTGCTTGACATGATCAATCAAGATAGATGTAGTTTCACTTTTTGTGTGTAAGAAATACACTCATGTGTATCTGGTGAACTCATCCACTATGACCATAGCATATTTCTTTTTTGCAATAGACATGACATTCACTGGACCAAATAGATCAACATGTAGTAGGTGATAAGGCTCAAGAATTGATTATTTAGTCTTGATCTTGAATGAATATTTTCTTTGTTTTGCCTTCTGACATGAATCACAAAGGCCATCAGGAGCAAATACTGATTTTGGCAGTCCTCTCACAAGATCTTTCTTGACTAGTTCATTTATATTGTTAAAATTTAAATGAGAGAGTTTCTTGTGCCAATTCCAGCTTTCTTCAATTGATGCTCTACTCAACAGATAGATTGCAGAGCCATCAGTACTTGTTGAAAGCTTGGCTTCATAAATGTTACCATGCCTGTATCCTTTTAGAAAAACTTTGCTTGTAGATTTGCTTACAACTTCACAGTGTTCTTCAAAGAAATCCACATGATAACCTCTGTCACAAATTTAACTCACACTCAGCAGATTGTGTTTAAGTCCTGAGACCAGAGCTACTTTTTCAATGATAACATTCCCAAGATTGATATTGCCATATCCCAGAGTTTTTCCAATGTTTTCATCTCCATAAGAAACACCTGGGCCAGCTTTCTCCATAAAGTCTGATAGCAGGGCTTTATTTCCAGTCATATATCCTGAACATCCACTGTCCAGAACTAGTGTAATAACCCCAATTTTTGGAAATTTTTTGAAACCCTTATGAATAGTGTTTTTGCTGAATGAGAAAACTTTTTATGCCACACTAGGTAGGGGTTCTTTTATGGATATTCTGAGATATTATTAGTACTCTATATGATAAATAAGTGTATGTAAAGATCGTCAGAATCCAAATTCGAACACTTTGATTTTTCCCGAAAATCTACCAGATACAGAAAGAATTGAGTATAAGGTAATAGAATAAAAAGGATTTAAATTCAAGGATTAAAAGAGAGGATCATGAAAGGAACATAATGTATTGAGAAAGGTTAAAGAAACCTAAGTAATAAGATCCCGGGTATGATCCCTCAAATGATAAACGAAAACGAAAGTTAAGCGAACCGTATAACAGATCAGCGGTCATTAGGCAAGCAATTAAGAGTTAATCAAGGAGGTTAGGGATGATGATATCATCAAACCAACAAGAAGAGGACAAGTGTGGAGGGTGACATCACATGATGACCAAAGCATGACATAAGGGAAAGAAGTGTGGTTGATTTATAACCACACAATTTTTCATGGTTAAAAATGATTAAATCAAAACAAAGTCAACCAACCAAGGCAAATCAAAACAAATCTCAAAAAACACAAAAGCTCTTCCCTTTTCTTCATCAAGCTCTCGGCCAAAATAAATACAGCAACTTCAAACTGCCATATCTCCTTCAATACTCACTCGAATGTTGTGTTCTATAGCTCGTTGGAAAGTTATTGAGATGGCCTACAACTCTTGTTCAGAAGTCTCGTCCAAATAAGCAATGTAAGACCCTCATTTTTACAGTTCTTTCAATCAGACTTTTAGAAACTTTAAAGCCTAACTTTGTGTTCTTGATTTCTTTGGAAAGATCAAGCTTGTAGGAGGCTCCATAAGGCTTCCTAGTAACTTTCCACCCTCCAAGAAAGGTATAAATCTTCACACCCTTTAGTAATAAGTTTGAATGTTGAAGTTTGGAGATGGTTTGGATGGATGAGTAGTAATTTGAATGATAAGCATGATTCGAGCTTAATTGTTAAGTAGGTTAGTTGAATTTGGAGATGTTATAATATATGATTGGATTGAGATCCTTGAGCTTATTATGACTGAAATCAGTAGAATTGATGTGTATCTTGAGTTGTTGTTGATTGGTAGTTGGATTGATATGATTTGGAATGGTAAAAATTTGGGAAATCGCGTAAATATAGCCGTCGTAATCTCCGATTTACTTTAGACTGTTTTTGCTCTTAACATCAGGACCCGAGAACTCCCTGTTAGGTTTTCACCATTGCCATTATTAGATAGTTCATTTTACGAGCTTCTTTTTGATATGTAGTTCGTTTGATTCCGATGTACGGTTTAGGAGAAACGACCGTTTTAAGTAACGGCGTTTCGCGACCGAACCATTACCCCTCGCCTTACTTTAAAACCTTGGTTAAGGACCTTAAAGGACTAATTGGGGTATGAAACAATTATGTTAAGTGGATTAGGCAGTTGGTAAGGTACTCGCAAAAAAATCTCCTTAAAACCCTTAATGGTTAATTTATTAAAAATGGTGGAGCCGAGAGTACTCGAGCGACTTAAGTGAATCGTTAAGCGCGAAAGCGAACGTTAGGACTCTAAATGGTTAAAGTCTAGTTTCTTAAGCAACCGGGGTTTAATTCCGACTTATGTTGTTGTTCATAGGTTATCAGACCCACTCTAAGCTTAAGTCTATCCGGGAACACTCAGGCAAGTTTTCTACCCGTTATACTGTTGTTGTGATGTATATCTGTATATGCATGATCTTGTGATAAATGCATATTTATTATTAGCAAATTCTTGCGATATATTGTAGCATGTGATATGGTATATATGCATGCCTGTTTCATATTCTTGATTTATATATCTGTTGGTTCAAATGCTTATAGTTGCATAATACCTATGCTAGAGATAAGCGGTATTTGAGTTTACCCTTAGTATAGGGGATAAAAAGGTGAACATATTTCTAAACCGGGAGTCGATGTTCCCGAGAATATTATATATATTTTATATATATATGGTTATAGTTTTCAAAACTATTAATCGAATAAGGTTTATTTGATAACTTTAACTTTATTTTATTTATTGAATATTATTTCGAATATTCATCCGAGGACTTATGACTCCTTTGATTGTATTAATTGAATAGTATTTCGAATATTCATTTGAGGGCTTAAGACTCAGTTTATATTATTTAATGATTATTATTTGGATATACATTTGAGGATGTATGACTCCTTTATTTATTTAATGAATATTATCTATACTATTCATTCGAGGTATTATGACTCCGCGTATTATTTAATATTCTTTATTTTATTAAAGAATAATGTTCGATAATCAAACTTACTTTTGATTATTCAAATAAAGATATTACTTTCGTATAAGTATATCTTTGATTATTTACTATTCATTTCAAGTATAAGTTTTCCAACATCTACCTCAATTATTCTTTATGGGAATATTATTTAAATAATAATATTCAGATATTTTCTAAATACATTGGGACTGATTTATTTTATTAAATCAGCATTGCTCCAACCACTCCTTAAAGTGTTTTCTAGTCTTCAAAATGATTTTTAAAAGTTAGAGCGGATCCCAAAACTCATTTTTATATTTATGATCTTCCTTTTTAAAGGGGATTTAAATACTCGCTCAAAACCAGAGGGATCCGGCTCTGTGGTGTATTTTATATTCGCAACAAGGTTGCAGTTTTGGTAAATGAATTGATTACTTACCCAACGTTCGGGAAGTAAGTCCATCTATCGAGTCGGCATAAGCAACATGGGCTCAGTGGGCGTCCATGATAGTGTAAGTGGCTCAGTGGGAGTCCATCAAATGCATAAGTGGCTGAGTGGCAGTCCAGCATAAGGTCCTATTGCGACCAGGGTGATGACCAGTGGGGAATTCGTCCATCTACCAGTAGAAAAGGTTACTTATTGGTATCTTTGCCTGATCAGCAAGATATCAGGTTTATGCCAAAATTCTTTCCTTTCCAAATTTATTGGATATTGCAATTCTGTTCATACTTTACATGACAGAGGTTTTCAGGAAACGTATGTATATATATAGGTGTATATATATATATCAGGACTTAATGAAGTATATCATAACTTCATTTCCTTCAAAATATTTCAAAGATTGAATCTATTCAAGTCTTATCTTGTAGTCTCATCAGTGTGATGAACTTTTGAAACTAATTATAACTTGAACGGTGGTAGTTCAAGTAGTATTCGGAAAAGATATAAGTATATTGGAGTATCTTGTAACTTCATCTTTTAAACTTATATCTAGTAAATGATTATCTTATGCATATCAAAGACTTTCAGAAAAACGTTGAGACAAGGTTAGATATATGAGATCACCTTGCAACGATATTTTTATACAGTTATAAACTGGAACTTTGTGTATATTATACATGGAAGAGGACTTCCAAGATTTTGAAAAGTATATATGTATATATACTGAATATTTTGTGACTTCCTCGCATTAAGATATCAAACTTGGTTCATTTATTTTGACCAAGACTTTCATGAGTACTATGAGAAGGCTCGCATATTGTAAATCATTATACATATTATTTTGGTGGGCTTGCTGCTCACCCTTGCTTTCTTCTTTCATCATACAACAACAGATAGAAAAGATGAACAGGACCAAGCTTCCAATTCGCAAGCGGTTAGAAAATGTTCCACAGTTTTCTGGAAGCGTTGATGCCGCCGTAGCTGAGGTAGGAGCTACCAATAGGCTAGGTTTTCAACTATTGATAAACCAGACTTATGTATAATATGAATTGTAATAATGGCAAAGAAATGTAAATTTATTCAGAAACCCTTTTGAGGTGTAATGACTTATAATTGTGGAATAACATGACTTATGTTATTTTTGGTATTCATCTCTGAGACTATAACTTGTGGTGTATGTGTGTATATTGTGGGGTCACAGTACAGAGTAGTTGATTGTTTATTAAGATTGGGTGTTATTAAGGGAAATGGAACTCGTGACAAACCGGATCCCCGACCAAAGATTTGGGGGTGTTACAGAAGTGGTATCAGAGCTAAGCGTTATAAACCTCAGAGATGATGTGACGTTAAGATAATAAGTTCACTAAGATAATAAAAACTCTTGCCAAGTTCATAGTCGGACTACCTAACATAGTACTGACAGTTAAAACCCTTATGGGAACCCTTATAAATATCGTGATAGTAGCGTAGTTCGTTATCGTATATGGTAGCGGGACTCCGAACCCTGAGGTTGAGAAGTGACAGCGCGATGATGTTTTATTACTAATTGGAGATCGGATTGTGGATCCGATAAAGCGTCCTAACGCAGGAACGGATGATGTTCATATTGAGGATGTAATGGTTGAGGATGTTGTCCTAGATGGGTTTGTTGCTGAGGAGGATCTCGTGGAAGATCCTAACAAGAATGAATAAAGGACCATTGAGGAATTGATGACCATGGTTAGGGAAACTACCAGAGGTAGAATTGGCCGGTCACTACCGGAGGTTCGTTCAAGTTTGTAAAGATAGTAGCCCTTTTAACGCGGCTTACTCGTAATACTGAGAAGTTTGAATGGACAGAGAAATACGAGAAAAGCTTTTAACAACTAAAGCAAAGGTTGGTGACAACCCCTATGTTGGCATTGTCGGATGGAAAAAGGAGATTTTGTGATTTGTATTGACGCTTCGCATAAGGAATTAGGATGCTTCTTATATAGCACAACAACGTAATCGCGTACGCGTCAAGACAATTAAGGGAATTTAAAATTCGATATCCCCACCCATGAGCTTGGGCTCATGGCAATAGTTTTACCCTAAAGATTTGAGGCACTACTTGTATGGAGAGAAGTGTGAGATTCATAAACCATAGGAGCTCTAGTATATTTTTACGTAGAAAGAGCTCAACATACGCCCGAGGAGGCGGTTAGAGCTAATCAAGAATTATGATTGGGAGATTCTGTATCATTCGGGGAAAGCCCATGTGGTGGCTGATGCCCTTAGTAAAAAGGAGAGACTCAAGATGATCATGTCTTTGAGAGAGTTTATAAGAGATTTTGAGAAAATGGAAATAGAAGTGAAGGTAACCGGAGCCGGTACCGAAAAGATGTTTGAGATTGCAATACAGTCCGAATTATCGGAAGAGAACATATTGTGCCAGAAAAAGTGATGAATGAAGGCAGAGAGCTAACAATTAGATAAAAGATTAATACCGAGAAAGATGATAAGGGAATAATGAGGTATTCCTACAGAATTTGGGTTCCAAATGTTCAAGAGCTTAAAGATGAGATCTTAGATGAAAGCTAGTTTGAGGAATAAGATTTAGGGCAAACCCTGAATGTGATAGTCAGGGAGGACGCCATCAAGATAGAAGGAACCCATAACATAATGAAGTGGAAAATGAGGATTTTAACGTATAAGATAACCCCAAGTATGGGAGAAGGATGAAACATTTCATACTAAGGAAACAGAAAGACGAGTAAGGAAAGGAGACCCGAGACGGTACTCCTATACGACAATTCATGGACCTGTCTAAAAAGAACTTAGACTACTATCCCCAACCACCACCTTGAGGAAACAATGCGGTGAGAAATTCTTTCAGGGCCTTTAAGTCGCTAAGCCCTTAGAGTTCCAAGGAACAAGCTGAACCAGTCGAGGCAAGAACCTTGCTACAGGAAATATAGGAATCATTTGAGATTCTAAGTGATGGACGAATCACAAAAGACTGTTTTTATCACTTACCCTCCTAAGAGAATGGCCACCAATGGTGAAAGACCAAGAAAGGCACGGAGCCAGAGGTTAGAATAAACTGATTAAAGTTCAGTCAATTGTTTTCGGGAAAGTAATTCCCAAGGTTATGGAGATAGTGTAAAAGCTTTAGAGTCAGAACAAAGGCGGACGAGTATGATGAAATATGAAGCTAAGTTGTAAAAGTTGTCAAGATTCGTTCTGATGACAAGAATCCCAGAACGATGTGATGCTTGAAGTCAATGATTAGTGGGTTCATGAAATAATGATAAGAGAAAGGAAAATAAAAAGAAACTGAAGTGGAAAGGAATATAAAGGCAATAGAGTTTGAGGAATGATAAGGGAGTTGGGTATGAGGAAACCCTAAAGACTCGTAGCAATAGAAATAGAAAAGTATGTAATTGTCAGGATGGGGGTGATTCACCATGAGTTAAAGTTGATGATTGAAGGAATAAGAGATACATATATTTTATCCCCTGTAAGTTGGAAGGATTTGAGGAAACCTTGAGATAGTTCGAAGGATAGATATTGAGACGCGGATAGACTGAGGAGACAAGGAAGTAAGAAATTAGGAAAATTGGATGAAGGAAGTGACCTTCAAGAATGTGAAGTATATGTAAGACCGGTGGCATGATACCCAGGAAGGGAGACACCAGGAATGAGAGATATCCCAACATTGAGATGACTGTTGAATTAAACAACAAAAGTAAATATGGAATTATTAAGAAGAGGTTCACGTTGAACACGACCAATATCTTCCAGAACATCCTTGTTATCGTTACCAAATTAGGCAAGAAAAGCAGATAACCGTTGTTATCTTTTGGAGGCCATATTGATTGACCTCATTTTGAATACAAATGTTATTGTGAAAATTAGGCATATACTATCGAGGTGGGAATGATTGAATAAGACACCCCTATCAGGGATGTATGACTTGATTTATCCATAGAAGGATGCATGTACCCTTTTTAAAGGTGGAATTAAGGATAGAACATTGGTAACTTAAAACGAATCCTAGGGGAATGCATAAAGGTTGGCATTTCATCCTTAATAGGGATAGTATGAGTTTTGACAGTATGAATTGGAAATGATTAAGGTAATAACAACCTTTAAGGATCAGTGGAGAAATTTTTCAGAAGTATATAGATAATGATTCTGGTATTAATAAATGGTATCTTGATATGCCCTGTATCTAGGGAATACAGGAGGAACGATTCAAGGATAACCTTAGAGGTTTTACAAGGAGAAAGGTAATATTCAAAATTCTCAAGAATAGAAATGTTGATAAAGGGAATATGACGTAATTATAATGATGCCAAGTGGGGCACGTGTTAAACCACGAGAGAGTATGGATAGAACCAGTAAAGGTCGAAATTGTTCAGGGCAATTAGAGCCTAAGATAAAAGATGTTCTAAGTATGATTGAAAGTCAGTCGTGACAGTGATTAACCTCTAAAGACTGAGGCAATAACTTATGGAAAAAGATGGTGATATTTTTTTTTACTCATTAGATTTTAAGGAAAACATCTTCACATAAGCTGTGATTGAAATGAGGTAGAAAATTATTTGGAGGTGGTTAAAATGACATTGACTGTAAGGAAATTTTACTATCAGGAAAGGCCAAAGAGGTGGCCGACACTTTAAAGGTAAGAGGATAATTATAAGCGCTTGTGCCAAAAGAATACAGTGATGATGGTTAAAGCTGTGAAGGTTGTATTATGGTTTGGAAGATTGACATTCCTTCTGATGACTGTGCAATACCCAACCGTAATAGTAGTTGGTAAAGGTTTAATTCGTGTAATCGCCATGAGCGGGCTATCTATCTTAGAAGGTACTATCTTGAGAATGAGCCTGGACCATATTTCAAAAGGACTAAACGAACCTTTGAGTTAAGTCTTCTATCGAAGGCATATGATTAAGAATGGTATTAACCTGCTATCGTTGCTTTGATTGAAACTCTTCTGCAATTTTATCTGCTTCATGTCATGTATGTATGGCAGGATCAGGAGTGTTCTTCATGAGTCATGAATGGTGAATATGTTACCTCCTTAGAAGGATTTGATACGACATGTATGGACTCCGTATGGTTAGATATTAAGATTTCATGGAAAGTGAATGACGATAGTAGGTCAGTGGTGGACCATAGTAATGCAGCAATGATTCTGCGAGTAATGAGCTGATTACAACCGTGAGAGTTGTATTGGAATGGATGTTGAGATTGAGTACCACTAATCGGGTCGTGGTAATGTATAAGTTATCATTGATAAACTAATTAAGTAGAGTATCTACCTATTGAATATTTATTCCTTCTTATGAAAAGAGAGTCGTATTACTATATAAGAGGTTACGGTGCAAGCATATAATTCTAGTAACGATGATGTCTAGAATGAGATCCCAGATTCGATTTTCGATATCGAGGGAGTTTCAAAGGTGATTGTGTATAAGCTCGAGGAAGAGCATGGGTCCATAGAATGATGGACGGAATAGCAAAAATATTTAGGCATGTGAAATACGATGCTATAATACTTGATGTTGATATAAATACATATATGTTTTGTTCTCCTATGACAAACCTCTATAGTTCAGAGGTAGATTCCAAGCCAGATATTTTGTGGTAGTATATTTTATATATACAATTATCTTCAGTTCGTCCTTTTCTCTTCTTTTTATTTCATGTAAGCTGAGAAGAACAACCCTTCCAGAAGGGGAGGTATTGCCGAATGACTATCTATCTGTGTGATAGAAGCCTAGTAGGATACCACCTGTTGTTTAATTGCTTGTCAAGTACTAAAGGCCGGCCACCTTCTGTACTAACTATGCAATGAAACAAGTGTTCATGATCATAGTGATCTCTCAACAAATTCCTTTACTTCTATATGATTGATCAAACTTTGGGAAATAGAAACAGCTGAAAAAGGAGTAATAAAGTTGTGGTAGTATTCGGAATGGAAACACATTCGTGATACTAAGGTTGATGTGGTTATTACAAGGTTATAGAACGCTAACGAGCAAAAGTATAACCGATATAATATTAGGAACGGAAGGTAGTAGCGATTACGAACTGGAAAAGAATGGGTATTAAGAAGCAAAAGCTCTAATGCTAAAAGCTATAATAAGAGTCTGTGCAATAGACTTGAAAGAAATTGGAATGATCACTTAACACGGATTGAGTTTTCTTACGACAATAGATCATATGTCAGTATTGAGATATCGCCTTATGAGATCCTTGAGGGAAGACAATGTCGATCTCCCTTATGTTAGGATGAAGTTGTAGAGCGCAAGATGCTCGGACCAGCAGTGGTCCAAAGGACCAAGGATATGATAGATCTAATCAGAGGATGGCTGGTAGTAGCCCAAGATGGACATGATAAGTATGTTGATTTGACACGAAAGGACAAAGAGTATGAAATAGGGGACCTAGTAATGTTATAGGTATCCCTTGGAAAGGATTGATGAGGTTCGAAAAGAAAGGAAAGCTAAGTCTACAATTTGTTGGACCCTTGGATATATCAAGACATTTGGGAAGTTAGCATATGAGCCAGCCCTACCCCCGAACATGTAGCAAGTTCATAACGTGTTTCACGTATCAATGTTAAGGAAGTGTAATTCGGATGCCAGATAAATAGGGGCATATGAGCGCATAGGCATGCGACCAGACATAACCTATAGGGAGCAACCAGAAAGGGTTATAGATCGAAAAAGAACAAGTGCTTAGGAGAAGGGTTATCAAACTAGTCAGAGTTTGATGGAAGAACCACAATGTGGGAAAATTTACTCGAGAGTTAGAAAGTGCAATGTTAAGAAAGTATCCCTATTAATTTTCTATCTGATTCCGGGACGGAATCCTTTTAAGGAGGAGAGACTGTAATAACCCCAATTTTTGGAAAATTTTTGAAACCCTTATGAATAGTGTTTTTGCTGAATGAGAAAACTTTTCATGCCACACTAGGTAGGGGTTCTTTTATGGATATTCTGAGATATTATTAGTACTCTATATGATAAATAAGTGTATGTAAAGATCGTCAGAATCCAAATTCGAACACTTTGATTTTTCCTGAAAATCTACCAGATACAGAAAGAATTGAGTATAAGGTAACAGAATAAAAAGGATTTAAATTCAAGGATTAAAAGAGAGGATCATGAAAGGAACATAATGTATTGAGAAAGGTTAAAGAAACCTAAGTAATAAGATCTCGGATATGATCCCTCAAACGATAAATGAAAACAAAAGTTAAGCGAACCGTATAACAGATCAGCGGTCATTAGGCAAGCAATTAAGAGTTAATCAAGGAGGTTAGGGAGGATGATGTCATCAAACCAACAAAAAGATGACAAATGTGGAGGGTGACATCACATGATGACCAAAGCATGACATAAGGGAAAGAAGTGTGGTTGATTTATAACCACACAATTTTTCATGGTTAAAAATGATTAAAACAAAACAAAGTCAACCAACCAAGGCAAATCAAAACAAATCTCAAAAAACACAAAAGCTCTTCCCTTTTCTTCATCAAGCTCTCGGCCAAAATAAACACAGCAACTTCAAACTGCCATATCTCCTTCAATACTCACTCAAATGTTGTATTCTATATCTCGTTGGAAAGGTATTGAGATGGCCTACAACTCTTGTTCACAATTCTCGTTCTAATAAGCATGGTAAGACCCTCATTTTTACAGTTCTTTCAATTGGACTTTTAGAAACTTTAAAGCCTAACTTTATGTTCTTGATTTCTTTGGAAAGATCAAGCTTGTAGGAGGCTCCATAAGGCTTCCTAGTAACTTTCCACCCTCCAAGAAAGGTATAAATCTTCACACCCTTTAGTAATAAGTTTGAATGTTGAAGTTTGGAGATGGTTTGGATGGATGAGTAGTAATTTGAATGATAAGCATGATTCGAGCTTAAATGTTAAGTAGTTTAGTTGAATTTGGAGATGTTATAATATATGATTGGATTGATATCCTTGAGCTTATTATGACTGAAATCAGTAGCATTGATGTGTATCTTGAGTTGTTGTTGATTGGTAGTTTGATTGATATGATTTGGAATGGTAAAAATTTGGGAAATCGCGTAAACATAGCCGTCATAATGTCTGATTTACTTTAGACTGTTTTTGCTCTTAACATCAGGACCCGAGAACTTCCTGTTATGTTTTGACCATTTCCATGATTAGATAGTTCATGTTACGATCTTCGTTTTGATATGTAGTTCGTTTGATTCCGATGTACGGTTTAGGAGAAACGACTGTTTTAAGTAACAGCGTTTTGCGACCGAACCATTACCCCTCGCCTTACTTTGAAACCTTGGTTAAGGACCTTAAAGGACTAATTGGGGTATGAAACAATTATGTTAAGTGGATTAGGCAGTTGGTAAGATACTCGCGAAAGAATCTCCTTAAAACCCTTAATGGTTAATTTATTAAAAATGGTGGAGCCGAGAGTACTCGAGCGACTTAAGTGAATCGTTAAGCGCGAAAACGAACGTTAGGACTCTAAATGGTTAAAGTCTAGTTTCTTAAGCAACCGGGGTTTAATTCCGACTTATGTTGTTGTTCATAGGTTATCGGACCCACTCTAATCTTAAGTCTATCCGGGAGCACTCAGACAAGTTTTCTACCCGTTATACTGTTGTTGTGATGTATATCTGTATATGCATGATCTTGTGATAAATGCATATTTGTTATTAGCAAATTCTTGCGATATATTGTAGCATGTGATATGGTATATATGCATGCCTATTTCATATTCTTGATTTATATATCTGTTGGTTCAAATGCTTATAGTTGCATAATACCTATGCTAGAGATAAGCGGTATTTGAGTTTACAATTAGTATAGGGGATAAAAAGGTGAACATATTTCTAAACTGGGAGTCGATGTTCCCGAGAATATTATATATTTTATATATATATATATGGTTATAGTTTTCAAAACTATTAATCGAATAAGGTTTATTCGATAACTTTAACTTTATTTTATTTATTGAATATTATTTCGAATATTCATCCGAGGACTTATGACTCCTTTGATTGTATTAATTGAATATTATTTCGAATATTCATTCGAGGGCTTATGACTCAGTTTATATTATTTAATGATTATTATTTGGATATTCATTTGAGGATGTATGACTCCTTTATTTATTTAATGAATATTATTTATACTATTCATTCGAGGTATTATGACTCCGCGTATTATTTAATATTCTTTATTTTATTAAAGAATAATGTTCGATAATCAAACTTACTTTTGATTATTCAAATAAAGATATTACTTTCGTATAAGTATATCTTTGATTATTTACTATTCATTTCAAGTATAAGTTTTCCAACTTCTACCTCAATTATTCTTTATGGGAATATTATTTAAGTAATAATATTCAGATATTTTCTAAATACATTGGGACTGATTTATTTTATTAAATCAGCATTGCTCCAACCACTCCTTAAAGTGTTTTCGAGTCTTCAAAATGATTTTTAAAAGTTAGAGCGGATCTCAAAACTCATTTTTATATTTATGATCTTCCTTTTTAAAGGGGATTTAAATACTCGCTCAAAACCAGAGGGATCCGGCTCTGTGGTGTATTTTATATTCGCAACAAGGTTGCAGTTTTGGTAAATGAATTTATTACTTACCCAACATTCGGGAAGTAAGTCCATCTATCGAGTCGGCATAAGCAACATGGGCTCAGTGGGCGTCCATGATAGTGTAAGTGGCTCAGTGGGAGTCCATCAAATGCATAAGTGGCTGAGTGGCAGTCCAGCATAAGGTCCTATTGCGACCAGGGTGATGACCAGTGGGGAATTCGTCCATCTACTAGTAGAAAAGGTTACTTATTGGTATCTTTGCCTGATCAGCAAGATATCAGGTTTATGCCAAAATTCTTTCCTTTCCAAATTTATTGGATATTGCAATTTTGTTCATACTTTACATGACAGAGGTTTTCAGGAAACGTATGTATATATATAGGTGTATATATATATCAGGACTTAATGAATTATATCATAACTTCATTTCCTTCAAAATATTTCAAAGATTGAATCTATTCAAATCTTATCTTGTAGTCTCATCAGTGTGATGAACTTTTGAAACTAATTATAACTTGAACGGTGGTAGTTCAAGTAGTATTCGGAAAAGATATAAGTATATTGGAGTATCTTGTAACTTCATCTTTTAAACTTATATCTAGTAAATGATTATCTTATGCATATCAAAGACTTTCAGAAAAACGTTGAGACAAGGTTAGATATATGAGATCACCTTGCAACGATATTTTTATACAGTTATAAACTGGAACTTTGTGTATATTATACATGGAAGAGGAATTCCAAGATTTTGAAAAGTATATATGTATATATACTGAATATTTTGCGACTTCATCGCATTAAGATATCAAACTTGGTTCATTTCTTTTGACCAAGACTTTCATGAGTACTATGAGAAGGCTCACATATTGTAAATCATTATACATATTATTTTGGTGGGCTTGCTGCTCACCCTTGCTTTCTTCTTTCATCACACAACAATAGATAGAAAAGATGAACATGACCAAGCTTCCAATTCGCAAGCGGTTAGAAAATGTTCCGCGGTTTTCTGGAAGCGTTGATGCCGTCGTAGCTGAGGTAGGAGCTATCAATAGGCTAGGTATTCAACTATTGATAAACCAGACTTATGTATAATATGAATTGTAATAATGGCAAAGAAATGTAAATTTATTCAGAAACCCTTTTGAGGTGTAATGACTTATAATTGTGGAATAACATGACTTATGTTATTTTTGGTATTCATCTCTGAGACTATAACTTGTGGTGTGTGTGTGTGTATATTGTGGGGTCACAGTACAGAGTAGTTGATTGTTTATTAGGATTGGGTGTTATTAAGGGAAATGGAACTCGTGACAACCCGGATCCCCGACCCCAGATTTGGGGGTGTTACAACTAGGATGTTTTTCCTGTTGCCCTGCAATCACAAAGACCACTAATGATTAGTTTTACGGACCCAGACTTGCTTGGATCCTTTGGCCTTTTTAAGTTTGTTAACATTTGCAGCGGATTTAGCATAAGAGTTTATGTTAACAGTTTTCTTATCAGAATTTGCAATATCAGACTTTGCATCAGAACTTATACTAGAAGGAATAATGCTAACTTTCTTTACAGAAGGTTTTATTTGATAATAATCATAGTACAAACTATGATATTCCTTACAAGTATAAATGGAATGCCATAAACTACCACAATGAAAACAAGGATTTTGTGGCTTATATCTAACAGACTGACTCTTAACTCCTAACTTAGAGGGTAAGGAGTTTATATTCTTATTCTTACTGCAAAAAGAAGCCAGATGGTTAGAGTTTCCACAGTTATGACATGTTTTTCTAGGAGCATTAGGAACAGGCTTATAATTGTTACTTTTGTTCACACCTTCCTTTCCATTCCTATTTTTCCTAGGTGGCTTTACCTTGTTTACATTCTTAACATCTTTCAGCTTATGTTTAAGCCGCTTCTTAGTCATTAAGCATATGTTAACTTCAGTTGGCTTATCCTGTTTAGGTTTGTCAGAAGTTACTTCCTCCTTAACTTCTGATTTATCAATATCAGACTTTGCAGTTACAAACTTAACAGGATTTACCTTTGGTTTTTGTTTAACAACTATAGGCTTAGTTTCTACAGTTCTCTTACTGTTCTTATCATCTCCATAACCTAAGCCCTCTTTCCAGATTTTACTACTAAGAATATCCTGAGTTGCTTTACCCGAGTTAGTCCAAGTCCTGATAATCTCTCTTTCCTTTTCTAACTCAGTTTTTAGAGATTCAATCATTTTTAGCACTTTATCCCTAACATAAAAGGCATCATCTCTATCTTTCTGAGTTTAATGGAACATGACTAACTCTTTTTCTATATAATCATTCCTCTTTTTATAAGCAAGATTTTCAGAAGTTAATCTTTCACATGTTAAAGTTTGATCTTTATAACTAATGAACATGGTTTTAAGATATCTTCTGCACTCAGTAATATCATCAGTATGAAAGGCATAAGTAGTTTGAGGTACCTTTAAGTCAGCAGTATCAGAACTGCTATCAGCATTTGCCATCAAGGCATAGTTTTCCTCATCCTCATAATTTGAAGCATCTGACCAGATTTTCTTCTTTGTGACAAGAGCTTTGCCTTTGTCACTCTTCCCTTTTCTGCAATCAGGAGATATGTGGCCTTTCTCACCACAGTTGTAGCATTTAACATTTTAGTAATCTCCTTTGTCAGACTTTCCTCCTTTGCCTTCAGACTTTCTGAAACCTTTCTTTTCAGAACTTGCACCTTTCCTGGAAAACTTCTTTCCTCTTCTGAATTTCCTGTATGCAATCTTTGTGATTCCTTTCACCATAAGAGCACACAGCTTCATCATCTCTTCATCAGGGTGTATCTCAGATATACTTTCAGTTTCTGAGTCATCATCACTATCAGAATTTGATGACTCAGTATCAGACTTTGTGATGAGAGATTTTCCTTTGCCTTTCTTTAAGGCATCAACTTTAGGACTTTCCTCCTCATCAACAAAAGCAATTGTCCTTGACTTTCTTCCATTCCTCTTGCTTCTTTGTTCCATCTCAAGTTCATGAGTCTTGAGCATCCCATAAATTTCATTAAGAGTTGTTTCATCAAGATTATAGTTGTCTCTTATTATTGTGGCCTTCAAATCCCATCTTTCAGGAAGTGCTAACAGGAATTTAATATTTAAATCTTCAATATCATACTCTTTGTCAACTAGTGACAAATCATTCAAGAGTTTGACAAATCTGTCATATAAATCAGTTAATGACTCATCAGGCTTTGAGTCAAAGTGCTCATATTCTTGAGTGAGTATAGTCTTCCTGTTCTTCTTGATTGAATCAGTTCCCTGGCACCTTGTTTCCAAAGCATCCCATATCTCTTTTGCAGTCTTACATTGAATTACCCTGTTTGACATGACATTATCAATGGCACTATGCAACAAGTGTCTTGCCTTTGCATCATTTGCAATCGATGAGATATCTTCAGCAGTGTAATCACTTTTCTCCTTTGGTACAAACTTTGCTGGCTGACCCGCAACTTCCACAGAGAGTTTGGTTGGCATATGTGGTCCTTCATTAATCCTATCGAGATATTCTGGATCTGTAGCTTCTAGAAACATAGCCATCTTCACTTTCCATATGGAATACTCAGAAGGTTTCAACATGGGAACTCTTATAGTCTCATATCGACTATGGTTTATGGTTTTTGGAGGTTCTTCAGTTTTTGTGGGCTTGGTTGGAGTTTCTTCTTCAGACATGATTGTTTTTGGATCTTAAACTGTTTGTGTGTTAACAGATTGCTCTGATACCACTTGTTAGGTCACACACACTGTAGAAGAGGGTTGAATACAGTGTTTAGCAGAATCAAATCGAATATAAGAACTCAAGTAACAGAAAATAGATTTTATTCAACACAATAAACTCTGTTACAATATGGAACTGTCCTCTCTCAGTGATGAACAAATTATCACGAGAGCTGCTAGGGTTACAAAGAATAATAACTTTGATAATGATAACACTTATAGTGTAAACCCTATGCCTGTGTTTATATATTACACAGTTACAAGATAAATTCTAATTGATATAGATATAATTCTGCTTCCTAAAATATATCAACTTTATCTTTTCTTCCAAGTATTCTATTCTTCATAGAATTCTTTCTTCATGCATTCTGTCTTAGTCTCGATCTTCTTTCCTTTCAATTAGCCGCCTGCCTTATCTAAAAGTCATCTTAAGTTCTGATATTATCTCCTGATAAATATCTTTTGATCACTTAAGTTCTGGTAACTTAAGTTCTGATATCTTAAGTTCTGTCTTCAGTATAAGTGTTAATTTCCAGTTAAGAACTGATTTGTCCTGTAAAGTAAGATCTGAAAACTAAACACAAATCATATTACACATGACATTATCAAATATATCTAACATTTCAATATTAATGATTTTAGAAATAAGCATTGATTACTTAGAACAAAAAATTCTAAATAAATCACTAATATTAAGAGTATCACAATTATTCGTACCAGATACAAATAACTATGCTGCATATTATTTTAATATAATTTAAATTATGAGACTAATATAGAATGGAATTGTATACAGTCATAATTTAAATTAATTAAAATAGTATTCAAACTTAATGCTATAATACTTAACTACCACAAATATATATATGACATTGTAATCATGATAATGAAGATACTAGCACTAAGTACAAGGTATTGGATTACTGATAAATTCACAAATCCTTTAAATATTGAAGATTTAATACTTGTGAACTTATATTAAGAATTCCTTATATGTGGGATTTCCAACTAATGTGCAATGAATGATATCCCACACTTACAAACCAGTCTTGAAAAATTAACTTTATCAAGTGATTTAATAAATGTTTCTGTCAGTAACTCTTTGACTAAAATGACATACTCTCTAAAGTGATGATACCTGGTGTGAAGGTTCTTTGAATTAGAGTGTTCCACAGAGTTGTTGGATTTGAAGTTGTTTCTCATCATAAGAGGAAATCAATCTTCTTCCATGAAGTTGACCTCTTCCTGAGATGCTTCTCTTGTCACTTAGGTTGACAGCTTCAGAGATGCTTCTCCTTTGTTTCTTACAACCTGCATAATCTGTATCTATATAGCCAAACATGTTAAGCATAATATCTTTAGGGTACTTCACTCCAAGAGTTAATAATCCCTTAAGATATCTAACAATCTTGTTAATAACTATAAGATTGGATTCTCTAGGATCCACTTGGAACCTTACACTTTGGCATCTTGAGAACATTACATGTTGTCTATTAGCATTTGAGTAAAAGAGTGTGCTTGTCATACCTCTATAGCTTGTCATTATACCTGAGTTGCACTGATCAAGCTTTAGTGGTTTCTGTTGGTAAGGAGTCTTAGCATGTTCAGAATCTTCCAATTTTTGCATCTTCAAAAGGTCCTTAACTTACTTGTATTGTCATCATTCTTTTGGTTTACTTGTGCTCCTAAAAGAATTGTTCTTTTGGCTTGCTTGAGCTCCTAAAAGATTTGTCCTAATGGCTTGCTTGAAGTAATTCCAAAAAGAATTATAACCTTTCTAACATGCTCCTCCATACCTACTCTGTAATAACTTAGCAAATAATCTTGCACATGTCTTTGTTAGTAGACCAACATATAACATTATCATTATATCACTGCATATATAAAATAATTTGTTTGTGCCTAGTGATACGAGAGTTGTTAATATAACAACTCTACTAGTTTATATTTAACTATAACTTCAGTTAGAGTATCATACCATGTCCTTAACAATTTCTTGAGTAGTATACTAGTTCATACCATCCTGAAGTGAGCTTGTGAAGAAGAGATATACAGAGTCCAATAGATCTGCAACTGCAAAGTCCATGAACTATTATGCATTGACTACTTCCTTTGACTCACCAACCAGGAGTACACTTGTACACATCTACTAGAGTCCAATTCCAAGTGTAATGTGCATCAGGTGCCTGATATGTCGTAATATCCTCAAGTCTTGTCACTGGTGCTATCTATTAGATACTGCTTCCTGATAATAACCTAACATCCAGTTTAGCCTTGTCCCTCGTAACAATACCTTTATCATCCAGTTTGACTTCTGGTTATCCTTGCACCAATTACAATATTGTAATTTGGTTTGGATACCAGCTTCCCTACAATCTGCTTGATGACTGATTGAGTTCATCTTGTTTTGCAATCAGCCAATCAATCTGGATCTATCAGAGCTTCTGTAACTTTCTCAGTTTCTTCTTCAGATAGAAAACTAGAGAAATAATCATTCACACTTAGTAGCCCTGCTAATCATTACCCCACCATCTGGATCACTTAAGAACTAGACTCTGGGAATAATATTGACATCAAACCATTTGTATCAGTAGATATGTTCTTGTAGTATCCTCTGATTTTTAATGTGGTGTAGTGTCTGACTAGTTGATCTTTCTTTTGCTCCCCCTAAGCTGTTGCTGGGATTTCCTGAAAATCCTTACCCTTGCTGACCAGCTTCATTGAAGTAATGATTTATGTTATACACTACCATTCCACTGCTTGGATATGAATTATCAATATCATCAATTTCTCCTTTAATAGTTTGGAGCATTGAGTTGTTGAACTGTGCACTTAGACTTTCAATCATCTTCTGTTGATCAACCACAAATGCCCTGTAGGTTGTATACTCCACTGAGTGGACATGAAAAATATCCTGACAAGTCTTAGCTGCAAATGCCAAGATCTTCAAATAACTAAAAATATTTCTTTGTTTGCTCATGTAGAACATTCTCTCCAAACACTTTCAGGTTATCCAGTGTTTGTTCTTGTTGACCATTAACTCATTAGTGGTCTTCATGTATACATCCAAATCGAGGCTTGATCTTACTTGTTGCAAACCATTTTGACTGCTCCTTCCCGTTGGTATTTAGAAAGTCTTGATTAGCTTGATATTTCCCTTGTAGATTTAATCAAGTTCTAGTTCTTCCTTTGTACCACTTCATTCTGGCACGTAGCTCCCAGTGCTGAATTTGTCTCAAAATGTTCTTGATGTTACAAATATTAGTCAGAACTGCTTCTTGAATTCAGTCCCATTATCTGACCACAAGATCATTTCTGTTATCATTGCTTCCAGCTTGATCTTCTTTGATAGGATCAATCACCATCTGTGATGTCTTGTCTTGAGAATGCACGAACAACAACTTTGTGTTAAGAGTAGCCATCCACCATCACTAAGGTATATCCTTACTTTGATGTGATGTTGTCTTTAACTCCTCTTTCTGATATGCCTCACATTTATCATCCTTCTGAATTCCAGATGAGGCAGTCCTCTCACTAACCACTTTTCACAAAAGAGTTCCTTGAGTTGATGTTCAAGGGTGAGAGCTTCTAATGCCATAGCTAAACTTTTGTCAGATGAAGCTTTACGGTAGAAACCATTGACTTCACCTTTCCTGAGATTCCAGTCTAGCCATGAGCATATCTTTTCCTTATTCTTAATCAGAGCAAGCTTCTCAACCTTCCTGCTTCAGATGAGACACTAATCCCTCTATGAATTGACATTTTGTCCTCGATGCAGAACTGTCTGATAAGAGGATTTATTCCTTCATTCTCCAGCAAGGAAGTTGCTGCAATTATTATCAATGACTCCAATGATTAGTTATCATTAATGATAGCAATTGTTGAATCCATGATGACATCCCTTTTCTGCATAGATTGTCCCGTGATGAAAACCTTTTCTGTCATCTCCAAAGATTATTGACAGAATAGCTTTTGTCAATCACATTTGATTGTGAGGCTCTTTCTTTGATCATATTCCTTGAGTATGAATTACCAAGAATACATATGAATCAATTAACCTGTTATGTCCTGCACTCACAAATGGATTAACAGTTCTTGCTACCCAACTTATCAGTTTAGGTCTAGATGGATTAGAGATTTTACTATAAACAGAGATAACAACAGTTGCAACCTTATCATGCTAATTCTTATCTTTGACTGACCATTTTTTCCATTTTGATACCCTTGACAAAATTGTCTAGGATAGAAGAAAAATGATCCCAACCTTATATAAGGAGGACTAGCAGTCTTTGCCCTATTGTAATCCTAAAACATGTTTTTTCTATAATTAATGCAAGTACTAAGAGATGCATTCATGGAATAGAAATAAACAAGCACTGCATTGAGAATACATGGCATTCATTCAGAAATATTACGTATAAGAATTAAGCATGATATGCATGATATGGAACAAATAGAATTAACAAATTAATCTCTAATTCTATCGAGTCCAATCATGTTGAAGAGTCTCATCTAGCTATCTCAATCCAATTATAAATTAATACATCTTAACAAATAATTCAGATCAAATGAATAAATCACAATGTAATAGGATACAGGAGATAAGCATAAATAAAGGTTTTATATGATGGAAAATATATATATCTCACTAAATCAATTAATCATGTTCAACAAATATTCAAACACATATAAGATCATCTAAAGTAACATGCACAAGTAAACATCAATCCTAGTTACCAGAAAAATATTCTAGTGAACTAGTTCAGCATTATCTATGTGTGATGTTATCATGCTTGTGCGAGTGTTAAACATTTAAACACTAAGATCTTAATCATGCATTGAATATTGAAAAACAAAATATTGCAATGGTTCAGGAATTTGAAACCTGAGATATGTTAGTTGGATCATCTTCAGAGATTGCTATGAAAGCAAGATATTCATTATTCTCATCATCTGATCCATCCCAACTCTTTCCCATGGACTATAAGTTTTGACTGGCTGCTTCCCTAAGAAAACATTCCACCTTTGTCTCAACTCTTCAACTAAATCCCTACTCATCCTTGTTTGTCAAGCTTCTTGTTCTGGTATAGTAAAACCCCTGATAGTTACTTGAAACATATTGCTTGTCAAACATGTAGCTATCAAATCTTGTTTATGTCCCAACCTCAGTCTGTAACCACCTCTTGAACTGAATCTGTAAGAATCTCTACTTCAGAATAGATAGGCTTGATCCTTGGATATAGCTAATGTATTCCTTGTGAATCTAATACGACCAAACTTCCCTGACATGTGAAACACTGCCCTGACGTCCAGTCCCTCAAGTACTTCTACCTGAGTTTCTTCTGATTTAGCAATCAGTAACTCTTACATTCATGTCCTGAGGTTCCAACTATACTGCATGTAACTGAGATATTTGTCTGTCCCCACAGTTCTCTGTGACCTCCACAATTATTGCATGTATGATCTCATTGATTCTCGGATAAATATAGCATTGGTACAAACCACTGTGTGACTGAATAATCTGGAATCATAGAGTTGTCTTAAAATCTCCGAGAAAAATTGTACCCGTAGAAATTTCATTCATTCCCTGCGTCTGAAAACCCAGTGGTATCCTATGAAGTAAGCCTTTGAGGAAGTTCCATAATTTTCATATATAGGTCTTCAAGTCAGTTTTCTCGGAGTAAGAAAACCATTATCTATAATTTCTGTATTCGGGAATTTTTCGTCTGAATAGCACATGGTCTTCGTTTTCTTCAAAAGATTAAAATCCACTTTAAAGGCCCGAAGGAATCCTGAGTCTACCAATCCTTTGATTACCCATAATTTAATATTTAAAAAAAACTTAAATTTCCAGTATTTTTAATTTTTTTAGAAAATAAATTAATCAAAAATAAATATTTACGTAAAATTTAATTTTCAAGAATTTCGAATTTTCTTAAAAAAATTAAATAAACCGTAAATTATTATCTAAGAAAAAATTAAATTTATTAATTTTTAAATTTTATGGAAAAATATATAAATCAAAAATAATTAATTAAGGGTCTACAAAATTGTTTAAGTGCTCTATGGCGACTCTTTCAGTTGTGGCGACCTCTCTATACAATGCGCTGTTTTTGCCTTGAGTAATACTCCCTATGGCGAAGCCTTGAATATTCTCTAAGGCGACCTCTACTGTAAAGGGGTGTACTTGGTTTTTCAAAAACTCCTATGGCGACTAGTAGAGTGGAGGAATATATGTATGGCGACCTTTCCCTCTTTTGTTCGTTGAATAAGCAGAAATAGGCGGGTCCCATGCAGCTAACCAAACAAATGCACCAATTCCGCGCGTGCTGTACCAGAAAACCCTGTTTTCTTTTTATGTCGTGCGTGCGTTAACAGAAGCCAGCGCTTCCATTTTTCTTGCCAAAAGCAATGGCCCCGCGAGTGACTTCTTGTGAGTGTTTCACCTGTTGCGCGTGCAGTACACCAAGAGCTGCCTTGTTTTCTTTTCATCAGGTTCACTTTGTTTAATCAAAATTGGCAGTTATTATAACTGGACACAATTGCTGCTAGTACAAACCAAACAATTCTTCTTGTACACTACCAAAGTGAGGAAATGGCAGCTAATTTCCGAGCAAAATTATTCTCGTAGCAACAACAAAATACCCGAAAAATAAATTCAAGTAAAAACTCTTATTTACAATAATTTAAATAATAAATTAATTTAAATCAAATTTATTAAATAAATTTATTTAAATTAAGTTTATAAAGTAAACTTATTCAAGTTTAAATAATAACCTCATTTGAATTAAATTTATAGAATAAATTTCCTAAATCAAATTTATAAAAAAAATTATGTAAATTCAAATTAATAAAAAAAAATTATTTGAGGTTCCTGATTTGCATATCAATCAGTCAGCTCTGATACCAATTGTTAGGTCCCAGATTATCATAGAAGGGGGGGTTGAATACGATAATCACTAAATTAAAAATTCTTTCGAATCTTTGGCGGATATAGATTTAGTGCTCGGTTAGTGATTCCGTGTTCTTGAGGTGAATAGTGTTTGGGAATATAAAACGACAAACACAAGATATTCGGGAAAGTATATATTCGTATATAAATCCTCGAGGGCTGTTGCTACACTCCGGTAATAAATTTACCTGCTACAATCTAAGAACAATAAAGTTCCTAGTTACTACAAAGATTTACAAATTAAATCTTATACAATGATCTAGCTTTTGTTTGTCTAAGGATTTAATTACCGGGTAACGATTATAATGCCCCTATGAATATACAAGAGTTAAATCAGGCATTATAACGTTACTCCGGTGAGAAGTTAAACGGATATTCAAGGTGCCGGAGCTTCTCCATAAATCTATTTGCTTCTTATTTTATCAGCTTTCTTTTTGTTGGAGAAGAAGATAAACAGAACAACTAAACTGATCTTCTGCTTTTGTAGACTTATATCAATTAAATTGTGTGCCTAAAATTGAACCACACAAATAATTGATTTTACAATAAACTGTGACTGAGGATTATGTGGCGACCAGGGAGTGCTTGCTCTGTGGCGACCAAGGTGTGTTCTGTGGCGACCACTGGAGGTACAAGAGGGAGTAGTAATTTTTTTATTTATTATTTTAACTCCTCTGTGGCGACCACAGGGGTTACCAGTACATCTTGTACTTAAACAAAACTAATACAAAATAACCTATGGCGACCATGGGTTGAAAAGCTCTATGGCGACTTCTTTTACTACTATTATTACAAGTCCATGTACATGTATGTACTTAACATTCAAAACAACAAACTAAAACTTTGTACACGTTTTTTTATTTCCAATTTTTATTTATTTTCTTTTTCCCTTTTTTCTTTTTCTTTTTCTTTTTCTTTTCTCCTTTTTTTTCTTTTCTTTTTTATTTTGTTTTTATTTTCCATCTTCTTCTTTTTTTGTTTTTCTTTTCTTTTCTTTTTCTTTTCTTTTTAAGTTTAAATTGTAACTAAATTAATTTATAAAATAAACTTAAATATAACTTATATAAATAAACTAATTTAGATTTATAAAAAAAACTTATTTAAAGTTTATAAAATAAATCATTTTAAGTTTATTAAATAAATTATAATAAAGTCCACTAAATAAATTTATTTCATTTACCAATAAACTTTGAACTTCGCCAGTCCCCTGACCTGTTTAGCTGTATACCCCGCGCCCCACTTCTCGTACTTTAACAGATAAACGCTCAATCTAAGTACGTTCCTCAACTTAACAATTCTTCTAAAAATAATACCCAGATTCCTTTCACGAGCTATTTACGCCTAGTGCAACTGGTCCGGATCACAGACGTCTAACCCCGATTCAAGTCTTCATATTATGGCCTTGATTAAATTATTAAGCTTGCAACAACTTTATCGCTTCAGACACTGACTGTCAATAAACAACTGTCCTTTCACTTGAATCGTTTATGGTACTTTAGACAACGTCTTCATTAATCTCTGTCTAGACCCTGTCTTCAATTTTTCAGATTCCTATGCTTCGAACACTGTCTATCTTCAATCGATGCCAATACACTGAAATCTTCTGGTAGCACTTATACACTGAATCTTCGACAATTCTGAAACCCTGAAAGTCTTTAACCTTTTTTTTCACTGAGGCATGATCATACTAATGAACTTCTTTCAGTGACATGTAGACAGACTTCAGGCCTTTTTATAATCTTCTGATTCTTTGTATTTTCCTTATCTTCATTCTTCCTGATTTCTTGTATAGACGTAGTATAATTAACCTGTCATATTCTAGTGTTGTTATCGTGTTGAGTTATCACATAACTGTTTATACAGCTACGCATTCTCACTAATAGTAAAGCCAAAGCTGAACTAAAATGTTGTGAAAATTTAGATCTTGACTCACTAGAAAGTATATAGAAGATACTCTTTCCGAATTAATAGTTAGGGCTATTAATTTGATAAAGTAGTGGGAGATATATATTTTGAATATATATGAATAATCACTTGAACATAATTTAATAATCATCTATAAACTAATTTATCGTATGCATTTCAAACATTGTAGATATCAAATGGCAATCAATTCAAACAACTTCTCTCTGCGATCAGCCCTTGAGAAGGACAAGCTGACAAGAACAAACTTCCTTGACTGGCAGAGGAACTTGAGGATTGTCCTCAAACAAGAACGCAAGCTCTATGTCGTAGATATCCCTCGCTCTACACCTCTCCCTGAATGAGCATCCCGTGCTCAACATAATGTTTATCAGAAACATATTGATGATGACACGGATGTTCAATGTCTCATGTTAGCGACCATTAGTGCTGAACCTTAGAAACAACTTGAGAATATGGATTCTTATGATATGATTGAGCACCTTAAATGTATGTTTGAAGGAAAGGCTCGCCAGGAGAGGTTTGATACTTTCAAATCAGTGCATTCATGTAAGCAAGGAGAACGTGATCCGGTTGGACCGCATGTTCTAAGGATGATTAGGTATATTGAGTACCTTGCCAAGTTGGGTGCCCCGATTGCTGTGGAGCACCATACTGACCTAATTTTCAATCTTTAAACAACAGTTATTCTCAATTTGTAATGAATTATAATATGAATGAGATAGTTAAGAACCCCACCGAACTGTTGGCTATGTTGAAAACTTTTGAGAGCAATGTTCAGAAGGCATCCCCTGCTCCCATATTGATGGTGAATAAGGGCAAGGCCAAAAGAAAGGGTAAATGGAAAGGCAAGAGGAAGATGGGATCTAAATCGAATGCCAATCCGAAACCTGATCCGACCAAGGATTTGAAGCCTAAAGGTGGTGTTCCAAAGGTTGGTGATTCTAACTATTGCAAGAAATCAGGTCATTGGAAGAGGAACTGTCATGCTTATTTGGAGGATCTGAAGAAGAAGAAGGTTATTGTTACTGCTTCTGATTCAGGTATTTATGTTATAGAAGTCAATTTGTCTACTTCTACATCTTGGGTATTAGATACTGGATATGGTTCTCACATTTGTATAAATGTGCAAGAACTGCAGGGAAGTAGGACATTGGTGAATGGAGAAGTCGACCTACGAGTTGGCAATGGAGCAAAGGTTGCTGCTTTAGCTGTAGGGACTTATCATTTATCATTGCCCACTGGGCTTATTTTAGAACTAGATAACTGTTTTTATGTGCCTGCGATTAGCAGAAACATTATTTCAGTTTCTTGTTTGGACAAGAAAGGTTTTTCGTTTTTGATTCAGAACAATAGTTGTTCCTTTTTATTCAATAATGTTACCAACGGGGTTGCATGTTTGTTCAATGATTTATATATTCTTGATATAGATACTTCTGTCTATAACATAAATAATGATAATAAATGTATTAAGATGAAAGACTCAAATCAAACATACCTTTGGCATTGTCATTTAGGTCACATAAATGAGAAACGTATTTCCAAATTACATGAAGATGGTTGGATAAGTTTGATTTTGAATCATACGAAGAATACAAATCTTGTCTCATTGGCAAAATGGCTAAAGCTCCTTTTACCGGACAAGGTGAAAGGGTCGCCGAACGATTAGGACTTATACATAGTGATGTATGTGGTCCAATGTGTACGATGGCAAGAGGTGGCTTTTACTACTTCATTACATTTACTGATGATTTCAGTAGATATGGATATGTGTATCTTTTGAAGAAAAAATCCGATTCTTTTGAAAAGTTCAAAAAATACAAGGCTGAAGTAGAAAAACAAACAGGGAAAGTATAAAAGTTCTATGATCAGATCATAGAGGAGAATACCTAAGCCTCGAGTTTAAAGGTTTCTTGAAGGAGTGTGGTATTGTATCACAACTTACTCCTCCAGGAACGCCTTAATGGAATGGAGTTTCTGAGAGGAGAAATCATACCTTGTTGGAAATGGTGCGATCGATGATGAGTCTAGCAGATCTTCCAATAAGTTTATGGGGTTATGCTCTAGAAACGGCTGCATATACACTAAACCAAGTTCCAACTAAATCGGTTCAAAACACTCCATATGAGATGTGGACTGAGAAACGTCACAACATATCTTTTATGAAAGTATGGGGATGCGAAGCGTTTATGAAACGCTTGGTGTCTGACAAGCTGGGACCAAAATCGGATAAATGTTAATTTGTGGGTTATCCTGAAGAAACTAAAGGGTATAGTTTCTATAATCCTACCGAGAAGAAAGTGTTTGTTGCTCGAACCGTTGTATTTCTTGAAAGAGAGTTACTTTCAAAGAAAATTAGTGGGAGGACTATAGATCTCGATGAAGATCGAGTTGTACAAAATAATATTGAACTAGAGTTGGAAAATGGGCAGGAAGTACATCAAGATGTTCCTGCTCCGGAAACACAGGTTTTTCGTAGATCTAGTAGGTAGCGTCATGAGCCAGAGAGATATTATGGATTTCTCTTGACTCAAGATGATAATGTAATGCTCATAGATAATGATAAGCCTCTTACCTACCAAGATGCTATGAACAGTCCAGACTCCGAGAGATGGCTAGAGGCCATGAAATCCGAAATGGAATCCATGTATCAAAATAAAGTATGGACTTTAGTTGGTCCACCTAAAGGGGTAAAACCTATAGGGTGCAAATGGATTTTCAAGAAGAAAACTGACATGGATGGTAAAGTACAGACCTATAAAGCGCGACTAGTGGAAAAAGGTTTCAAATAAGTTCATGGTATAGACTATGATGAGACCTTTTCACCAGTTGCTATGGTCAAGTCCATCAGGATTTTGCTAGCAATAGCTGCTTACTACGTTTATGAGATTTGGCAAATGGATGTCAAAACTACTTTCTTAAATGGGAGCCTTGAAGAGGATGTATACATGATACAACCTGAGGGTTTTGTCGATCCCAAGTTTGCTAAGATGGTCTGTAAGTTGCTTCGATCTATTTATGGATTGAAGCAAACCTCAAGGAGATGGAATCGTCATTTTGATAAAGCAGTCAAAGAATTTGGCTTTATTCAAAATGAAGATGAACCATGTGTTTACATGAAGGTTAGTGGGAGCTATGTGGAATCCTAGTACTATATGTAGATGATATATTACTAATAGGGAATGACATACCTTCTTTACAGGCTGATAAAACTTGGTTGGGAAATAGTTTCTCGATGAAGGACTTACGTGATGCTACCTATATATTAGGGATCAAGATCTATAGAGATAGATCAAGGAATTAATCGGCCTAAATCATTAGATGATAAGGGCCGTATGAGCAAAGTTCTATATATTTCGGCAATTGGATCTATAATGTATGCGATGATATGTACTCGTCCTGATATTTTGTATACCTTGAGCATGACGAGCAGATACCAGTCTAATCCTGGTGAGGGTCATTGGACAGCTGTCAAGAATATTCTTAAGTACTTGAAAAGGACTAAAGATTCATTCTTGGTGTATGGAGGAGATGAGAAGCTGGTTGTAAAGGGTTACACTGACGCCAACTTTCAGACAAACAGAAACGATTCAATATCTCAGTCAGGTTTTATGTTTTGCCTTAATGGAGGTGCTGTAAGATGGAAGAGTTCAAAGCAAGAGAGAGTAGCTGATTCTACAATGGAAGCTGAGTATATTGCTGCCAGTGAAGCAGCCAAAGAGGCTGTTTGGATACGGAAATTCATAATGGGACTTGGTGTGGTTCCATCAATTACAAATCCAGTTGATCATTACTGTGATAATAATGGAGCCATCGCGCTGGCTAAAGAACCAATGTCCCATTCCCGGGCAAAGCATTTAGTTGGGAGATATCACCTCCTTCGAGAGATTAATGAAAGAGGAGATACACATATATGTAAAGTGCATACTGATGATAATGTTGCAGACCCACTAACTAAGGCTTTATCACAACAAAAGCACGTAAGTCATACTAGTTCCATGGGTATTAGATACATGGGTGATTGGCTCTAGTGCAAGTGGGACATTGTTAGTGTTTGTGCCCTAGAGACAACACTATTATGTTTATATTATGAAACATTTGGATTATTAATTATGATTATATGGATTATTCTTTAGTAATTTATTATATCTTTATTTTCTGTGATAAGATGTTAGATTAATTAATGTCCATGGAATATGATATGTAAATCTATATCTCTAAGTACATGACTTAGAAATGAGATTATGAGAATAGTATTGATATTCCTAAAGGTCCCTAGTCAAGTATTATTGTTAAGGGACGATAATAAATACATTGAGACTAGTGTGTTTGTTGGCTGATGATCACATCTCATTGATCATAGGTATGGTGATACTAAAGTCAAAACACAGGCACATGTATTAAATACATGGTGCTGGATTGACCCGTTGTGAGATACTACATGTTTATAGTGTCATAAGTTAATCCCACGGTGATAATGATGTATTGGTCCTTTGATCTGAAATCATTATATCTCTATACGAGAATTAATATACTTTGATACTATTAAAAGTTATCCTTGACCGGGTAATAATAAAATTAGACATTGGGTACATTATGAATCATATGAGAAATATGAATGATCTAGATGGGATTTAGCCCTCCTTTATTAAAGGAGTGATAATATTGGCCTCTTGGTTGAGTAAGACTATAAAATGCATGGCTGTGCTCAAATACTGATTTGTTTAATAGTTTACTCATTGATCAAGGAAAGAAGGATTGAACGTTAACAAGGATGACACAATGCATGCCTCGAGTTTGATCTATAATATAAGGCTAAAGGGATTATATTACATTGTACATTATTCATGAAAGGTTTAATTGATCACCGATTTAATTATTATTACTTGGGTAACAATGATGTATTACTAGATGCCGCTCATTGTTTATGATTTTAAATTATATTTAAAATTGTTGCCAACGTAATAATAACCTAAAGGGTCGTACAAAGAATGATTGGAGGATTATTTAATTTAAATTCGGATTTAAATTAAATGTAAGTAATTCAAATTATTTTTTATTAATTAAGTGTGACTTAATTAATTAAATAAATAGGAAATTCAAATTTAATATTAAATCCGAAATTAAGTTATTGGATGATTAAGTGAGACTTAATAATACAATAATTAGAATTTTGAATTTAATAATAATAATAACTCTAAAATTCAGTTTAGGGTTGGAGGCCCATTACCTCTTACCTATATAATATCTTTTTCTAATAGAGTTAGGGTTACACACGTTTTATTTGATAAAACATAAACCCTAGCAGCTTGAAGAGAGATAGAGAGAGCAAGAAGGCGGCCTCCAGAACGTGCTAGTACATACCCATCCTCCGGGAGATCATTCGTGCGGATACCTTCAAGGCGTAGATCATTCCAGCGACGGGCTACGTGGTGATCATTCAAGACCTCCATCTTTCCATTAACGTAAAGCTTCTCAAGGTAAACATAACGAACTATGAATTAAATATTGTTTTTTGCATGGATCATGGAGAGGGTTTCGATTATTAAGATTTAAATTTATGTTTTTCATTGCGTTTATGTGCTAAACACCCTTCAAAAGCCACATGTGTTAACATCCAGTGGCCAGTATTTGGTGAGGACTATGCGTATCCACCTCTAGACATGCCTGACACTCCATCCGTTGGGGGTGAGGATCCTAATTCTGAGTAGGTATGCCTAATTCCTTATTATTACCTTCATTGAGGACAGTGAAAATTTTAAGTTTGGGGGTAGTAGTTGAAGGAATATGTTTTGTGTGAGTCACATATAGTTTGCATATTCATGATAGTTTAGTGCATATAGTTGCATATTTGTCATGAAGTTTTTTTTATAGTTTTTATGATAATTTGTTCATTTAGTTTCATGCATTTACATAGTAATATGATGGAGCGAAACGCACTTGTTCAGAAATTTGTGAAAAAAAAAGAATAATAAGAAGAAAAAAAAGATAAAAAGAAAAAAATAAGTGTTATGTATAATTGATCACGAGTGGGCTCTTTAGTACTCGAGTTATTAAGTTCTTAGGGGACTTTGTTCTAGTGACCTAAGACTTTTAAAGTCTGGGATACGCTAACATAACGCTCGCTACATGGGTACTATTGTATAAATATTTTGTGGACCTCACTCATTGCACGGTCAAATAAGCATACTTGTGTTGATTTGTTGTGAATAAAAGCATGAATCCATATAAACTCCAATATAAGAATTGAAGTGTTATAAGTTATTTTGAGTCTAGCTTTTATTTTATTTATAACCTTGCAATTGCTTTGATGAGTAGTGAGTCATTATTATTGATTTAGTTGCGATAGTATATCTATAAGCATTCGCACACACGTACGTCTCTGGTTTGTAAGTTGATTTGTAAGATTTGACTGATCTTTATGCGAATAACCACATTTGTTGAGGTGTTGCTTGTTGATTGGTTTAGTTATTCTATGAGGATCGTTGCATTCATTTAGTTGCATTCATGCATTTTTATTTCATGTTCTTTGTGTCTGTTTATGCTTGAGGACAAGCATCGATTCAAGTTTGGGGGTATGTTGAGTGGCAATTATGACACTTTATAACGCTCCATTAAGCTTTGAATTAATGTTTTTATACTCAAGTTGTTGGTGTTTTAATATGTTTTCTAGTGTTTTTACATTTCAGGCATTAATCCGGAATTTAGGTGAATTAGCATTGATTTGATGCTAATATGGTGTTAGGATGGTGTCCAAGGAATAAAGCTCGTGAAGACCAACTCACTGCAGTAAGAAAAGAAGGAAATTGAATTTTCTCCAGAAGGTCGGCGCGCCCGCACTCTCATAGTGCGCGCCCGTGCCCGAAGTACAGAGACACAGCGCGCCCGCGCTGATCAAGCACACGCCCGCGCCGGGTTGGGATTTTAGAATCCTGATTCTTGTGGGCATTTGATTGGAGGACTTCTACTATGCATGAGCTTCTATATATATTTAAATAAAGGTCATTTTTCATAAGGAGGCGTGCCAGAGCTCAAGTAGAAGGCGTAAGAAGACCATTTTAGCACAATTCAATGAAGGCGGAGAAGATCTAGTTTATACTTGTGATTCTTTGTTCAAAGTTGTAACTTTGGATGCTAGTTTTCTTATTTGTGAACCTATACTCTTGATTCGTACTTTGTTTATTATTTGTTTTATAAAGACTACATTTTTTATACCATGCTCTCATCAGAACCCACGTTGATGATGAGTCCAGTTATGGGCAAATCGTTATCGTGGGTTTCTAGCGGATTTATTTACGGATTTCTTTAGTTAATTTGTTTCGATGCCTTAGTGTGTGGTAATTGTATGATAACCTAGTATTGGTTGTGCTTTTTCTTCTTATGAGTGTCGCGAACTTATAAGATAGCGTGTTAATTTTTAATGAAGTGACAGTGAATTTAAGGCTTTAGAATTTGCCATGCTAGTATAGGTTCATGTGTTATTGTTATGCATGATTCGTAGGTTAATTTAACCATCTTACTTGTCCTATATAATCACGATAGATAACTTATGCATGAAACCATTATGTTTTCAAATTCTATAGACATATAGGGTCTCAATATAATTGATGTATATTCAGCTTCTATCTCTTTTGTGGATGTCTGGTAGTATGTTATTCGTACAACGAAAGTTAGCGTTTATCAGTTTTGTGTCATCTGATTAGTGTCATCACCATTACATGCTAAGGTTAAGAACGAAAAGGCTATTGAATGAAGTACTTAATGAAGTTAGAATCTCATATTTGTGTCATATATTATGTAACTCTCTTTAATCTCATAGTTTATGTTCTCTAGTATAAATCTCACTAGTTCATCGTAGTATAATCAAAACCCAATTTGTTATTCATCTTAGCATTGAATAATAGCCATATCATTGTTGAATAAGTGCATAAATCACAAAGTTAACCTAAACTAGTCTATGTGGGAACGAACTAGAATTAATTCTATATCACTTGCGATCGCGTATACTTGCGTGAAATATTAGCGCGTGTTTAGCAACTAACAGTAGACCAAACTGAAACTTGATTGGATTGGATTGATGTGTAATATATATTCAGGAGATTCCTCATCTTGTATGTTTTAGGTTTGATAATGTTGGGGTAATGTGTTTGATGTGTAATATAGATAAGAAAGGGGGATGATTAACAAAGGAATTTTAAATAGGCGCTAGAAATTTTTTTGCTTTTATATAATTTATTCAATTTTATAGTCTAATAACTGCTTACCCACCACTCTACATTGCTTCTTTTGTTATAGTTTTTTATATTTACTCATAGATTGTGTACAAGTGTTTCTTCAAAATTCTACATAGGGTTCAAATTTTCGAGGTTTTTTGTTACGACTCGTATAGTTTGGTACAATTAATTAAAAACCTCTGCATAAATAATGTACAAGAGAAGGGCATGATTAGTTATAGCTGTTAGTACTGTATATAGAACACATAGTTGTTTCAGTACGTGAGGTTGATTGTATGTAGAATTTGATTTATACTTATAGTAGTATGTAGCATGGTTAAACTTAATATTTATACGAATTGATGAATCTTTAAAATTTTAAATCTCTGCAACATTTAACACTTAATTAAAGTGATAATCGTCCTTTAAATCAACATTTAAACCTTAATTTAAGTGATAATCGTCCTTTAAAACTTAGAACTTAATTAATGTGATAAATTAGCTTATAAGGACTGGTTATGTAAATTAAATAGTGTAATCAAGATGTATCTATGTCCTTTAATCATATAGGCAGATAATAAAATGATAAAACATAAACAATTAAGGTGGTGCTAATATTGTATAATTTTAATGGTAAAAGAAAATTTAATTATCTTTTTCTTTTTATGTAGATATGACTGATCAGGATAGTACATGGTTAAATCAACCTAAGTATAATTATATTCGGATTGAGTGAACGAATTTGTGAAAAATTTAATGTCCAAATTCGGCGTCGGAAATGAAATGAAGCGTCCTTGTCATCTATGTGATAATCGTCTTTGGTGGTGTCAAAAGGATGTTCATGATCATCTTATCTGCAATGGACCTTCTAAGAGATTAGTATAGTGGATATATGAGGTTGCGTTATTAAATACGATGGATTGCGAAGAAAATAATGGATTTGAGGATAATATTGATGAGATGCTGAATGTTGTGTATGGTAATGTGGGACCTGTGGGTTTGAATGCAAACGTAAAGAAATTTCTACGTCTTATCGGGGAAGGAAGACAACCACTGTATCCAGGCTGTAATAAGTTTTCACGATTAAGTTTTTTAATCATGCTCTATAACTGGAAGTTTCTTAATGGGATAACTGAGGCGGTGTTTAGTGAAATAATAGAATTACTAAAAGAGGCCGCTCCCAATATCAGATTGCCCAAATCTTTTAATTCCGCTAAAACTACCATCAAGGATTTAGGTCTTAACTATGAAAAAATATATGCATGTCCAAACGACTGCATGTTATATTGGGGTGATAATGATAAATAAGTTAAGTGCGAAAATTGTGGTGTTTCAAGGTGGAAGGCCGTAGCACAAGGGTCGGAAAATAATAAAACTGCAACCAAAGTTATGATATACTTTCCACTAAAACCAAGGGTACAACAAATATTTTTGTGCAAAGACTTCTCTAAACTAATGCTTTGACTCACTTGTCACTTATGAGTCGGATGCTGACAGATTTTCGTATTCTGTAATGATGGATTGGGTTAAATAAGATCTCAAGTATGATGAGATTGGGGGCGTATACGTTAAAATAGGGAAGGGAGGTGGTCGGACATTGGTAACAGATGATCGCAGTCTTTCAGCATAATAATGAAATCGGCAGTTTTGAAGTGGATTTTTATGTTGACTATATTATTGACAAACGAGTAGCCCCATGTTAGATATATTTGTGATGTCATGTTTAATCTGTTGTGTTTATTTTTAGAACGTAACATCAGGACATATCAGGACTTACTGGAAATCAGGACTTACTGAAGTTAGAACTTATATCAGAACTTAAGGCCGTCAGGATTTATATCAGGACTTAAGTGCGGGTACTTCAGATAAGGAATGCGGTTGATTTACAGGAGAGGATCTGGACTAAAATAAAAGAAGATATGCATGAAGAGTTGGACAACTAGAAGACTTGTAGAAGATAATATCTGATTGATATATTTTAGGAGACAAAATTATATTCCATATCAATTAGAAGATATCTTGTAACTGTGTACTATATAAACACAGCTTAGGGTTTACACTATATGTGTTATCATTCACGAGAACATTATTTATTGTAACCTAGCAGCTCTTAATGATATTGGTCATCACTGAGAGAGTAGTTTAACCTACTTTGTAACAGAGCTTATTATATTGAATAAACTTGATTACTGTTACATACTTGTGTTCTAAATTAATTTGATTATATAAACACTATATTCAACCCCCTTCTATAGTGTTGTGTGACCTAACAAGTGGTATCAGAGCCTCTCTATTGATATACAAACAGTGAAATCCAGTTTACAATCATGTCTGATGAAACACAAACTCCACCTAAGCCCACCAAAACTCAAGATACTCAAAACAATCAAATACACAGTCGATATAAAAGTATTAGGGTTCCCATACTGAGAGCATCTGAGTATCCTATATGGAAGGTAAAGCTGGATATGTTTCTGGAAGCCACAGATCCAGAATACCTTGATAGAATTAATGATGGACCATATAAGCCTACCAAGCTCTCTGTTACAGTTACTGATCAACCAGCAAAGATGATGTTGGATATATTTGAGATGTCATGTCTAATATGTTTTATGTTTAGTTTTCACATCTTAACTAATAGGAAATATCCGTACTTACTGGAATCAGGAATTACTGGAAGTCAGGACTTAAGGATATCGGGACTTAGATTATCAGAAGATAATATCAGAAGATGGATATCAGAACTTAAGTACTGGAGGACTAACAGTTAAGGAAGGTAGCTGATTCACAGGAAAGAAGATCGAGACTAATATAAGAAGAAGATATGCATGGAAAGAGTTAGAGGAGTAGAAGAATTATATAAGATATCTGGTTGATATATTTTAGGAGACAGAATTATATTCCATATCAACTAGAAGTTATCTTGTAACTATGTGTCTATATAAACATAGACATAGGTTTACTCTATAAGACTTATGATCATCGAGAAGATCATATATTGTAACCTAGCAGCTCTCGTGATATTTGTTCATCACTGAGAGAGAACAGTTCCATTGTAACAGAGTTTATTATATCGAATACATCTGTTTTCTGTTACTTATGCTTTAAATCAATTTGATTGTATTCTACATTGTATTCAACCCCCTTCTACAGTGTTGTGTGACCTAACAAGTGGTATCGGAGCTCATCTGTTAACACACATACAGTAAAGATCCAAAACAATCATGTCCGAAGAAGCAGAAAATCCAACCAAGCCCGCCAAAACTGAAAAAACTCCAAAGACTCAAACCCATAGTCGATATGAGACTATCAGGGTTCCCATGTTGAGACCTTCTGAGTATCCCATATGGAAAGTGAAGATGGCTATGTTTCTGGAAGCTACAGATCCAGAATACCTTGACAGAATTTATGAAGGACCACATAAGCCAACCAAGCTCTCTGTTGTAGTTGCAGATCAGCCAGCAAAGACCATATAAAAAGAAGAAAGGTGATTACACACCTGAAGACATCTCATCTATTGCCAAGGATGCCAGGGTAAGGCATCTGCTTCATAGTGCAATTGACAATGTCATGTCAAACAAGGTAATTGGATGCAAGACTGCAAAGGAAATATGGGATGCTTTGGAGACAAGATGCCAGGGAACTGAAGCCATCAAAAAGAACAGGAAGACAATACTCACACAGGAGTATGAGCACTTTGATTCAAAAGCTGATGAATCATTAACCGATTTATATGACAGGTTTGCCAAACTCTTGAATGATCTGTCACTGGTTGACAAGGAATATAATCTTGAAGATTCAAATCTAAAATTCCTTTTAGCTCTTCCTGAAAAATGGGATTTGAAGTCTACTACCATAAGAGACAACTATGACCTTACTGAAACTACTCTTGATGAAATTTATGGTATGAGGAGGACTATACTCACTCAAGAGTATGAGCACTTTGACTTGAAAAGTGATGAGTCATTAACTGACTTATATGACTGATTTGTCAAACTCTTGAATGATCTGTCACTGGTGGACAAGGAATATGACATTGAAGATTCAAATCTAAAATTCCTTTTAGCTCTTCCTGAAAGTTGGGATTTGAAAGCTACTATTATAAGAGATAACTATGCTCTTGATGAAACTACTCTTGATGAAATTTATGGAATGCTCAAGACTTATGAATTTGAAATAGATCAAAGAAGCAAGAGACATGGGAGAGAGTCAAGAACAGTTGCTCTTAATGCTGAGAAGGAATCCCCTAAGTGGCTGTCTCAAAGGAAGGAAAAGGAAAGGCTCTCATCATAAATTCTGATTCAGAATAATCAAGTTTTGATTATGATGATTCAGAAACTGAAAGTCTACCAGAAGTAGATGATGATGAAGAGATGATGAAGCTGTGTGCTCTTATGGTTAAGGGTATCACAAAGATAGCCTACAGGAAATTCAGAAGAGGAAAGAAGTTTTCAAGGAAAGGTAGAAGTTCTGATAAGAAGGGCTTCAGAAAATATGAAGGTAAAGGAGGAAAGTCTGACAGAGGAGATTACTCAAATGTCAAATGCTACAACTGTGGTGAGAAAGGCCACATATCTCCTGACTGCAAGAAAGGAAAGAGTGATAAAGGCAAGGCTCTTGTCACAAAGAACAAAAGCCGGACATACACCTCAGATTCTATAGATGAGGAGAACTATGCCTTGATGGCAAATGCTGATAGCAGTTCTGATGCTGCTGAGTTAAAGGTACCTCAAACAACTTATGTCTTTTATACTGATGATATTACTGAGTTGAGATTATATCTTAAAACCATGTTTATTAGCTATAGAGATCAAACTTTAACATGTGAAAGATTAACTTCTGAAAATCTTGCTTTTAAAAAGAGGGATGATTATTTAGAAAAAGAGTTAGTTATGTTCCATAAAACTCAGAAGGATAGAGATGATGTTTTCTATGTTAGAGATGAAGTGCTAAAAATGAATAAATCTCTAAAAAACGAGTTAGAAAAAGAGAGAGAGATTATCAGGACTTGGACTAACTCAGGCAGAGCAACCCAGGATATACTAAGTAGTGGAAACTGGAAAGAAGGCTTAGGTTATGGAGATGAGAAAAGTGAAAAAGGAACTGAACAAGTTAAGCCAATTATTGTTAAACAGACTACTAAGCCAAAGGTAAATCCTGTTAAATTTGTAGCTAAAACTGTAAAGCCTGATTCTGAAAAGATGAAAGATATTGAGACATAAGTGATAGCAGAGTCAACTTCTGACAAATTAGAACAGGATAAACCAACTGAAGTTAATATAGGCTTAATGAGAAAGAAGCAGCTTAAACATAAGCTGAAAGAGATTACCAGTGTAAACAAGGTAAAGTTAGCTAGGAAAAATAGGAATGGAAAGGAAGGTGTGAATAAAACTAACAATGATATGCATGTTCCTAATGCTCCTAGAAAGAAATGATATAACTATGGAAACTCTAACCATCTGGCTTCTTTTTATAGGAAGAATAAGAATATAAACTCCTTACCTTCTAAGTCAGGAGTTAAGAGTCAGTCTGTTAGATTTAAGCCACAAAATCCTTGTTTTCATTGTGATAGTATATGGCATTCCATTTATACTTGTAAGCAATATCATAGTTTGTATTATGACTATTATCAGATAAAACCTTTTTTGAAGAAAGTTGCTTTAATTCCTTCTAGTGTAAAGTATGATGCAAAATCTGATACTGTTAGTACTAAAATTGTTAGCATAAACTCTGATGTTAAATCCGCTGCAAATGTTAACAAACTTAAAAAGGCCAAAGGATCCAAGCAAGTCTGGGTCCTTAAAACTAACCATTAGTGGTCTTTGTGAGTGCAGGGCAACAGGTTGAACATCCTAGTTCTGGACAGTGGATGTTCAGGACATATGACTGAAAATAAAGCCCTGCTATCAGATTTTGTGGAGAAAGCTGGCCCAGAAGTTTCTTATGGAGATGGCAACATTGTAAAAACTCTGGGATATGGCAAGATCAATCTTGGGAATGTCATCATTAAAAAAGTAGCTTTTGTCTCAGGACTTAAACACAATCTGTTGAGTATAAGTCAAATCTGTGATAGAGGTTATCATATGGATTTCTTTGAAGAACACTGTGAAGTTATAAGTAATTCAATAGGCAAAGTGGTTCTGAAAGGATACAGGCATGGTAACATTTATGAAGCCAGACTTTCAATAAGTACTGATGATCCTGCAATACGTCTGTTAAGTAGAGCATCAATTGAAGAAAGCTGGAATTGGCACAAGAAACTCTCTCATTTAAATTTCAACAATATAAATGAGCTTGTAAAGAAAGATCTTGTGAGAGGACTGCCAAAAACAGTATTTGCTCCTGATGGCCTTTGTGATTCATGTCAGAAGGCAAAACAAAGAATATCTACTTTCAAGAGAAAAACTGAGTCATCAATTCTTGAGCCTTATCACCTACTACATGTTGATCTATTTGGTCCAGTCAATGTCATGTCTATTGTAAAGAAGAAATATGCTATGGTTATAGTGGATGAGTTCACAAGGTACACTTGGGTGTACTTCTTGCACAAGAAGACTGAAACTGCATTTACCCTAACTGATCATGTCAGACAGCTGGATAAATTGATCAAAGATTCTGTTAAAATCATAAGGTGTGATAATGGCACTGAGTTCAAGAATCAGTCATGGAAGAGTTCTGCAAAGATCATGGAATCAAACAGGAATTTTCTGCACCTGGAACTCCACAGCAAAATGGAGTTGTAGAAAGAAAGAACAGGACTCTCATTGAAGCTGCACGAATAATGCTTGATGAAGCAAAGCTACCAACCTATTTTTGGGTTGAAGTTGTGCAGACTGCTTGTTTTACACAAAATGCTACACTTATAAACAAGCATGGAAAAACACCATATGAGATGGTGAAGAAGAAGAAGCCAAATATGAAATACTTTCATGTATTTGGTGGCAAGTGTTTTGTTCTTAAGACTCGTCCTGAACAGCTGTCCAAATTTGATCTAAAAGCTGATGAAGGAATTTTTGTTGGATATCCACTTTCCACAAAAGCCTTTAGAGTCTATAATTCGAGAACAAGAGTTTTCATGGAATCTATCAATGTCTCTTTTGATGATAAGAAGATTACTGGACTTGAATATTTCGATGATCATGATTAGCTGATCATACTGATCATATTTATGAGCTAAGATTATATTTGAAAACCATGTTCATTAGTTTTAGAGATCAGACTTTAGAAAATGAAAGATTAAAATATGAAAGTCTTGCTCTTAGAAACAAAAATGACTACTTAGAAAAAGAGTTAGTTATATTCCATCAAACTCAGAAAGAAAGAGATGAGGCTTTTTATGTTAAAGATGAACTGCTAAAATTGAATAAATCTCTTAAATCTGAACTGGAAAAGGAAAAGGAGATAATCAAAACTTGGACTAACTCTGGAAGAACAACTCAGAAAATCTTAGAAAACGGAAATTGGAAAGAAGGACTAGGTTACCTAGATGATAAAGAAGAAAAGGAAACTGTGTCATCTAAACCAAACTTTACCAAGAAAGCTTAAAAGCCTAAAGTTAATCCTGTCAAGTTTGTGTCAAATTCTGACAAGTCAAAATCTGAAAAGATGAAAGACTCTAAAACAGAAGTCAAAGAAAAGTCAACTTCTGACAAATCAAAACAGGATAAACCAGCTGAAGTAAACATATGTTTAATGACTAAGAAGCAACTTAAGCATAAGCGGAAAGAGATTAGAAATATGAACAAGGTAAAGGAAGCTTGGAAAAATAGGAATATAAAAGGAAGGTATGAATAAAAGCAATAATTATATGCATGTTCCTAATGCTCCTAGAAAGAAATGCTATAATTGTGGAAACTCTAACCATCTTGCTTCTTTTTGCAGGAAAAATAAAGATATAAACTCTTTACCTCCTAAATCAGGAGTTAAGAGTCAGTCTGTAAGGTTTAAACCACAAAATCCTTGTTTTCATTGTAGTAGTTTATGGCATTCTATTTATACTTTTAAGGAATATCATAGTTTGTACTATGATTATTATCAAATAAAACCTTCTTTAAAGAAAGTTAGTGTAATTCTTTGTAGTGTAAATTCTGATGCAAAGTCTGATATAAAGTTTGATAAAAAGCATGTTAGCATAAACTTTGAAACTAAGTCCGCTGCAAATGCTAACAAACTTAAAAAGGCCAAACGATCCAAGCAAGTCTGGGTCCTTAAAACTAACCAATAGTGGTCTTTGTGATTGCAGGGCTACAGTAAAAACTTCATAGTTCTGGACAGTGGATGTTCAGGACATATGACTGGAAATAAAGCCCTTCTATCAGACTTTGTGGAGAAAGATGGCCCAGGAGTTTCTTATGGAGATGGCAACATGGGAGAGACTTTGGGATATGGCAATATCAATCTTGGGAATGTCATAATTGAATCTGTAGCTCTTGTCTCAGGACATAAACACAATCTGCTAAGTGTGAGTCAAATATGTGACAGAGGTTATCATGTGGATTTCTTTGAAGAACACTGTGAAGTTGTAAGTAATTCTACAGGCAAAGTGGTTCTGAAAGGTTACAGACATGGTAACATATATGAAGCCAGACTTTCAACAAACTCTGATGGTTATGCAATCTATCTGTTAAGCAGAGTATCAATTGAAGAAAGCTGGAATTGGCACAAGAGACTCTCTCATTTAAATTTCAAAAACATAAATGAGCTAGTAAAGAAAGATCTTGTGAGAGGATTGCCAAAATCAGTATTTGCTCCTGATGGTCTTTGTGACTCATATCCAAAGAAAAAACAAAGAAAATCTTCATTCAAGAGCAAAACTGAATCCTCAATTCTTGAGCCTTATCACTTACTGCATGTTCATCTATTTGGTCCAGTCAATGTCTTGTCTATTGCAAAGAAGAAATATGTATGGTTATAGTGGATGAGTTCACTAGATACACTTGGGTGTATTTCTTGCACAAGAAGAATGAAACTGCATCTACTGTAACTGATCATGTCAGAAAGCTGGATAAGTTAGTCAAAGATTCTGTTAAAGTAATAAGAAGTGATAATGGAACTGAGTTCAAGAATTCAATCATGGAAGAGTTCTGCAAAAGCATGGAATAAAGCAGGAATTTTCTGCACCTGGAACTCCACAACAGAATGGAGTTGTAGAAAGAAAGAACAGGACTCTTATTGAAACTGCACGAACTATGCTTGATGAAGCAAATCTACCAACCTAGTTTTGGGCTGAAGCTGTGTAGAATGCTTATTTTACATAGAATGCTACACTCATAAACAAGCATGGAAAAACACCATATGAGATGGTGAAGAAAAAGAAGCCAAATCTGAAATACTTTCATGTATTTGGTTGTAAGTGTTTTGTTCTAATGACTCATCCTGAACAGCTGTCAAAATTTGATCTAAAAGCTGATCAAGGAATTTTTGTTTAATATCCACTTTCCACAAAAGCCTTCAGAGTTTACAATTTAAGAACAAGGGTTGTCATGGAATCTATCAATGTATCTTTTGATGATAAAAAGATTACTGGACTTGAAGATTTCAATGATCATGATCAGCTGAGATTTTAAAATGAAGATGTAAATTCTGATGACCTAAATCCTGATCCTGTAAGTTCTGACGGGTTAAATTTTGATGTCATTGAAACTGTGGTAACTACTCCAAAGGAAAATGCACATGTTCAGGGGGAGCAAGCTGATGAACATACCACATCTCAAGACTCTCAAGAAGCATCAGAACCAGTCACTGGGTCTTCAAGTTCTGATTTATCAAGTTCTGATAAGCCAAATTCTGATAATTCTGGAAACTCTGATTCTTCAATTCCTGAAGGATCCAACTCAAATTTTGGAATTTGAGAGAGCATAACTTCATGGGGAGCATCATAAAATGCTGATGGAGATAGCATGGATCATGGGGGAGGATCCAGTTCTAGAGATCAACTTCCATCTGCAAGGAAGTGGACTAAATCACATACACCTGACTTAATAATTGGAGATCCTGAAGCAGGTGTCAGAACTAGAATAACAACATCAAATGAATGTCTCTATCATTCCTTTCTATCTCAGACTGAACTAAAGAAAATGGAATAAGCTCTTCAAGATGCTGATTGGGTGCAAGCAATGCAGGAAGAGTTAAATTAATTTGAAAGAAATAAAGTCTGGATTCTAGTACCAAGACCAAAGAACATGTCAATTGTTGGTCCAAAATGGGTGTTCAGAAACAAAACTGACAGTGATGGCATAATTATAAGAAACAAAGCAAGGCTGGTTACTAAAGGTTACTCTCAACATGAGGGTATTGACTATGATGAAACATTTTCTCCAGTTGCTAGATTGGAAGCCATAAGAATCTTTTTGGCTTATACTGCTCACAAAAAGTTTAAAGTCTTTCAAATGGATGTGAAAAGTGCTTTTCTTAATGGAGAATTGGAAGAAGAGGTATATGTTGACCAACCTCCAGACTTTGTAGATCCCAAATTTCCAAATCATGTCTATAGGCTTGACAAAGCACTTTATGGCCTTAAGCAAGCTTCAAGAGTATGGTATGAGACTTTAGCTCAATTCCTTATGGAAAGTGGATTTACCAGAGGCACAATTGATAAAACTCTGTTCTACCTCAACCATGGAAAGGATTTACTTTTGGTACAGATATATGTTGATGATCTCATCTTTGGCTCTACAAATACAAAACTTTGTGAAAGATTTTCCAAGTTAATGCAGTCAAGATGTCAAATGAGTATGATGGGAGAACTTAGCTATTTTATGGGACTTCAAGTCAAGCAAACTGAAGAAGGTACTTTTATAAATCAATCCAAGTACACCAGAAATTTACTCAAGAAATTTGAAATGCAAGACAGTTCAACTGCATCAACTCTCATGGCCACTGCCACCAAGTTAGATAAATATACTGGAGCATCAGTAGATATTACTAACTATAGAGGTATGATTGGATCACTTTTATATTTGACTGCAAGTAGACCTGATATCATGTATGCTACCTGTCTTTGTGCAAGATTTCATGCTGATCCAAGAGAACCTCATCTAATAGTTGTGAAAAGAATTTTCAAGTACCTTAAGGGTACAGCTGATCTAGGATTGTGGTATCCTAGGGAATCAGATTTTAAGGTAATAGGTTACTCAGATGCAGATTTTGCAGGATGCAAAATTGACAGGAAAAGCACTAGTGGAAGCTGCCAATTTCTTGGAGGGAGATTAGTTTCTTGGTTTAGCAAGAAACAGAAATCAATTTCCACATCAACAGCATAAGCAAAATATATTACTACAGGAAGCTGTTGTGCACAGATTCTTTGGATGAAGAATCAGTTACTGGACTATGGGTTAGAATTTTCTAAAATACCCATTTACTGTTATAATCAAAGTGTTATTGCTATGACAGGTAATCCAGTTCAACACTCAATGACAAAGCACATCAACATTAGGTACCATTTCATAAGGGAACATGTGATGGAAGGTACAGTGGAATTGCATTTTGTTCCAACAGATCAACAACTAGCAGATATTTTCACAAAACCAGTATGTGAAGCTACTTTTACAAGACTGGTAAATGAACTTGATATGGTTTCAGGTTCTTTCTCAAAATCTGCTTAGTTTTTGTTCTAATGCATTAGACTTTATGATCAGTGTTTACTGATTGTCTTATCTCAATGTAATTTGTTCTTAAATTGTATCATATTAAATACTGATTGTTATCTGATGTGATTTTATATACTCTGATAGTGTTTTAAATGTTCTGTGACTATTCAATCCAATGAGGATTATTAGTTAGATGCTGACTTAGTAGTCTTTAACAAACTATGTATCCCATGTTTGAATTAGTTGTTTATGTGGAAATCAATAACACAAGCAAATTCTGATTTTGATCTTAGTCAAATTTACTTTGTGCATCTTATTACTAAGTCACAAACTAGATTTTTGCTTCTTATCTGTCAAATTCCAATGTCAGTAAATCTTAAGGATGAACTACATGCTTGATAAGCCTCACTTATCTGAAGAAAATAAAAGAAAAGAAAAATTGAAATCAGGTACTCTTTTGAGATCTAGAGTAAATATGTGAAAGGAAAGACCCAAGTGCATTGTTAGTATTAAGTAATATGCATTAGAAAAGCAAAATAATTTTTCTTGGTGACCTTTCACATTCTCTGATTAATGGAGAAATATTCTGATAACAACATAAATTCTGAAGGCAGTTATAACTCATTTACACTGAGAAGCCATTTTCAAAAGAATTTCAAAAGATGCATAAAATGAGCATAAACAGTTGAGGTGGACTCTTGCATAACTTTATTATATAGTAGACTTCACAATTAAAGAAAGATTTTAAGCATTTTTCTTAGTTATGCCTTATTTCTAAGATATACTGAAGTTTATCAGACTTTAATCTTTATTTGATCATTCGCACAAACACACATTATCACTCCATATGAATGATGAAAATTACTGTGCTGATTAAGTTATTTCTGACAAACAGTTAAGTATCATTTGCATAAATTCTGGGGACAAGTTCTGATGAAAGTTCTGATGATTAAACTCTGAAGAAACCAGTCAGTATTTGTGTGAAGAATCACATAAATAGTCATTCACTTTTTGAGTATAGAAGCCATGTTCTGATGACCATTAAATTCTGTTAATAGTCAAGTTCTGATGTAAATCCTGATGGAAACTCTGATGCTTACGTGACATTATTTAATTACTTGACTTATTTTTGGTATTTACTGTAACGATCATTTTATCAGAAAATGATTAAGTGAGATAACAACAGTGCTAATCATTTGGTTTATGGGTTGCATGTTTGTTTTGAAAAACATCATGTAAGCAATAATTACTACATATTTCATGTGCCCACTAACCACTGTTTTGACTATTTACTGCGTGACAGGTGTCAAATGTCTGTTTTACTTCCAAAAAGAGCCTTTGAGTGGAAAGAGTATATATATTAAAGTTAAAAGATTTTACAATATTTTACCTACTCTTACTTTATCTCTTTTTTCTTTTACTCTCTCTCTCTCTCTCTCTCTCTCTCTCTCTTTTTCTCTCTATTTTCTGACGGACTCTCTAACAGGCATTTTATCAAACACCTTTCGTACACACAACTTTTCACTTAATTTCTTACAGAAATGGCACCAAAGGACATTATATTTAATGGAGACAAGTTCGTCCCCAACAATTATATGGCTATTCTCAGCAAGGACGAAGCTCCATCAGATCTTCACTTCATCCAAGACTTTCTTACTCGCAGTGAGATTGAGTTTTGGAGGAGTGGAGTTTATGATGATGGTGGTGAAGCTGGGTCCCCAAGTATTATTTTCACAATAGGGGAAGATGAACATCTAGTTACTTTGTCTACTGTTCGACAAGCTCTACACTTGCCAGAAAATTGCACTTTCAATGCTCATATTGAGGAGCCACTTCTACAAAGTATGATGGCCAATCTTGGCTATGAGAAAAGTGTGTCAAGCTGGGACAACTGAAGAGGCCATACATTAGAAGGGAGTGGAGTTTTTTCTTTGACTGCATCACCAGAGCTTTTGCCAAAAAATGCTCCAACTTTGATGCCATTCCAATTCTGAGTCAGCAAATAGGGTATGCACTTTTTAATCAAACTCATTTGATTATGCTACTGCTATTTTGGGTTTTATTGGGGATAGGATGAAGGAGGACCCAAATACTGTTTATTTTGCTAGATTTTGTCAACTCATTTACAGTTTTTGTTGTTCTGATAAGCCCCAAAACTTTAGTGAGTCAATTCAACCTTTTAAACTTGCTAAAAGGGCCTTCACAGACTTGTTATCTACTGATAATAAGAAAGATATACTAAGACCCCTTCAAATTCCTACATCAGTAAAATAGTTCTTAGTAAACTATGACCCCAACACATATACAACCCAATTTCCTGATATTGCACAATCATCTTAACCACAACCATCAGAACCTACTACTTCATAACATCCACCAACACAACCACAGCCTACTATCAGAACCTACTTTCAACCAGCACAATCCTCTCAACCAACCTATGGTACTTCTCAAAAGGTGCCAGTTGTAAAATCTGATAAATCCTCTAGGCCCAAAAGAACTATCTTTGTGCCTAAATCTCCACCAAGGATAAGAAGGAGGATTATTCGAAGGGATGAATCTGATGAGGAAGAACATGTCCAGGTTTCAGCATAAGAACCTGTGACAGTAGTAGCTGAAGAATCAATTCTTCAGAAGGAGATAGAAGCTGAAAAGGTAATTTTTCAGAAGGAGGTAGAAGCTGAAGAGGTAACTCCTCAGAAAAAGAATGAAGTTGAGGCTTATGGGATTTTAAAAAGAAAAAGAACTTCTAGTTCTGATGCTGCTCTAGCAACTCCTTCACAATCAAAGTCCAGATCAAAGAAGAAAAGAGCAGGTGTGGGAATAACACAAGATCAATATGAAGAAGCTGAGGAAGGGGATCAGGAATCTCTGATCTCATCAGAACCAATAGTGATTGAAGCTCTACCTCAACCTGAAGACACCGTTCGAGACCTAGTGATCATACCTCCTGTTAGGAATATTTGTATTAGTTTGATGATAAGTTATACAAAACACTTAAGTAGAAATCTAGTGTTTGTAGCCTCAACGGATAAGACCATCTTGGCTATCCGTTGAAAGAGTAGCTTTAATTAGCAATAAGTTTAGTATTATAGCACATTTCATTCTCTGGATTCAAGTTATAATTCTTAGATGTTGTAGGAAATTATCAGTCATGTTGACTACTAGTGGATATGCGAATAGGAGGGCTAATTGTAAATATTTCATGCCTTGTAATTTTGCATAAGTGAAGAAGTATCAACTGATATTGAAGACCTTCAACGGATAAGAAACAAAGCTTCAACGGATGTCTCTAAAGCTTCAATGGATAATATCCATCAATGGATAAGTGCTTCAACGGATAAAGACTTCAACTGCTAATGCATCAACGGATAAAGTTTTAATGGATAAAGCCTCAACGGATAAGGCATCAACGGATGAAAGCTTCAACGGATGCTTAGTTCATTAGCAGTTGATAGTGACAATTCATAAGCTGACATAGGCACATGGGTTGACAGAGATAAACTGGAATGTGGAAGCCTCTAGGAGGAATCAAGAAAATGCAGCATTTCCATAAGGGTGCAAACAAGGAAGTATTCAAAGATTAACAGCTAAGCCTAAATTGCATTGGATAGAGAAATGAAGAAGAAACATGTGAAGAGCCTTTTTAATTGTATTTTACCGTTTTATCTTCACGTGTAACTTGGTGATATATAAACCAAGTAGCAGCTAGTAATTAGATGTGAATTTTCCAGAGCTGTTTAGAAAAATCCAGAGAGAAAATCATCTAGTTTGTACTAGGAAGCAACTGTGATTTAATTCTTTGAATCACAGATTTTCTGAAATAACACATCTCTGGTGGAACAACAAATCCACCAGAAAAGTTTTTAAGTTCTTTGTGTTCTTTACATTTGTGTTTGAATATATATCTGTCTGTATTAGCTTCAAGCCATTCACACACATTTGCTCACTAAAACACTTAGCCTTAGAAACTACTCAAAACTTGAAAAAGTTTTGAGATTTACATTCAACCCCCCTTCTGTAAATCTCATTGTTAGTCCACTGGGAATAACAATTGGTATCAGAGCAAGCTCTTAACATACAAAGATTTTAAAGATCTATTCTGCTAACATCATGAGTAAGAAGGATATTGGTGTAAAGATTCCAATCTTGGAAAGGGATAACTACCATCACTGGAAAGTGAAGATGCATTTACATCTTCTCTCTCAAGATGAAAGCCACATCAACTGCATTGAAAATGGTCCTCACATCCCTCACAAGGTGGCCACAGCTGCTACTGCAACAGTTGCTGTTGGACAGTCTATTCCCAAGCCAAAAGCAGAATGGACTGTTGAAGATATTGAAGAGGTTCACAAGGACAAGAAAGCCATGAACATTCTGTTTAATGGCCTAGATCAAGATATGTTTGACAATGTCATTAACAGCCAAACTGCTAAGGAAATTTGGGATATTGTGCAGCTTATCTGTGAAGGCACTGAGCAAGTTAGAGTAAACAAAATGCAGCTTCTCATTCAACAGTATGAATATTTTCATTTTGAAGAAGGAGAATCATTGAATGATACCTTCAACAGATTTCAGAAACTGTTGAATGGATTGAAGCTGTATGGCAGAATGTACCAAGTCAAGGACTCCAATTTAAAATTTCTAAGGTCTCTACCAAAGGAATGGAAACCTATGATTGTTTCTCTAAGAAATTCTCAAGATTATAAGGACTTCATACTTGAAAGATTATATGGAATTTTGAAGACATATGAACTTGAGATGGAGCAAGATGAGCTGTTGGAAAAGGGAAAGAGAAAAGGAGGATCAGTTGCACTTGTAGCTGACAGTGAGAAGGTTGGAGCCAGGAATGAGGAGAAGACAATGCCAAGTCTCAAAATTCAGGAAGGATGACTCTGATGATGTTGATGAACATCTGGCTTTTCTGTCCAGGAGGTTTGCAAAGATGAAGTTCAGGAAAAATACAAAATTCACTAAGCCAAACAAAAACATGGTGGACAAATCCAAGTTCAAATGTTATAACTGTGGCATTAGTGGACACTTTGCAAGTGAGTGTAGGAAGCCAACCTCTGATAAGAAGAAATTTGAGTAAGTTGATTACAAAAAGAAGTATTTTGATTTGCTCAAACAAAAGGAAAGAGCTTTTCTCACTCAAGATAATTGGGCAGCAGATGGAGTCAATGAAGATGATGATATGGAATATGTCAACCTAGCCCTGATGGCTAATTCTGATGAAAATGAAACTAGTTCATCAAGCAACCAGGTAATTACTACTGATCTCTCTCAGCTTTCTAAAAATAAATGCAATGAAGCCATAAATGATATGTCCAATGAATTATATCATTTGCGAGTTTCCCTTAAATCACTAGCCAAGGAAAACACTAGGATCAAAGAGAATAATGTGTTTTTAAGTGATAGGAATGCTGTGTTAGAGGATCAGGTAATTGAGCTTGAAAAGATTAAACTTAAATGCTTGACTGTTGAGAGTGAACTAGAAGAAGCTGTTAAGAAAGTAGAAATTCTTTCTAAACAGTTAGAAAGTGAGCAAGAGGTAATCAAGGCCTGGAAAACATCTAGGGATGTTAGTGTTCAGATTGCCAAGGTTCAGGGAATTAAATTATTCTGTGAGGATGCCTAGAAGAAAAACAAAAAGGAGTTGGAATTAATTGATGGATTGTCAACAGATGTGGAATCAACGGATGATGGAAGTTATCCGTTGAAGGAAGAAAAAGAGCATCCGTTGAAGGCTCATCAATTAAAACAGACAAGTAATTTCAAAAATAAAAATCTCAATAAGAAGGATGGTTCAACTCTCAAGAACTTTGTCAAAGAAGGAGCTAGCACATCCAAAGATTCCAGTAAGGTGAATATAGGACACATGACTTTAGATCAGCTAAAAAATAGGCTTAAGTTGGTTGAGGATAAGAAGGAAACTAAAAGAAAATCTAAAAGAAATGGGAAGGTAGGGATTAATAAACATAACAATTACACACCTGATAGGTATGCTCCTAGAAAAAGCTGTGTGCATTGTAATAGTGTTAATCACCTATATGATAATTGCAAATCTGTTAAAAATGCTCCCATGCCTTCAAATCCCTCCATGCCTAACATGTCTATGTCACCTCTGCATGCTATGCCTGTTATGTCTCATCAGAATCCCCATGCACATTTTGCAAACCTGCCATATATTAATAATCCTTATTTTACTGCATTTAGTATGCCTCAAATGCCATACAATATGCCTATGTGGAATAACATGTTTGCACAATCTATGCCTTATCAAATTCAATCAAATGTGCTAAATGATTCCGTGACTAACCCTACACTTCAACCAACCACATCTGAGATCAAGGTTGACCCAAAGCTACCTAAGTCAAAAGATGCAGGAGGAATGAAGTCTAGGAAAAAGACTAACCAGGCTGGACCCAAGGAAACTTGGGTACCAAAATCAACTTGATTGATTTTGTTGTGTGCAGGGAAAAAGAAGGAATCTATGGTACTTGGACAATGGCTGTTCAATTCAAGGCACATGACAGGAGATTTCACCCTGCTCACAGAGTTTAAGGAGAGAGTTGGCCCTAGCATAACCTTTGGAGATGACAGCAAAGGATTCACTATGGGATATGGCTTGATTTAAAAAGAAAATGTCATCATTGATGAAGTTGCATTGGTTGATCGTCTCAAACACAACTTATTGAGCATCAGTCAACTATGTGACAGAAGGAATACTGTTTCCTTCAATTCTGAAGCCTGTATTGTCACAAGTAAGAAGGACAATAAAGTGGTTCTAACTGGAATTAGAAAAGGGAATGTGTACTTAGCTGACTTCAACTCTACAGATGCAGAATCTATTACTTGTCTTCTCAGCAAAGCAAGCTCAGTTGAAAGTTGGCTATGGCACAAGAAGCTGTCCCACTTGAATTTCAAGACAATGAATGATCTAGTCAAAAAGGAATTAGTTAGAGGAATGCCTCTAGTAGAATTCACAAGGGATGGACTGTGTGATGCTTGTTAGAAAGGAAAGCAAAAGAAAGTATCATTCAATAAGAAGCTTGAATCTGCAATTGATGAACCATTACAACTGCTACACATGGATCTTTTTGGACCAGTCAATGTATTGTCAATTTCAAGGAAAAAATATTGCCTAGTGATTGTAGATGATTTCTCAAAGTTTTCATGGGTTTATTTTCTTGGATCAAAGGATGAAGCTAGTGAAATCATTATCAATCATATCAAGCAAGTCAACAATCATCCTGATTTCAATGTAAGGAATATTAGGAGTGACAATGGAACTGAGTTCAAGAATTCAACCATGAAGTTGTTCTGTGAAGAAAATGGGATCATGCATGAGTTCTCAGCTCCAAGGACCCCACAACAAAATGGTGTGGTGGAAAGGAAGAACATATCACTAATTGAAGCTGCAAGGACAATGCTTGAAGAGTCAAAACTCCCAACTTACTTTTGGGCTGAGGCTGTTAACTGTGCATGTTACACTCAGAATATTTCTCTAATCAATCAGGCAAAAGGCATGACTCCCTATCAATTATTCAAGAGAAGAAAACCAACTTTAAACTTTCTGCATGACTTTGGTTACAAATGTTACATCTTAAGGAATCAATCTGATCACAAAGGGAAGTTTGATGCAAAGGCTGATGAAGGAATATTTGTTGGTTATTCTGCTGGAAAATCATATAGGGTCTATAATCTAAGAACCAACATTGTCATGGAATCTGTGCATGTTATGTTTGATGATAAAAAGATTAATGGACTAACAGATGAGGGACATCATGAAGGACTCAAATTTGACAATATTGAGATATATTGTGATGATAGTGAAGATGAGAATGATGAAGAAGGCATCTCAAGAAGAATTTAAAATCTGCCTTTGGATAATGCACAGAATTCTGCATCCGTTGAAAGTCATAATTCAGCTTCCGTTGAAAGAAGCAATGCAGCATCCGTTGAAAGACAAAGTGCATCATCCGTTAAAGTTCATAATAAAGCATCCGTTGATCACAGTCTGTCAACGGATAATCAATTCACTTCATCAGTTGATAGAGCTCCCAATTCCTTTCATAGGATCAGCAACTCAGGGGGAGTTTCAACCAATCAACATTCTATCTCACATCTGAAAGGAATATGTCCTAAGTCCAATCATGTAATAGGATTTAGGAATAACTTCCTGTGTAATCTGTTTTGATTTCATTGATATTAATAAAAGACTTGTTTTGTTTTTATTACGGGCTCTATCTATTTAAGTGTTTAAATAAGATATACCATAGTTTAGAGTAAAGCTTTTTATGGATTATGATGAGATCATAATAGTGAGACCTAAAAGATGATAACTCTAAACTTAAATAGTTCCTGGTCGTAGGATTACTAACTGGTAATTAATATTCCGCAGAGATCGGTACATACTATGCTTGCTTCATTATGAAGGATGTCTGTTCTCATAGACATTTGTGTGGTGACACTATAGCTAGTATATAGGTGCTTATTGTAGAATAAGTTCACTGAACATGACTCGCCCAGCTGAACAACTGATGGAGTTCACTCACGTGTCAGCAGTTGTTCACACAGTGATAGTTGTACAAGTATCCTTAGACTTGAGGTCATCATAGTCATCTTGTGTACACTGAACTATGCTTTGGTTTAGTTCTTAGTCTCCAGGGATAATTATTAGGGCTCTAGTGGGTATAGGAATTTGTACACGAAGATAGTGTATGATCAATAAAGGATCTACCCCTTCCAGTGAAGGAAGCGAATGTTCAAGGCTGATCCACTTATGCTAGTTCAGGAATCTCTGGCCAGAGTGAATGAAATTAGAAAGGAGTTTCTAATTTGCATAGAACTATGCATAGTAAATGGTAAGCAAGTGATTAAATTAGATAGGCTTAACACGAGATTCATGCCTTGTATTTAATCGGGACATTGTAGGGTAGAAGGAGTTTATTGTACGGTAACTATTCACTGAATAAGTTCTTGGTATTCTAAGCAGTGAATTCGTATTATCCGGATAGTCGCGATATGCTGAGAAGTATCCCTCACGATATAGAATAAATATGATTAATTAATTAATCATATTTAATAAATTAGAGAATTTATATAAATAATGATAAAATAGTTTTATTATTATTTATTTCTACTACCGGCTTAATATTGAACCTACAGGGTCACACCATAAAAAGAGAATGATTTAATGATGGAGGAATTAATTAATAATGGCTAATAATTATTTATTTATGAAATAAATAATTAATTGGAAAATTTAATAATTTATTAAATGAGATTTAATTGATTATAAATTAATTAAGAAAAGTTCTTAATATTATTAATTAAAGGATTTAATTTTTGGAAATTAAATCAAGAGAGAGAATTATTTCTAAAGTGTTTAGAAAAAGAATTAATAATTAAAAGGTGTTTTAATTATTAATGAGAATAATAAATGGGATAATAATAATAATAATATTTATGGGAAAATTTCAGCTGAAAATTTTGCCTATAAATATACTATTATAAACCCTATTTTTATTCTAACCCCAATTTTTAGAAAAACCTAATTCTCTCCACCTCCTCCTCCTCCTTAACATCGTTTTCTTGGTGGATACCGGTGGAGTGCTTCACGTTTGAGGAGCATCTGCTAAGGATCTCCGATCGTTGCTCTTGGATCGCATATTAAAGGTTAGTAATTGATCCCTATGTTTTTACCACGATTTATATGCTTTTATTTGGATTTTATATGTGTAAAAGTGTTTTTGCCATGCCTCCGCTGCGTTTAAAATCCAACATTGGTATCAGAGCATAGGTTGTATGTATATAGATCTGTGGTAAAAATTTCAGAATTTTATGTGCTTGTATGAATTAATTATGATTTTTACAAGTTATATTATGGATTAATTATGTCTGATGAGAAATCGTTTCTTAGAATAATTTTGAATGTTGATCTGGGTTCTACAAGTATTGTAGATCGTCTGGGTATTTTTTTCATAATTTTAGGATGTATAGATTTTTTATTATGAATTTTTGAAGTTGTTGCAATTAAATTCATAATTAAATAAATCATATATATATATATTATTTGTAATTATGTATATATATCTGTACTGCTGTCTGTGTTGTTCTGCACGGAGAAAAGGAAAAGCAGACAGAGAAAAGTCAGATGTACGGCGGCACGGCGTTCGAGAAGAAAACAGGAGGCGGCTGTATAAAAAAAAAGGGTGTCGTGCATTCCGGGAATGCGTTACACCCTATGGCGCATTCACCGAATGCGTTACACCTTTTAATTGGTTAAAAGGGTTGTAACGCATCACCGGAATGCGTTACAGGGCTTGTAACGCGTTCCTGTAATGCGTTACAGCCCGACTGTCCACATTAAAATTGATTTTCTGGGAGTTTCGTAACTCCGTTTTAGGCGTGCAATATACCGTTGGATTCATTTTTCCGAGACGGATCTAATGGAGTGATTAAATTTTAGTTTATATAAAAGTTTTGAACTGTTTATATTTCCGAAAGTGTTTTAAAGCTATTTTTAACTGTTTTAACTGCTTTTAAATGCTTCATGTGATACATAGAGATGTATAATGCTTAGACTAATGTGCTAGATGATATAACATGCCTACCTTGATGTTTATTCATGTTTATATATTTGATATATGCTTAGTTTATCCTGCGATGATAGATTTAGGTGAACTTAAATGAACATAAGGCGTTTGTTAGACAACCTAGTATAGTGAAATTGTTTCATAACCTTAATAACAATATTGTGAATACAATCATGAGATTCTTGTGTTTGTGAAACACGTAATTGAATATGAATTTTCGATATGAGAGAAAGGATGATTCTGTCAATAACAGATTTCTATCTGTAAAAAAGGGTTATTAAGTGACGCCTCTTGACAATGCTCCACCCGATCTGGGAATCATCTGATTATCGATTATTGATTTGAAATATTTAATTTAAAAAGAAAAATCTCTTTATAATATGATTATGATTGTAACATAATATAATCCCTCTAAAATTAAATAATATCAAGTAGTAATTGGCCAATGACATAACGGGCTTGTGTCGGTCATAGCCTTCCAACATGATAGAAAGTAGTTCTTATTTTTAAATCATTGTCATTTCGTGCCACAGCCGAGGGCTTTGATTTCGAAATAAGAAATACTTGTCTATTACATAGAGATGTGTACATTGAATAAGAATCTAAAGGTCGTTACGTGCCACAGCCGTGGGCCTTTGGGGACTGATTCAATTGTACGGAATGTTGGGTTAGACTTGACTTAGAATATTGAGTTTGTCGTGCCACAGCCGTGACTCAATTATTCAAGATGCTAAAGTTTGATTAGGGAATAACATTAGATGTAATTGACAAGAGTTGTCTGCCTATTGAACATTACATGGCGTTTCGTGCCACAGCCGGGGTTGTGTAATGGAATGTAGGATCCCTATTCCCACTAGCATTATGAATGCTTAATTTTTCACGTAGGGGGTTGAATAAATTAGATAAACTAGTGGGAGCCACTTATGAATAAAGACCCGATTCATATAGTGTTTTGAAATGAAATCGAATATTTGCTAAGTGTTGTTATGTGTTTATCATTTATAGATTTATTTTGTACGTTATGTCTTCTGCACTATCACTCAGGAGCATACTAGATGCTCACAAATTGACTGGTCCTAATTATGCTGACTGGCTTCGAAACTTGAGAATTGTTCTCAGGATTGAGAAGCTGGAATACGTGATTGACTCACCTAAGCCTACTGAACCTGCTAGTGATGCACATAATGATGAACATGTTATGTATCGTAAGTGGATAGATGATACAAATGTTGCTCAATGCATCATGCTAGCTTCCATGAACATTGAGCTACAGAAGCAACATGAGCATATGGATGCTCACACTATCCTCATGCATCTATAAGAGTTGTATGATGTGGCGGGGAGGATAGCTCGATATGAGATATCGAAGGAGTTGTTCAGTTGTTGGATGTCTGAGGGATCATCTGTGAATGACCATGTACTTAAGATGATCAATTTGATTGAACGTCTTGGACAACTTGGTTTTGCCATGGATGGGGAGCTGAGCCAAGACTTGGTCTTGCAATCGCTTCCGAGTTCGTTCTCGCAGTTTGTTGTGAACTTTCACATGAATAAGTTGGATGTCAGCCTGCCTGAACTCCACAACATGTTGAAGACTGCGGAATCAAATTTTCCCCCTAAGAAGAGTTCTGTTCTTCTAATTGGTGAAGGTTCCAATCCTAAGAAAAGGAAGAGGAACTCTTCCAAGAAGAAGAAAGTAGGTGAGAAAATGCCGGTTCCACCAAAAGCTGAAGACCCCAAGAGCAAAGTTGTTTGCTTTCACTGTAACAAGGTGGGGCACTGGAAGAGGAACTGCAAGGTTTACCTTGCAGAATTGAAGAAGAAGAAGGGTAGCGAGACTGCCGCTTCTGATTCAGGCATGTTCATGATAGAAATGAATATGTCATTAAGCCAAATTTCTACTTGGGTATTAGATACCGCCTTTGGTTCTGACATCTGCAATTCGTTGCAGGGACCAAGGAGAAGTAGGACTCTTGAGGAAGAGAAAGTGATTCTACGGATGGGAAATGGAGCAAGAGTTGCTACTGAAGATGTAGAATCATTTCATTTACATATGCCTACGGGCAAGACTATTGTTCTAAATAATTGTTATTTTGTTCCCTCGATTGTGAGGAATATTATTTCTATTCCCATGTTAGACTTGGCTGGATTTTCATTTATTATTGAGAATAATGAATGTTCTATTCTTAGAGATAATATTCTTTATGGACGTGGTACTTTAAATAATGGTCTGTATGTATGTGACATAATTTATTTCAGATTGAACAAACTAATAAAAGAAAAGGGATGATAAAAATCTCACTTCATTGTGGCACTGCAGTCTCCATTGAGTAGACATGGAGAGAGGACTGCAAATTTGCTAGGAATGGTAGACACAGATGTATGTGGACCAATGTCTACGCAAGCCATGGGTGGGTTTTCATACTTCATTACTTTCATTGATGATAGATCTAGATTCGGATATGTGTTTGATGAAACACAAGTCTGAAGCCTTTGAAAAGTTCAAAGAGTATAAGTATGAAGTGGAGAAACAACCAAACATAGTATTATAACTCTTCGATTAGATCGAGGTAGTGAATACTTGAATGGAGTATTTCTAGATTATCTTAAAGTAAATGGTATAGTCTCCCAGTGGACTCCTCCAGATTGGTATCTGAAAGGAGAAATCGAACTTTGTTAGACATAATTCGGTCCATGATGAGCTATGCAAATCTTCCAGTATTCCTATGGGGTTATGCATTGGAAACCTCAGCATATTTACTGAATAAGGTGCCTTCCAAAAATGTTCCTCAAACTCCGTATGAGATATGGAAAGAAAGGAAACCGAGTCTTAAACACGTTAAGATTTGGGAATGTCCAGCTTATGTCAAGTAAGTTGACCCAAATAAGCTGGAATATCGATCCGTAAAATGTAGTTTTGTGGGATATCCTAAAGAGATTTTAGGGTATTACTTTTACACCAATCATCGGGTGTTTGCCTCCAGGCATGCTACCTTCTTGGAAAAGGAGTTTATCCTTGAAGGAAATAGTGGGAACAAAATTGAACTTGATGAAGTCCAAGAAGCACAAACTACTACGGATCAAGTGGAAACACCTGTTCTGACTGAACAACCTTTTGTAGAATAGCCCATTCATAGATCAGGGAGAGTGTCTCGCCAACCTGAGAGGTAATATGGCCTTGTCATTGAGAATGACAATGAGTTGTCGATCATTGATGATGACGACCCTGTAACCTATAATGAGGCTATGAGTAGTGTTGACTCAGAGAAATGGCATAGTGCCATGAAATCCAGAATGGAATCTATGTATACGGTATACAAAAGATAGATTATAGCAGATGGCCAGGTGGAGACCTTTAAGGCCAGGCTTTTGGCAAAAGGATTCAAACAAAGGCAATGGATTGACTTTGATGAAACTTTTTACCTATAGCCCTGTTAAAATCAGTTCGGATTTTGCTTGCGATTGCTGCTTACTACGACTATGAGATCTGGCATATAGCCAGATGGTTTTCTTTCCAAGGGAAATGAAAGCCTAGTGTGTAAGCTACTGCGAACCATATGTGGTTTAAAGCAAGCTTCTCGAAAGATGGAACATTCGTTTTGATGAGACAATCAAAGAGTTTGATTTTATCAAAAACATAGATGAACCATGTGTCTACAAAAGGGTTAGTGGGAGCGCGAAAACATTTCTTGTGTTGTATTGAATTAGAGTTGACACACATAACAACATAGCAGACCCACTCACAAAGCTACTTTATGAAAGTCACTTTGATCGTCATAAAGACTAGATGGGTATTAGATACCAGAGTGATTGGCTTTATTACAAATGGGAGATTGAAAGGAATATGTCCTAAGTCCAATCATGTAATACGATTTAGGAATAACTTCCTATGTAATCTGTTTTGATTTCATTGATATTAATAAAAGACTTGTTTTGTTTTTATTACGGGCTCTATCTATTTAAGTGTTTAAATAAGATATACCATAGTTTAGAGTAAAGCTTTTTATAGATTATGATGAGATCATAATAGTGAGAGACCTAAAAGATGATAACTCTAAACTTCAATAGTTCCTGGTCGTAGGATTACTAACTGGTAATTAATAATCCGCAGAGATCGGTACATACTATGCTTGCTTCATTATGAAGGATGTTTGTTCTCATAGACATTTGTGTGGTGACACTATAGCTAGTATGTAGGTGCTTATTATAGAATAGAATAAGTTCACTGAACATGACTCGCCCAGCTGAACAACTGATGGAGTTCACTCACGTGTCAGCAGTTGTTCACACAGTGATAGTTGTACAAGTATCCTTAGACTTGAGGTCATCATGGTCATCTTGTGTACACTGAACTATGCTTTGGTTTAGTTCTTAGTCTCCAGGGACAATTATTAGGGCTCTACTGGGTATAGGAATTTGTACACGAAGATAGTGTATGATCAATAAAGGATCTACCCCTTCCAGTGAAGGAAGCGAATATTCAAGGCTGATCCACTTATGCTAGTTCAGGAATCTCTGGCCAGAGTGAATGAAATTAGAAAGGAGTTTCTAATTTGCATAGATCTACGCATAGTAAATGGTAAGCAAGTGATTAAATTAGATAGGCTTAACACGAGATCCATGCCTTGTATTTAATCGGGACATTGTAGGGTAGAAGGAGTTTATTGTACGGTAACTATTCACTGAATAGGTTCTTGGTATTCTAAGCAGTGAATTCGTATTATCCGGATAGTCACGATATGCTGAGAAGTATCCCTCACGATGTAGAATAAATATGATTATTTAATTAATCATATTTAATAAATTAGAGAATTTATATAAATAATGATAAAATAGTTTTATTATTATTTATTTCTACTACCGGCTTAATATTGAACCTACAGGGTCACACCATAAAAAGAGAATGATTTAATGATGGAGGAATTAATTAATAATGGCTAATAATTATTTATTTATGAAATAAATAATTAATTGGAAAATTTAATAATTGATTAAATGAGATTTAATTGATTATAAATTAATTAAGAAAAGTTCTTAATATTATTAATTAAAGGATTTAATTTTTGGAAATTAAATCAAAAGAGAGAATTATTTCTAAAGTGTTTAGAAAAAGGATTGATAATTAAAAGGTGTTTTAATTATTAATGAGAATAATAAATGGGATAAAAATAATAATATTTATGGGAAAATTTCAGCTGAAAATTTTGCCTATAAATATACTATTCTAAACCCTATTTTTATTCTGACCCCAATTTTTAGAAAAACCTAATTCTCTCCACCTCCTCATCCTCCTTAACGTCGTTTTCTTGGTGGATACCGGTGGAGTGATTCACGTTTGAGGAGCAGCTGCTAAGGATCTCTGATCGTTGCTCTTGGATCGCATATTAAAGGTTATTAATCGATCCCTATGTTTTGACCACGATTTATATGCTTTTATTTGGATTTTATATGTGTAAAAGTGTTTTTGCCATGCCTCCGCTGCGTTTAAAATCCAACAACATCATGACAATACTGAGGCAACCTCATCTAGAGCTAATCTACCACCTCAAAGGAAATGGACCAAGAATCACCCTTTTGAACTGATCATTGGTGATGCTACATCTAAAGTGCAAACAAAGTATGGAAGCTGGTACCCAAGCCAAAGAACAAGAGTTCTATTGACACAAAATGGGTATTCAGAAACAAGATGGATGAAAATGGCATTGTCATAAGGAATAAATCCAGATTGGTTGCTAAAGGATATTCTCAACAAGAGGGAATATATTTTGATGAAACATTTGCTCCAGTTGCCAAACTTGAGGCCATCAGAATCTTTCTAGCCTATGCAGCCCATGCCAATTTCAAAGTCTATCAAATGGATGTCAAGAGTGCATTTCTAAATGGGGAATTGGAGGAAGAAGTTTATGTAAGCCAACCTCCAGGATTTGAAGATCCAAACTTTCCAGACTATGTGTATTATCTGTTGAAAGCACTCTATGGACTAAAGCAAGCACCTAGAGCCTGGTATGAGACTTTGTCAAAATTTCTTCTAGATAATCACTTCACAAGAGGTACTGTTGACAAAACTATTTTCTTTAGAAATGTTAATGGCTCTACAATACTTGTTCAAATTTATGTAGATGATATTATATTTGGATCTACAGATGATAAGCTTTGTAAAAAGTTTTCTAAGTTAATGCAAAGTAAATATGAAATGAGCATGATGGGAGAGCTAACTTATTTTCTTGGTTTACAAGTTAAAGAAGTTAGTGGTGGAATTTTCATTAGTCAAACTAAATATATTTATGATCTTTTAAAGAAGTTTGACTTAATGGACTGTTCATCTGCAAAAACTCTCATGGCCACTACCACCAAGCTTGAATTAAACAAGGCTGAAAAGTCTCTGGACATTTCAAGTTATAGAGGCATGGTTGGCTCACTTTTATATTTAACTGCTAGTAGACCTGATATAATGTTTTCTACATGTCTCTGTGCTAGATTTCAAGCTGACCCTAAAGAATCTCACTTAGTGGCTATTAAAAGAATCTTCAGATATCTCAAAGGGACTCCAAATCTAGGAATTTGGTACCCTAGAGAGTCTGGTTTTGATCTAATTGGCTACTCAGATGCAGATTATGCAGGCTGCAAAATAGACAGGAAAAGCACAACTGGCACCTGTCAATTTCTAGGGAACAAGCTTGTGTCATGGTTCAGCAAGAAGCAAAATTTTGTTTCTACATCAACAGCTGAAGCTGAGTACATTGCTACTGGTAGTTGCTGTGCACAGATACTATGGATGAGGAATCAACTATTTGACTATGGACTAACTGTTGACAAAATTCCTATATTCTGTGACAATACAAGTGCCATTGCCTTTACTGAAAATCCAATGCAGCACTCAAGAACCAAGCACATTGAAATCAAGTACCACTTCATTAGGGAACATGTGATAAAAGGTACAGTGGAACTTCATTTTGTTCCAAGTGAAAAGCAGATTGCAGACATATTTACCAAACCACTTGATGAATCAACATTCACAAGATTAGTAAGTGAGCTAGGTATGCTTAATTATTCATAAATTTATGTCCTCTATATAATCTGCCTTGAAGCCTGAAATGAATTTGCTGCAAGAACAAAGTTGGCTTTAAGTAAGACTTATTCTATCAACGGATATTCCCTATCCGTTGAAAGCCAAAATTGTTCTATCAACGGATGTTCATTATCCATTGAAAGACAAATACATTTCTGGTAATTTTATCCCTCAACGGATAAAATAGTGTTGATCATCAACGGATAACTATTTACCTTATCCGTTGAAGTGTCATATCAGTTACTTTAAGTGAGTCACAACCGTTGATTCTTTTCCTTAACCGTTGATACAAATATACACTGTTGTATGTATTTGTATTAAAGGCAGTTTTCAGAATTTCTACAGTTTCCTTTATTCTTAAACGGCTGTAATTTGTTTAAAAGTATCATTTAATCATTTTATTTACGTTTTAATTCAAGAAAGTATAAAAGCCCATTGAATTCTTATTTTCACTTTACGCTTTCTTGCAATTTTTATTCTCCTTCTCTCCCAAAATTCTCAAGTTTTTCTCTGCAACCTCTACTCACAACAATGGCACCAGTAGTCAAAATTATGTCTCAATCTGGATTTGTTTATGAAAAGAATAATTTCGTAGCCTTGGTTGAAAAGAATGAAGCCCATTCTGATTATCACAAGATGATGGACTTCATCAAAAACTGCAAACTAAGCTATGCAATGCTGGAAGCCCCAACTATCTACTGTGAGGTGATTGAGAAGATTTGGACAACTGCAAAGTTCAACTCCACAGATATGACTATTTCCTTCTCTCTCAAAGGTAAGGATTATTGCATTAACTGTAATGATATACAGTCTTGCTTTAAGTTGCCTGAGAATAATGCCATGACACCACACACTGATAAAGATGTATCTGCTATGTTAGGTTCCATAGGCTATGCTTTTGATTCTGCTAGCTTAGGTAGTATTAGAAGGAAGGGCCTTAGAAAAGAATGGAGTTTTCTTGGAGATGCCTTTATCAAGGTTTTATCTGGGAAGATTAGCAATTTTGATGCCATAACTTCATCTCTTGTTAATATGCTCTATATGCTAGTTTTTGATAGGTACTTTAATTTTAGCAACTATGTCATGCTAGAATTAGGTTCCAGATTAGGTAACAAAGCTAATAGACCACATAACATCTACTATGCTAGATTCTTTATGTTATTGGCTAACCATGTTGCTGAAGGATTGGTTATATCTAATGAGAACAATAAACTCAAATGCTGGGCACAAGAGAAAAGGGTCCTTCATGACTGCACCACAGGTAAGTGAGGTAAACACTTCTATAACTCCTACTGTTTCCAACCCCATTGTTTCTTTGCCTTCCAGTGTGGCAATGGAATCTGTGTCTTTTTCCAAACAGGTTCCTACCAAAGCCACCAAAACTAAAATTTCAAAACAAAAGCCAAAAAAAACCACCTATGTTGTCTCTCAAAAGTCAACAGTTGTAACAACTACCATAAACCCTGAAGGGAGTGAACAGGGTGTGAGTGGTGAGGGGAGGGGTGAACATCAAGAAACCCCCCAGGATAAGGTGGGAAAGGTGAGTGGTACCCCAGCCATCCAAGCCACAGTCTCTCAAAAGACTATGGTTGTTCAAAAGGAGTCAAACACATCCCTAGTGCATCCTCCCAAAAGGGTGCAACTATTGAAAATAGTCCCCAACCAGGGACACAGAACAAAAGAGGAAGGGACACTGAAGCCACACATTCACCAATCAAAGCCTTTTCAAGGAAGAAGAAGGCCAAGACCCTAGTTTCCACACAAGGGGCACACACAACACATATACATCCACCTGTATCTTTGCCTTCTGAAAATCAGCTTGATGTGACTCCAGCAAATGTGGAGTCACAGCCCCATTCTCTCATAATAGAAACACATCAATCATCAAACTCTCCATCACCCTCTCTGGATGTGGATATGATATTCACATCAATTCCTGATTCTCCCTCATTAAAACTCAGGGAGGAGCCTCACTCAAAACCTGATGATCATCATCTTTTAGATGATTTGTTGGATCATCAGCCAATTCTTTCAGATATAGTTGAAGAATCTGTGTCACCTCACTTAAAATCAATTCACACTGATTCAACAATTATGTCACTTTCAATATCTACATCTTTTCCTTCTTCAACGGATATCTCTCATCCGTTGACAAGTGGTTGTTCTTCGACGGATAAGCTTAACAGCAGTTATCCGTTGATACCATCAATTCCCACTTCAACGGATACTCCCTATCCATTGATGGTCTCTACACATATAACAGAAATAATTCCAACTGTAGAGGACATGGTTACTGTACAATCACTTTTAGGTTTGAGGGAAGGGAGTGATAATTTGAGTGAGAGGCTGGGTTGCTCCCATGCAAAAGGAGAGGTTGAGAGTCATCATATGCATGCTATTTCTTCCAGCATGGCAAAAGTGAGTGAGGGGAGTGCCACCTTAGAAGGTGAGGGTGAGGGTGTGAGGGTATGTATGAGCCAGGGGGAGCCCCTGATGCAAGAAAATAGAGAAAATGAGAGAAAGGCAGGTACATAAGCTATAAGGGTGGATCCAGCCATTGCTAGTGAGTCAATGATAGTGGATGATGCAGAAAAGGAAAGACAATTTCAGCAACATTACAAAGTTGTAATTGATAACATTTCCTTGGATGCTGACACTTTTACTCACCCTGTTCCAGCCTATCAATTATTGGCTGCTCAGGGTAATGTGGAGGCAGAACAGACTTTAAACATTGTACACACTTCAGAATCTCTTCTCAGAGACAAAGCTGCTGTTAACAGGCTGCCTTCTCAAGCTGGTGAGCCATCTGAAGAATTTGGAGTAAATTCTAATGATGATGACTCTGATTCTTTGGATGAGAGCATGAACTTAGGGGGAGAAATAGGCCCAAGTTCTGTTCCAGATCTCCCTGATTGGGCATGGGCAAAGGCATCTACACCAGGAGAGTTTGGTGTCACTTTGGTCAGGCAAGTAATGACTATTCAGAAGGCCCTTCAGGAGACTACAGATGCTGGTACCAAGGTAATTCTTCAAGCTCATCTGGACTCTTTGCATCTCTTGCAGTTGCAGCATTTCAAACAGAATCTAAGTGTAGATGAACTCAAGCAGGACATTGCTGATCTGAAATCCTACAATGCTGAGAAGATGTATTCAGTCATGCCTTATGGTACTATGCAAGATTTGTTGGAGAGACTGAGGAAAGCATCTGATGCTAACAAGAGGCTGGCCAGGTTGGAAGACAGAGTTCAGATCATTGAAGACTCTATGGTCACCATTCTTCAGAATCAACAAACTCAGACAAATCTACTAATGCAGCTGGCAAAAGCACAAGGCTTGACCCCTACCCTTGATGATAACAAAAAGGGGGAGAATAAAGGGGAAGGGGAAGGAGAGCCATCAACAACAGTTCAAATATCTCAAGTGCTAGTTCCTGCCATCACCATTTCTCCAACTATTCAAATCAAAGGAAAGCTTGATGGAATTGATCTAATCCAGATAGCAACAGCTAAATTGCAAGTCAAAGAGCAAAGGAGGAAAATTGATGAAAATATGCAACAAATTTTTGGTTCTACAACTTCTAAATCACAATCTGCGAAGCATAACACAAAGGTGGAACCAATTATTATGGAGCTTAAGCCAGTAAGGAGGAATAAGGTTGGAGAGACTTCTTCCAAGAATCTGAAACCTATGGTTCTCAAGCCCAACAACAGATCCAACAAGGACTCTACAAAGAACCCTCTAAGCCTTGCTCAGTTGAAAGAAGTGGACTTTCCTCTTCTAAAGCCTGATGAAGACAAGGTTTTGGGTGGAAGTATCATAAAGCACAAAGAGACCATGGATGTGGTTGAAAGGAGGAACATGGCTATTATCTTTAGAGAGGGAAAGAGCATTTGTGTGATGCAAGGACATCCCAAATTCCCAATAGCCAAGAGGGAAGAAACCAGAAGGTTGAAGGAAGAAGCCAAAAAGCTAAAGGCTGACAAAAGAGCACAAGCAAAGCTTGAAAAACAGCTAAAGTCAAGTCAAGGTGAAGAAAAGAAAGAAATTGAAGACAAAAGTGAAGATGAAGGTATGGGGGACATGGTTGATAATGATATGGAAGAAAGAAGTAAGGAAAGAGAGGAATGGCAGAAAGGGAACAGAAAGAAGGCCAATGCAAAGAGAAAGATGGTAGATGAGACTGAAGAAACCCAATCAAAATCCAAACCACTAACTTCTATTCCTGAACCCATTGTGCCTGACCCCTTCATAAACATTCATGGTGAAACAATCATTCCTAAGGAGGAACCAATTGATTGGGACACCATCAAATTGCCCACCTTCTTAACCTCTTCTCCACCATCAAAGAAGCAGAAAAGAAGAATCAAATCAACACCTCCTAAAACCTCAATCAAATTCACTCAGAAGCCTAAGCCTAAGCCACAAGCCTCTAAGGATGATTATGTTCACATTTGTGATATAAAAGAATTTTTAGACATTGAACTCTATCTGGATGAGCTGGAGGAAGTAAGGGGAATAGCTGCCTACAGACAGCTACCAGAAAGACTAGTGTTCAAATACAAAGGAAGTGGGGAAAGAACTTGGCCTCTCTACAGGATTCTGAATGAAGGCTACTCTACCTTGGTTAGAGTCTACTCAGCCATACAAAGGGATTCTGGCTTTACCAGGACTGCCAAGACTGAGATTCTCAACAAGATTGCCAACATAAGGAAAACTTGGTGGGAGCCCAATGCCTTGCCTAGAACATTACTCATTCAAGAAAGAGGAATTATAGTTCACAAATCACCTCATTGGTTGATGGAGTTCAGAGACAACAAAGGAGTCATAAGATTCTTCAGACTTGAAGATCAGCTCAAGATTGCCAGTAATGAAACTCTCAAGGATATGCAATCTAAGTTGGACATCAATGAAGAAGATGAAGCTGAGTTCTACAGACAACTTCAACTTCAAATAGAGGAGAATGACAGGAGGCTAGGAAAGAAAACAAGGGATCAAAGGAAAAGAAATTAATCTGCTCAGGCTAAAGGAGCACCCTCGGAAACAATGTAATTCTTCAATTCCATCTCAGCATACACATTTTTGCAGCACTTTTGAATTTCTGCTTTATTACAGTTAATATATTTGTCAAGTGTTTTGTTATCATCAAGCTAAACCCAAATTTATGCCTACAGTTCTAGTAGACATAAATAGGGGGAGATTGTTAGGAATATGTATATTAGTTTGATGATAAGTTATAAAAAACACTTAAGTAGAAATCTAGTGTTTATAGCCTCAACGGATAAGACCATCTTGGCTATCCGTTGAAGGAGTAGCTTTACTTAGCAATAAGTTTAGTATTGTAGCACATTTCATTCTCTGGATTCAAGTTGTAATTCTTAGATGTTGTAGGAAATTATCAGTCATGTTGACTACTAGTGGATATGCAAATAGGAGGGCTAATTGTAAATATTTCATGCCTTGTAATTTTGTATAAGTGAAGAAGTATCAACTGATATTGAAGACCTTCAACGGATAAGAAACAAAGCTTCAATGATGTCTCTAAAGCTTCAACGGATAATATCCATCAACGGATAAGTGCTTCAACGGATAAAGACTTCAACTGTTAATGCATCAACGGATAAAGCTTCAACGGATAAAGCCTCAATGGATAAGGCATCAATGGATGAAAGCTTCAACGGATGTTTAGTTCATTAGCAGTTGATAGTGACAATTCATAAGCTGACAGAGGCACATGGGTTGACAGAGACAAACTGGTATGTGGAAGCCTCTAGGAGGAATCAAGAAAATGCAGCATTTCCATTCTGGTGCAAACAAGGAAGTATTCAAAGATTAATAGCTAAGCCTAAATTACATTGGATAGAGAAATGAAGAAGAAACATGTGAAGATCCTTTTTAATTGAATTTTACAGTTTTGTCTTCACTTGTAAACTTGGTGATATATAAACCAAGTAGCAGCTAGTAATTAGATGTTAATTTTCCAGAGCTGTTTAGAAAAATCCAGAGAGAAAATCATCTAGTTTGTACTAGGAAGCAGCTTTGATTTAATTCTTTGAATCACAGATTTTCTGAAATAACACATCTCTGGTGGAACAACAAATCCACCAGAAAAGTTTTTAAATTCTTTGTGTTCTTTACATTTGTGTTTGAATATATATCTGTCTATATTAGCTTCAAGCCATTCACACACATTTGCTCACTAAAACACTTAGCCTTAGAAACTACTCAAAACTTGAAAAAGTTTTGAGATTTACATTCAACCCCCTTCTGTAAATCTCATTGTTAGTCCACTGGGAATAACACCTCCTATCTCTCCACTCAGAGAAACAGCTACAGTTAAAGATTCAGGATTAAGTCCTGAAATTTACATTCATAGGTTGGACATTCCATCTGCCTTATTTCTGGAAGCACCACAAGGACAAGTGATAAATCCACCTGTTTCTCCAATAAATGCTGAAATACCAACTACTCCAATTCTGGATTTGGAAACAGATAAAGTTGTACCAGAATCTCATACAGCCACACACACTCTTGTGTTGTCAGAAGATTATGAGCTTCTAGAAAGTTTTGGAGAGTTAGCTCCAGTAAACACTCCAGCTCAAATTCTTGGAAATGAGGCACTGCTTAAAAAGTTTGTTGAAGAGGATGCTCCTGTTCCATGGGAAGAAACTCACAGAGGAGTTGAATGGACCAAGAAGTGGAATAAATCTGACTTCATTCCCAGCTCAAAAGTTCTGACAGATCATATTGCAAAAGATGATGAGTTGTTGATAAATTCTGACTTCAAAACTCAACTTAAAGTCACAGCTCTCAGTACTAAAAGTCTTCAAGGTCAACACTCCATTACTCATGCCAAGGTTGAGAAACTTCATGAAAATGCTGATAAGCTGGACCTGATGCTCAAGCTAGACAAGAATAGGTTTATCAGACCAATTCAAGAGAAAGTGGAAGCTATTGAGAAAGTTCAAGAAAAGCAGCAGGCCCAACTGGATGAGGTCCTACAAAATCAAGTTGCTCAACAGACTCAACTGAATCAAATTCAATCTTCGGTGGAACTTCTTCTCTCTCTACTCCTATCAGATGATGCCAAAAAGGGGGAGAAGGTATTTAAGTCCAAATGCTCAACTATTCAAGTACTGAAGAAGAAGAATGATAAAGGAGATGACCAGGGAAACCCTATCAAGGGAAAGGGTCAAGGTCAAGGGCAAAGCAGCAAAGTTTCTTCACAGAAACTAATTTCTGATTCTAGAAAATCTTCTACACAGAAGAATACAAGTTCTGAAGCTGTGAATGCTCAAGTTCTGAAAGCAAGTTCTGATAATCAAAGTCTGATATCAAGTTCTGATATTCTCATTCAAGGAGGAAGTCAAGACTCTCAGAAGTTTTTACAAACTCTGAAGTTTAAGGTAAGGGAGACTACTGTCTACTATTTGGATCCCAAGATTCAGACACTTGATGAAGAGATTGCTAGAAGATTATTTCTCAAGCATAATCCTGGAATGGATTTAGAGACTCTAAAGGAGGAAGAAGCTAGATATGCAGCTGAGAAGACAAATCTTAAATCTAAAGCTTCTAATGCAAAGAAATCTCCAAGGCCTAAGGAAAAAGGCATTATGATCAAGGAAAGGTCAACTTCTGAGGCTTCAAAGCCCAAGACAAGATCACAAGTTGAAATTGATCCCAAGTCAAAAGGGAAAGGAAAGATTGATGAACTAACAAGGAAATAGAAGATGAAGATTACTCAATTAATGATGAAACCTGTATGCAAAATGGTTCATGTTTTTGATGATACAGTTGCAGAAGATGAAACTGTTGAAACTCTGAAAAGAAAGAAGATAACAGAAGAATCTAAGACAACCTCTGACATAGCTCAAGTTGTTCAGAGTGAAGACATTTCAGAACAGCAAGGTATAAATGAAACAGCAAATTCTGATCAAGTCATCAAGACATCAACCTCTAACAGAGCTCAAGTTGATTTGGGCAAGATGACAGTTACTGATAAGAAGAAACTCCCATGGAAAAATGTTAAACCATCAGATCCTAAGAAAAGTCAACTGCTATCTGATTTCATGATTGTTGGATTGAAAGCCAAAGAAGCAAGAGACAGAGCTGGATTAGATTCTGAAGAAGCCAAAATCAAAACAGGAGTTGAAGTAATTACCAGAGATCCATTCTTATTAACTGACAAACCTCTTGAGGAAGTTACACAGAAACACCTTGACAAGGTTATATCTGTTCAAGTGGTACTAGATTGTCATGATAAGAGTAATGTCAAAGAAAAGCTGATTCTATTTCTTAAATATGGAAGAACATACAAAATGTCAGAATCAGATATGCTGAACAAATCTTTAAGAACATCAATTCTTTCATTATCTTTTGGAGAGAAATTCTGAGATTACCAGAAGATGATCAAATTTTATAATGAAGACCATAAGGGATAAAGCCAGAATATCTGGATCAAGGGTTGCAGAATTTATTCCAAATATAGTTGAAGATGATGGAAGTGAAATTCCAATGAAGAAAAATTCTGCTAAGTTAGAAGTTATTCTGAAAGAGAAATATATGTGCTATAATGAAGACTCATCTCAGCCAAGGGTAATCAGACTTGGTGATGGGTTGGAAAGAAATCACATCTCAGCATTTAGGACTGCAATCTACCAGATTGGAAGTCAAGATGAAGAAATGAAGCAAGTCAAGGCTACATTGGCTCAAGTCTTGAGAAATGCAGAAGAGAAGCAGATATCAAACTTTATCAAGAATCATTTTAGATTCATATTGATTCAGTAAGATTGGTAAAAGCTGCAAGGACTGTAAGTTGTAGTTAGTTGTCTAAATAAACTCTCATTGCTTTTGTACTTAAAAGTTTTTGACATCATCAAATCTATTAACTTGTATATTTTTCATAATTTACAAGTTGGGGGAGATTGTTAGATATATTTGTGATGTCATGTCTAATCTGTTGTGTTTAGTTTCAGAACTTAATATCAGGACTTATCAGGACTTACTGGAAATCAGGACTTACTGAAGTCAGAACTTATATCAGAACTTAAGGTCGTCAGGATTTATATCAGGACTTAAGAGCGGGTACTTCAGATAAGGAATGTGGCTGATTTACAGGAGAGGATCTGGACTAAAACAAAAAAAGATATGCATGAAGAGTTAGACAGCTAGAAGACTTGTAGAAGATAATATCTGATTGATATATTTTAGGAGACAGAATTATATTCCATATCAATTAGAAGATATCTTGTAACTGTGTACTATATAAACACAGCTTAGGGTTTACACTATATGTGTTATCATTCATGAGAACATTATTTATTGTAACCTAGCAACTCTTAGTGATATTGTTCATCACTGAGAGAGTAGTTTAACCTACTTTATAACAGAGCTTATTATATTGAATAAACTTGATTACTGTTACATACTTGTGTTCTAAATCGATTTGAATGTATAAACACTATATTCAACCCCCTTCTATAGTGTTGTGTGACCTAACACCCCAGAGACGCAAATACATATGTTCGTGATTATAAGGCCAAGGCCATGTATTTTAGAGAAAAATACAGAGAAGCATCAGTTTGTGACCATGAAAGACATCACTGATGAGAAGGAGCGAAGATTGAGTTCAAGAAAAAAACTACAATTTAGTTCTACTGTTCCGAGTATTGTTCCAAGTAATACGAAGGAGGGAACAAGTTCAAAATCCATGCTGGAGGTGGCAGAGACGAAGAATACCATTGTGCTTATGGGGATGGAAGAGTATATGAAGATATTTGAAATACCTGCAAAACTATTGAAAATCAATGTTGAGAATGAAGAATCGAAAAAGATTGATGTTGAAGGTCAAGGACGTAACGAATATGAGGTGAATAGAAACAAGAATGTTGCGGAGCTTAAGAAAAAAGTTGATGAACTCGGATTAAAGATGATAACAATTAACTTGTTTTCGAAGAATCCTTCGAAGAAAAAGGATAAGACTGCTGGAAGTGAAAGTGAATCATATTTTCCCAATCATGAGCTTGAATAGGAAAATGGCGATGCTGACATTATCACATCAAAGGTACAATTTTTTCTTTACTTTTACATCTATAAGTATTTTATGGTAAATTTTTGTGTCGCCTGCTTATTATTGAATTGAATACACAAATATTTTAGAATCCAAAAAGGTGAAAAGAGCTGAGTTCGGATCTGTCCCAAGAACTCGTTACAAGGCTATAAATCTTGCAAAATCTCCAGACAAGAATATAGTTAGTGGTTTACTTACAGCTGAGGTATGATTTTATTTTATAATTTATGTTATTTTTGATTGGTTTTCTTGTTTTATTATGTCGTTTTTTCTGGTCATCTAAACATGTGAAACTCAAGAACATTTTCTGTTTAACTTTTTTCTTGTTTTATTATGTCTTTTGTTTTATTAATGATCATTTTTTGATCTATTTGTCACAATTGATTAACTTTTAATTTGGCAGTAAATTATAATGCCTTTTATTATGCCTTTTCTTCTCAAGGCAAAAGATGCATCACCAGTTCCTCGAATAGAAAAGCTTAAAAAGACGAAAATGACAATTCCTGGTTCAATGGAAGTGTACAATGAGCTTTGAAGATGTTAAAAAGCCCAAGAGGAAATTAAGACTATTCAGCCACAATTCCAGCCAGAGAATTTGCAAACACAAATTGGTTCTCTTGTTTACCTTCATATATATTTAGTTCTCTTGTCTTTAACCAAGTACATTAAATTTATGTATTTATTGGTTGGAAAAATGAACCTGAAGAGTCGAAAAAAAGAAAGAGAGGAAAGACAAGAATGGATCATGTCCATAGAAGAAAGGAGAATGAGTGATTACTACCAACAAGAAGTCCCAACCTGTATCAGCTGATAACTAATTACTATCTGAGTTCAGCCATTTTCTGGGGACAATCGTAAGGGATTATGTATCACTAACTTGTGTTAGTTGGAGTAAAGTTCCAAATAAAGAACTCTTGTGGGAGTACGTCAAGGTAAACTGTATATTTTTTAGGGATATAATTATATTTCATATTTTTTATGTAGTTTAGGAATTTTAAATATTTCTTAAGAATCATATGTTTTCTTAGGAAAAATATGTCATTCCCGAGCAGAGTAAAAAATGGGTATTTAAAGGAATGGAAGATTGGTTTAGGATGTATAAATTTCACATAAAGGACAGCCATTATACTGCTTACCCATCAGATGAGGAGAGATTGAAAAATATGCCTAGAAAAATTCATATTTCTGACTTCAAGATACTTTTAAATTATTGGGCCGGTGAGAAAGTACATGTAATAATAACTTAAATCAACAGTCGTGTTTTTCAATGTATATCGTGTATGGTTTTAATCACTTTATGTCCTTGTTTGTAGAAGAAGGCTGAAAAGAACATAAAAGCGCGAAGTAAAGTGGAAGACACACATAATACTGGCCCTAGAAGCTTCGCCCAAATTTTTTATAAAATGGTAATAAAATTCTTTTGATGTTAAAACTGAAGACGCTAAATTTATAAAATTGGTTTTGAAATAATTTAATCAAAGATATAATTTAAAAGCTTCCCTTTAGTATTTAGAATTTATCAGCGTCAGTTTATCAAAACCTGTATCATAGGCTTTATTAAAACTGAAGACGCTAAATTTATAAAATGGGATATATTTTAAAAAAAATTATAAATAGGATATATTTATAAATGGATTTATAAAGTAGGACATATTTATAAAATACCCTATTATTACTTGTGATTTACCACGATGATCAATAACCTTTTTGATATACATTACATCACAAAATTATTATTATTTTTGATAATTATCTATGTTATTATTTATGGAAGGAACTTGAAAGGGAGGTGGATCCTGAGAATGTTGATGAGGAACTCCTAGTTGATCTTGAGAACCCTCATAAGGAACCTCCGACACCAATATCAGATGCTCATGTTTTTATGGAAACCTGCAAACGAAATCTCAACTGTGAGTACAAGGTCCCCACTGAGGCAGTTATGAAAAAAATATAAGTAAAAATTTAAACTCTGATTTTCCCTTTGAAATCTGGATGATATGTGAGATTGTTGGGATATATGAAATTTTCTTGGTCGTAATATTTTGCATAAATGTATGTGACTGGTCGTAATGTTTTGTGATTGTTTCTTTTCCTATTTTATAATTTCAAGCAAAAGTCAAAACTTAAACTCTGGTTACAGTTTTGAAATCTGGAAGTCATGTGAGCTTGTTGGGATATATGAAATTTGCAGAAATGTGACTAGTTATAATGTTTGAAAATTCTTTTTGAAATCATAGTAAATTTTAAATAAAATGTTAGATTTACATTTGTTCACAGTTTGAGAGTGTGTGTAAAACATGTTTAAATATATTGGTCTACAGGATGACATTGGCAAGATTCTCAAAACTGGAGGAAATGTTGAAGGTACAAATAAATTGGTTTATGGTAGCAAGGAACATGACCCGTCTTTTCTTGTTGGGAGGGTTTCTTTGAAAAAAGAAGTTAAGCAAAAGGCTACAACTTCAACCACAGTTCAGGATGATCAGTACGTGGCAAAGTTTACAGCATAGGTCCGTGCTCATCTTGAAAAAGAGATGGAAGAGATATTTGACAGGAAAATTTAGGAGACGCTGAGAAAGTTGGCCAAGAAAAATCTTGAACTGAAAGTTAACATTGCATATGGCAATAACTCCAGTGGTGGAAACTCCAGTGCAGAAGGAAACTCTAGTGCAGATGGAAACTCCAACTCTAGTGCAGATAATAGTATTAATGTTTAAGCAGCTACTAGGTACTTATTTAAGTACTTAATGGTTTCTGAACTTGATACATGGTATTAAGTAGTTAATGGCAACTTAAGACGTAATTTGAAACTTTTATTTTGGGGTGCTTGGAACTTTGTAATGTTAAGATGAATTTGTACCTTGGTTAAATTCTGAAGTTAACTATGTAGTTAATCCTTAATGTTATGTATTGATCAAGTCATATCATTGCAAGTAGATTTAGGTTTTATTACATTATCAAATTTAGAAAGTGTAACCAATATTACAATTTGGTATGTTCTTATTAAAAATATAAGAGAGTGTAACAGTAGATTACACAAATGTTTGAAAAAGGTAGTGTTACAGTATGCTATAAAAATATTACCAAAACAATTTAACAGTTTTACAATCTTGTGTTACAATAGCTAATATGGTGTTATAAAAGAGTCTATTCCAACATATATTTAGGTTTACTAAAGGGTTAAGTGTGTTGCAACAGAACTATGGTTACATCTTCACCTTGTTACCATAGAAATAGAATATGTAATTATAGGTACTCTACTTTAACACATTAAGAGACATTACCAAAATTTCAAAAAATGTAACCGTAGACCCCTATTGTAGCAGGGACAAATCCAAAACCCCCTTATTTTCAAAAAGTGTAACCATAGCCAAATATTTTGCTTTTGGTAAATTTTTTGGTCATTTTTACACTTTTTTGTGTTGTCATAGGTCAAATGTGGTGTAGTGGGTATTTTCTAATCTTTCTTATAGTTAGATATAGACTTCCTATAAGTTTGAGCCTTAGATTCCTTACTAATATTTTTAAATAAATCATGAAAAGTGATGATGAATAGTGTTTTTCAAGAACTAATTTTCTTGATCTTGTTTTCTTGGATGGTTTAAGATATAGTAAGGTTACCCAAGGATCATACCAAGTTTAATAGACACTTTTATACTCCAAGTAAGGTATAATATTTAAAACCCTAGCTTTGACTTATAGTTTTAATGAGTTTTATGGATGCATTGTTGATGATAAAGCATGATCCATTTTGTTAGTTAGTTTTGACTGATTTGTAATGGTTATTGTTAATGGATCTATGTTAATTGTTGAATGTGTTGATAATCTTGGAAGTATGGAGTGAGTTAGCATTTAATAAGTGAAATATTGATGTGTTGGTGATTGTTGATGATTTAGTGAGAATTTACTCTAGTAAAATTTTGGGAAATCGCGTAAATATAGTCGTCGTAATGCCCGCTTACCTAACTTCTTGTGTTCAACATTTGGAACGAAAACTCACCGAACAAACTTCACCTTTGACATTTTTAGCTAGATCATTTTGTAATCTTCATTTTGATATGTGGTTTTCTTAGATCAGATTTACAGTTTCAGAGAAACGACCATTTTAACTAATGGCATTTTGTAAACAAACCCTTACCCCTCGCAAAACTTTGAGACCTTCTTTAAGGCCCTTAAAAGACTAGTTGGAATACGGAACAATTAGTATTCGCATAACTTTGAGACCTTATTTAAGGTTAATTAGGAAGTTTGTAAAGTATTCGTGAAAGAGTCACCTACAAATATTTAACGGTTAATTTTATAAAAATGGTGGAGCCGAGGCTACGCGAGCAACTAATGTAAATCGTTAAGTGTCAAAGAGAACGTTAGGGTCTAAATAGATAAAGTCTAGTTTCTTAAGCGAGCGTGGATTAATTCTGGCATATATGTTGTTTATAGGTTACCAGACTCACACCAGACCTATTTCCACCCCAGATCACTCGGGCAAGTTCTCTACCCGTATAATGTTATTGTGATGATTATATATATATGCATTATCTTGAGATAAGTGCATAATTGTTATTAGAAAATCTTGCGATATATTGAAGCATGTTGGTATGATATAAATATATATGTATGCGTGATTTGATATCTTGATATTTCATTGTCAATTCAATTTCTTATAAACTGCATAATACATATGCTAGAGATAGGCATTATTTGCGTATACCCTTAGTATAGGCGACCCAAAGTTGAACGTTTACCTAAACCTGGGAGGCGAGGTTTCCGAGTATAATTTATATAGTTTTCTATAACTATTAATCGAATAAGATATATTTGATAGTTTTGAATAATAATCAAACATTATTTCCGATTATTCAAATAAAGGTCTTACATTCGTATAAGTATATCTTTTGTTATTTATTATTCGTTTCAAGTATTAGTTTCACAACTTCTACTTCAATAATTTTTATAAAAACTATTCTTTATGGGAACATTATTTAATAATAATATTCAATTTTTTTTTAATATATTGGAACTAATTTATTTTATTAAATTATCCTTATTCCAAATGTTTTCAAAAATGTTTGCAAATCTTCAAAATGGTTTTAAAAGTTAGAGCGGATCCCAAAACTCATTTTTAATTTAAATCTTTCCTTTCGTGGAGGGATTTAAATACTCACTCAAAACCTAAGGGATCTGGCTCCGTGGTGTATTTTTTTCGCAATGAATTTGCTGATTGATAATAGAGTCCTTGATTACTTTCCCAACATTCGGGAAGTAAGCCCAATCAAAATGTGTTGGCATAGGCGACATGGGCTCAGGGGGAGTCCATTCACGCGTAAGTGGTTTAGTGGCAGTCCATCAATGCGTAAGAGGCCAGAAGACGGTCCAGTATAAGGTCTTAATGTGGCCAAGGTGATGACCAGTGGCGAATTCATCCATCTACTAGTAGAGAAAGTGACATGATTGATATCTTTTCCTGATCAGCAAGATATGTCACACCCCAACTTTAACAAAAGAAACTATATGAATAATTACAATAGTTAACAAAAGGAAATATATACACCGAAACCAAGATCTTACAGTTTAGGGTTTGAAACAGCCCAACACTATTAACTATTACAACCTGATTTCAATATCGAGTCCTCACACAAAAAAGATCACTAATCCACCTGAGCTCGAACATACGAATCGGCATCACAAGTCTTACGTGTTGTCTGCTTGAATCTAACCATATCTGCTAGCTGAAATATCAGGGTGAAAGCTAGTAGTGAGCCAAATGCTCAACAAGCGCTATAATATATATAAACTAATTAAAATAATAATGGAAATGAAAGGTTCAACCATATAGTAACAAGAGATAAACTTTCAGGGTTATGGCATTTTTTACTTGTAACAAAATAATTAGAAACCATTTCTTTATCAAAACCATTTTATGACGCTATAGATTACAGCCAGTGATCAGCCGCGATGTAATCCTGAACCTCGCTGGGTTCTAGAACATTAATGGGATCCCTGGACAACCTTTAAGCCTATAATTTAAAAGCGGAAGAGACTTGCGTCTCAGTCCAAATCCAATATCTAAAGAAAACATTTGCCCCCCTTTGGGATTGAAAATCCACTTTTAACTGTTTATTTTAAAAATCGATGCCAAGTGACAGGTAATTTCTTAAACAATGAACGTCTTTATCAAGGGTTCTAGATCAACTTCGAAACACATGGAGTAGGTTCAATGAACTTTAAGGCCATGATCAATTAGACTGATAACTTATCAAATGGAATTGCAAAGTTTCTATTCACAAGGGATTTGGTATTACGGTTTAACAGGGTTATTGGATAGTATAAAGGAATTAAGTCAAACTAGGTTTAATGTAGTGGTTCCAGATAAGACATAGGTATTTAAAATATAAAGAAGGTGAGTATCAGTTCAAAGTATAATAGAGTCTCATGGTTTAAGGATAGGAATGGAGTTATCAAGAATATATGAACAACTTTGAGGAAAAACTGACTATTAGGTGTCAAGATAAGGTTACTAAATACAACTTATACAGGGTTTAGCATCACAATTATTTTGGTATACTAGCATGGTATGACATTTGGATTAGTTGCATAGCAATCTCCAAGTAAGGTAAAACTACTTGTAATAGATACTTGAGGGTTCATAGTATTTGTATATGATACAAAAGATAGATTTGAAACCACTTGGGTCATGTATACATGTATATCAAGGTGAATTAGAATACTCGCATCATATATAAAAGCTAGGTTACACACACTTTGTAACGACCGGGAAATTTACGTTGTATTATATCATATTTATAATAAAATATGTGTATTAATATGTCATATATGTGATTAAATGTGTTGAGTCATTAAACCCTAACTGCTACGTGTTACGTGTTATTTGTTTTGATCCAAACGTGTTCTGGATATTTATTAAGTGTTTTATCGTAAGTTATATATCTTATATTAAAACCCGTACAGCTCAAAACTATGTTTTAAAAGCCCGTATTTCAAATAAAATCATTGGCCCTATTTTGTCAAAAATGCCCTATACCATATCGCTATTCTGAACCCCTAGACGTTTTACAAATTTACCTTTTTCGCGAAAAATGACTTTTACGGACCCCTTCGGGTACCAAAAACCCCACAAAAATCACATTTTTATTTTTATATGATCATGAAATTATCATATATCATTTTTCTTTGCATTTTTGTAATATTTACAATTTTTGGGAATTTTTAGCATTTATTTTGTATTAATTGGATATTTAAAAATTCAATATTAATACCCAAAAATTATAAAAATTGGGGCCAAATATTTTTATTAGGAGTGTAATTAGACCCTTAATTTTATTTAGGTGTATTATTTTCATAAATATAAATACCAGATTTATCATTAATTAATTCTGTTAATTACTATTAAAAATCAGAAAATAAAAAGAAAAAGGGGGATTAGGGTTTGGTGAAGAACAGAGCAGCAAAATCAAAGTTGATTTTGAAGGTGATTACGGAGTCCAAATCGTTCATGTAAGTAGTCAAATTGAAGCCCAAGAATCGTAGTTTCTGATTATGTAACCGATTTTGTTGTTGGATTACTTGAATTTAATTTCGTAATTTTCGGATTATTTCTTGAATTCGGGTTTGAATTTTTGTGTGTTGTTTGATGATTTGATGATTACGAGTGTTTAGATCGTCGTTTTTCCTGTCAATTGGTACCGGGTTTTGCTGGGTTTCGTGTTGAATTTGTGCTCGCCGGAGAACGACGTCGCCGCCGCCTTTCCTTGTTTTCCCGACGTGGTGCTCATTGAACGAAGAAGGAGATGGACGAGGGAAGATGCTGGGCTTGATTATCGAACGAAAACGCAGCAGAACGAGCCTGGAATCGTGTTGGTTGCTCTTCGTTTTGGTTCGCCGGAAAACGAGGCCGCCGGTGTCGGGTTTCGTCCGGCCGACCTTGTTCTTGAGCGACCCGGGTTCGACCCGGTTTGCAACCCGGTTTCGACCCGAGTTTGATCCTAAAAACCCAACTCCTGTTACTGATTTTGTGTTTTTGATTAATTAGTTATTTAATTATATTTTAGTATATTAAAAATCAGTTTTTAATAATTCTAAAAATCCAATAAATATTAGATTTAAATTTTGAAAAATAGTATTATTAATTTCTAAATTATTTTATTAAATTATAAATTCGAATTTAGTTATTTAATTAATTATTTAATTATTTATCTAATTATTTATTACTTATCTAATTAATTAATAATTAGGTAATTAATTAATAATTAGGTAATTAATAAATAAATAAGGATTAAAAATAATTAAATAATATGATTAATAATCTAATAATTAGTTAATATTGCGAGTAGTAATTCGATAATGAGAATTATTATTCGAGCGTTAGTTATTCGAAGAATGTTGTAATAGTTATTCGTATTGTATAATTAAATACAGAAAATTAATTAATTAACGAATCATATAAGTTTCAATAATAATATATTAGTTCGGTAGTATTCGAGAATAGTGCGTAGCTCGTATTTATACGAGTGATTAATCGTTGAGTTAGTTTATAATTCGAGTAATTCGTAGTTATTCGATAAATAGCGTATCAGTTAATTAAATCGATTGAATATTTGTAAATAATCGATCTAATCAAATAAATAACGATGAGTTGTAAATATTTGTAATAAATTGTGATTAATCCTTATAATTAGGGATTAATTATTTTAAATTAGTAAATAATTATCTATTAATTATTTATTAGTTATTTATTTATTAAACATTTAAAAAGTGATTAATTAATCACATAATTTTCAATAAATCATAACTTCTTCATTTTAACTCCAAAAATTATAAAAAAATTATTTTTGACTTTGATTTTTCTTAAATAATTATTTAAAAATTATTTTGGATTTAAAAATTAGCAATAATTATTTATATTGAATAATAAATTGAATTATCAGTGTTTAATTGATAATAATTCAACCGTTAGTCCGATTTGAGCGAAACGAAAGCCTGTTGACTCAGAAAAATGAATTCTTTTCACTAAAAATAATATGAAGACCTAATTTCTTCTCGAAATTAGTTGACTCTGTTGATTGTTTGATTATCAGTCGAAATGCGTGCTGACACGAGTTCGAAAAATTCCGGAAAAATGGGAAATGAAGCAGAAGGTGATCAACGGAGCAATCAGCGAGTCGATTTCGATTCTAAAAATTATTTTAACTATAAAAACGATTATGTGCTTATGTGTATTATGTGGTTAATCGAGTCTTACTTGCTTATATGTAATATTCGAGTTGGTTATAAGCGTATGGGTAGATAATAGGAACAAAATGAAGTCGATTTAAGGTGCAACTGAAGTACAAAATGAATTAACCAGTCTATTTTGCTAACAGAAACTAAGCCAGCAAGGCAGGTCAAGTAAGGGATAGACGAAAGTGATTTAATTGCAGTAAGTCGCACAGAAGGCAAGTTTCTCCCCTATTCTATTTTCCAGAATAGTGATATTCTCTTCAGATTCTTATTACATTTGCATTACTTTAATTCCTTTATTCATATCTCAGTTCGATTCTTGAATTATTCTTTTCATTTGAACTTATTATTCATATTCCAATTGTTACTCACAATTATTGATATATTCTGGTGATTAGAATATATCAAAGCATACCGATTTATTACGGTTGCTATTCCAGGGACTGGATAATACTACTTTTGGGATTAAGTCTACTTAATCCTAAGGATCGGGACATAACCGGATCCTTGAGATGGGCCGTAGTGCCTGGGTGCCCGATAGGATCTATATAATGAGATATAGATCTGCACTGTATCCTGGATGATCAGCAGGATATAGCTGCGAACTTGAGTCTAGTGTAGTTCATTTGTATTCGCTAGCAATGGCCTTCTTTTGATTCTTATGAGGTTATATCTTTGCAGATATACCTGGGATACGAATTCAGTTATATTGCTTTAACATTGTGTATATTTTGTAGACTTGTTGAGCAATTTTTGGCTCACCCCTTTTTGTTGTTATTCACCTTATTATTTTCAGTTAAGAAGTAATATGAAACCCGTCAGGACACGAGTGGTAAAGAAGCGGGTCAAGACTCGGGATCCTCTTATACCCAAGGTGTTGATCCCAATCCAGGAAGAAAGCTTTGAGTTGCCCGAGCAGGTGGAGTGTTGATAGATAGTATGTGTGTTTGAATAAAAGCTGAACTTAGTTTAAAATGAGTTAGACAATGGTTTGTAATAAAGAAAGTTTGTGAGATTTTAAATGTTGGATTGTAATAAAAGTAGTTAGAGGTTCTTGTTTTCATACTTCAACCTAAAAAGGTCCTGGTAGTGATTAAGGGGTTTAGTTTCATTTCTTTATTATTTATTAATAAGCTTGTACAGGTTTGGTGATTAGCTCGTAACCCCCAGACTTATACCCCGGGTCTGGAGGGCGTTACAGTTTGGTATTAGAGCTGTAGGTTTGGTCCCTGAAAACAAGAATATTAGGATTAAGATAGGATAGGGATATCACATAAGATATGGATAGTCAGATTAGGAAGAATAGTGTTAGGATTTAGGTCAGATTAGAATAGGGAAGTATAAATCTTAGAATTATTTAGTGACCTTTTCTTTTCTTTGGTATATTAATAGATGGCTTCATCGTCAGAGCGGACTGAGTCAGACCCAGTACTAGCCCCAGCATCAGTGCAGATTTTTCCTCCATTGCCACCACCTCCACCATTGCCACCTGGACCAGCACCAGAGATACCACCTCCACTAGAGGTACCATACTTTGTTGATTATTTCCCTTATTTTGAGCCAGAGATGCCTGACTTTCCACCTTTGGAGTTACCGGTGTTTGATGTTCTTGATATGATTGACCTTCCACAGTGGGATGACCTAGAGCCGCAGATTCTAGTACCGCAGCCTGAGATTCCAGATATTCCACAGATGGAGCCAGAGGCAGAGTCACCAGTGTATGCACCTATGGAGCAGCCAGTCTTATTTCCTGCCCCTTTAGCTATTTATGCCCCTGTTCCTGGGGTATATCAGTTTCCCCAGGAGAAGTTCATGGATGAGATAGTAGTCGATGGGCCGTTACCTTCTCGAGGTTCTAGCACAGATCTTCGTGAGCATCATACAATTACTTATCAGCGTTTTCAGGCGGAAAGAGAGGAGAGGGTTCGATGGCAGAACCAATGCAGAGAGATCCTTGGATTGTTTGAGATGCAAGCAGATGGTCCTATCCGAGCATTACGATCAGATTACATACTGAGGGAGAGGTTACGTCAGATTCACCGAGTTAGTTCTCAGCAGCTTATGGATCTGAGACAGCAGGATATTAGTGCAGAGACAGCATATCGTAGTGCATTGGGACTTACCGAGGCAGTGCTAGAGGCATTACAGGATGAGTTGAGTCACGTGCCACCAGGGTTCTAAGTCAGGGACAGTTGAGACAGTGACTTCAGAGTATAGATGTATATAGAGGCAGCATAGTATAACCTAGTGCGTAGTGTGTATGTGTGTACTAGTAGTTTAACCTGTAGTAGGATTTTGACCTGTAGTAGTATTATGACTTGTAGCCCCGATGACTTCCAGCGGAGCGAGACTTTTTGTATCAAGCATTTACACCTGAGGCTGGTGTCATATATATAAACTGAACTTTTCAAATTTCTTTTATTTAAATTTCAGTCTTTACAGTTTTACAGCATTTAATTTCACTTTATTGCTTTACAGTCTTCCATACTATAATCCCTGTTGAAAAAATAAATAAATAAATAAATAAATGAAAAGGACAACCATTTTATTTAACTACTTACATTTCTAGTTTTTATATTCAGCAACTATTTTCTTTATATAAATCATGTTATTAATACCGGATCAATTGTTTTCTTACATACTGTCAATTGTTTATTAAACTGTTAAATAAATATCACCTATTTTATTACCCGAAGAAGATGGCACCAAAAAGAAAGACTAGGGCTGAGACCTCTAACAACAATTCTGAAGGCCAGACTAATGAGACCATGAACCAAATGTTCCATCTGATGCAACAACAGATGCTAATGATGCAGCAGCAGATGCAGCATCAACAACAACAGATACAACAACAAATGTTACAACAGCCACCTCGTCCTGAGCCTCAATTTGTTGTTACTTTTAAGCAGTTTCAGTCAGTTAAACCTCCAGAATTTGATGGGTCTACTGATCCTATTAAAGCTACCACCTGGTTAAAGGAAATAGAGAAAGCTTTTGTACTAGTGAAGGTAGGTGAGGACCAGAAGACTGATTTTGCTAGTTACTTGTTGAAAAGAGAGACAAATTATTAGTGGGAATCTAAAAAGGCTTTAGAGGGTGAAGATGTTATTGCTTGGGATAGGTTTAAAGAGTTATTTTTAGAGAAGCATTTTCCTCGCTACGTAAGGAATCAGATGCAGATAAAGATTTTGGAGCTGGAGCAGGGAAGTATGTCTGTAACAGAATATGAAGCCAAATTCAATAAATTGGCTAGGTTTATTCCGGAACAGGTTGACACTGAATATAAATGAGTGCAGAGATTTCAAGAGGGATTACGACCATGGATACGCGGACAAGTTGCAATTTTTGAATTAACACCATATACCGTTGTAGTCCAGAAAGCTTTGATCATTAAAGGGGAAAGTGAAAGATCTCAACGAGACAGAAGACAAGGAAGTTTCCAAGAACGTTCCAGCAGGAAGCCGGGATTTCAAGCCCGGGCAAATCTGAATTTCAAAAGGATAGGACAGGGTACACAAAAAGCAGGTAATCGTTTCCAAGTCTCCAACCAGCAGGGAATTGTTAAGGTTCCAGTGTCGTATTGTAAAACTTGTGGACGTAAGCATACCGATGTATGTATTAAAGCAGATGTGACATGTTTCAAATACAAGCAGAAGGGGCACTACTCTAACGAATATCCGACAGGAAAAATAGCAGAAATCACTTGCTATCAATGCGGAAAGAAAGGGCATATCGCTAGGAATTGTAAAGGACCAGTAATGGCAGCCAGTATCCGTAAGTATTGGCATTACCTCCGCCACCACCTCCAAATCAACCCAGAGCAAGGACTTTTAACATGACAATGAAAGAGGCAGTGCAGAATCCAAGTGTGATTGCAGGTACGCTTTTGGTGAACTCCGTAGATTCAAAAGTATTAATTGATTCTGGAGCTACCCGTTCATTTATTTCTGAAGAATTTCTTGATAAGTTACATTACGAAATTGAATGGTTGGGCGAGACGTTAATTATAAAATTAGCGAATGACGACCAAGTTCTGGTAGATTGAGTATGTCATGCGTATGACGTAGAAGTAGCCGAACATCATTTTTCTGTAGATTTAATTCCTTTTAAGCTAGGAGAATTCGATATTATTTTGGGAATGGATTGGTTAGCATGTCATAAAGCTCAGATAGATTGCGCGAATAAGAAAGTTGAATTGCGAACTGCGGAAAATGAAACGGTAATATTCAAGGGCAAAAAGCAGCAGAATAAATTTCTCACTGTAGTGCAGTCCAAATGATTGCTTCGACAAGGATGTGAGGCGTACATAGCTTACGTGTTAGATACTGAAAAAGGAAGTCCTAGAATAGAAGACATTCCAGTTGTATGTGAATTTCTGGACGTCTTTCCAGACGAGCTTCCAGGGTTACCGCTAGATCGAGAAATCGAGTTCACGATTGATCTAGCACCAGGTACAGAACCAGTTTTGAAAGCTCCGTATCGAATGGCTCCAGTCGAAATGAAGGAATTGTCAATGCAACTGCAAGATCTTCTAGACTGAGGCATTATACGACCTAGTGTATCCCCATGGGGTGCACCAGTGTTATTTGTGAAGAAGAAGGATGGCAGCATGCAATTGTGCATCGACTATAGGGAATTGAATAAGCTCAATATTAAGAACAAGTATCATTTACCGAGAACCGATGATTTGTTCGACCAGCTAAAAGGAGCTGCATGGTTTTCGAAAATAGATTTACGCTCAGGTTATCATCAATTGAAGATTACAGCTGAAGATATTCCAAAAACTGCGTTTCGTACGTGATATGGGCATTACGAGTTTTTGATAATGGCATTCGGTTTGACAAATGCGCCAGCAGCATTCATGGATTTAATGAACAGGGTATTCAGGAAATATTTGAACAAACTCGTGATTGTATTCATTGATGATATCTTGATTTACTCCAAGACGAAAGGAGAGCATGCAGAACACTTAAGAATAGCTTTAGAAATTCTGAGGAAAGAGCAACTATATGCAAAATTCTCGAAATGTGAATTCTGGTTAAGGGAAGTACAATTTCTAGGGCATATCATCAGTAGAGAAGGCATCCAAGTTGATCGAGCGAAGATTGAAGCTGTGTTGAATTGGGAAAGACCAAAGAGGCCGACAGAAGTTCGAAGTTTATTGGGATTGGCAGGGTATTATCGAAGATTTGTCGAAGATTTTGCGAAAATAGCAACGCCGCTGACTAAGTTAACTCGAAAAAGTGAAAAGTTTGAATGGAATGATAAATGTGAAGGAAGTTTTCAAGAGTTGAAGAATCGATTGGTGACCGCACCAGTATTGGTATTGCCAGACGAGCAAGGAAATTTCATCATTTACAGTGACGCTTCGTATCGCGGACTAGGATGTGTATTGATGCAACACGGTAATGTCATTGCATATGCTTCGGGACAACTTAAACCCCTTGAGTAGAAATATCCTACGCATGATCTGGAATTGGCAGCGATCGTATTTGTATTGAAGCTTTGGAGACATTATCTCTACGGTGAAAAATGCGAAATCTACACGGATCATAAAAGTCTGAAGTATATCTTTACGTAAAAGGAATTGAACATTCGACAACGTCGATGGCTGGAATTAATTAAAGATTATGATATCACGATCAGTTATCATCCAGGAAAATTAAATGTTGTAGCGGATGCGCTAAGCAGAAAAGAAAGATTGAATTGGTTAACTTCATACGAAGAATTGGCCAAGGAATCGACAAATTGGAAATCGAGATTCGCATTCCCAATGAATCTGCAGGAACTATCTACGCTATGACTTTCCAACCGGAGTTGCTAGAAAAGATTCGCCGTTGTCAAGATGAAGTGATGAGTCAAGATGACGACTTAACGGGAGAAGAGATCACAACTCAAAAAGATAATGAAGGAATTTTACGCTTTGCATCGAGAATCTGGATCCCTAACGTTGCTGAATTAAAAGAAGAAATAATGCGAGATACGCACAATTTGAAGTATTCCATTCATCCAGGAAGCACAAAAATGTATCGCGATCTGAAGGAAAACTTTTGGTGGCCGAATATGAAGAAGGAAATAGCAGAATGGGTGAGCAAATGCTACACATGCCAGCGAGTTAAAGCGGAACATCAATGTCCGAGCGGGTTATTGCAACCGTTAGACATTCCAGAATGGAAATGGGAACATCTAGCGATGGATTTTGTGGTAGGACTACCAAGGACTAGGGAAAATCATGATGCAATATGGGTAATCATTGACAGACTTACGAAGTCGGCACATTTTCTACCAATTAATGAAAGATTTTCGCTTGACAAATTAGTGCACATGTATCTCAAGGAAATTGTGATACGATATGGAGTTCCAATATCTATTGTATCGGATCGAGATCCTCGTTTCAACTCAAGATTTTGGAGACAATTTCAAGAATGCCTTGGGACTAAATTAAACATGAGTACCGCTTATCATCCGCAAACCGACGGGCAAAGTGAAAGAACTATTCAAACAATTGAAGGCATGTTACGAGTTTGTGCAATCGATTTTGAAGGCAGTTGGGATGAGCATCTACCCCTAGTGGAATTTTCTTATAATAACAGCTATCACGCTAGCATTGGAATGCCACCGTATGAAGCACTATATGGGAGAAAATGCAGATCACCAGTGCACTGGGATGAAGTTGGAGAATGCAGGATTTTAGGTCCAGAATTAATTCAGCAGACGAAAGAAAAGATTAAACTTATTCGGAAACGACTCGATACAGCGCAAAACAGGCAACACAAATATGCAGACCAAGCAAGGAAGGATATGGACTATCAGGAAGGGGAACACGTATTACTTAAAATAGTGTCATGGAAAGGATTGACTAGATTTGGCAATAAGGGTAAATTGAAACCATGATACGTCGGACCATTTGAGATTTTAAAGAAAGTAGGAAAGCTTGCATACGAATTAGCGTTACCGCCTTATATGCAACATATTCACAATGTGTTTCACGTGTCAATGCTTAAGCGATATAATCTTGATTTTAGGCATGTAATAAAGTATGAACCAATAGATATCCAACCAGATTTGTGTTTTATAGAGCAGCCAGTAAGAATTTTAGATCGGCGAGAGAAAGTGTTGAGAAATAAGTCTGTATATTTAGTGTGAGTATTGTGGAGAAACCCAGTGGTTAAAGAATCAACCTGGGAGCTTGAAAGTGAAATGTTAGAGAAATACCCTCATTTGTTTTCGTAGAAGATTCTGAGGACAGAATCCTATTAAGGGGGGGGGGAGAATGTAACGACCGGGAAATTTACGTTGTATTATATCATATTTATAATAAAATATGTGTATTAATATGTCATTTATATGTGATTAAATGTGTTGAGTCATTAAACCCTAACTGCTACGTGTTACGTGTTATTTGTTTTGATCCAAACGTGTTTTGGATATTTATTGAGTGTTTTATCGTAAGTTATATATCTTATATCAAAACCTGTACAGCTTAAAACCATGTTTTAAAAGCCCGTATTTCAAATAAAATCATTGGCCCTATTTTGTCAAAAATGCCCTATACCATATCGCTATTCTGAACCCCTAGACGTTTTACAAATTTACCTTTTTCGCGAAAAACGACTTTTCCGGACCCCTTCAGGTACCAAAAACCCCACAAAAATCACATTTTTATTTTTATATGATCATGAAATTATCATATATCATTTTTCATTGCATTTTTGTAATATTAACAATTTTTGGGAATTTTTAGCATTTATTTTGTATTTATTGGATATTTAAAAATTCAATATTAATACCCAAAAATTATAAAAATTGGGGCCAAATATTTTTATTAGGAGTGTAATTAGACCCATAATTTTATTTAGGGGTATTATTTTCATAAATATAAATACCAGATTTATCATTAATTAATTCAGTTAATTACTATTAAAAATCAGAAAATAAAAAGAAAAAGGGGGATTAGGGTTTGGTGAAGAATAGAGCAACAGAATCTAAGTTGATTTTGAAGGTGATTCCGGAGTCTAAATCGTTCATGTAAGTAGTCAAATTGAAGCCCAAGAATCGTAGTTTCTGATTATGTAAACGATTTTGTTGTTGGATTACTTGAATTTACTTTCGTAATTTTCGGATTATTTCTTGAATTCGGGTTTGAATTTCTGTGTGTTGTTTGATGATTTGATGATTACGAGTGTTTCGATCGTCGTTTTTCCTGTCGATTGATACCAGGTTTTGCTGGGTTTCGTGTTGAATTCGTGCTCGCCGGAGAAAGACGTCGCCGCCGCCGTTCCTTGTTTTCCCGACGTCGTGCTCGTTGAACAAAGAAGGAGATGGACGAGGGAAAACGCTGGGCTTGATTATCGAACGAAAACACAGCAGAACGAGCCTGGAATCGTGTTGGTTGCTCTTCGTTTTGGTTCGCCGGAAAACGAGGCCGCCGGTGTCGGGTTCCGTCCGGCCGACCTTGTTCTTGAGCGACCCGGGTTCGACCCGGTTTGCAACCCGGTTTTGACCCGGGTTTGATCCTAAAAACCCAACTCCTGTTACTGATTTTGTGTTTTTGATTAATTAGTTATTTAATTATATTTTAGTATATTAAAAATCAGTTTTTAATAATTCTAAAAATCCAATAAATATTAGATTTAAATTCTGAAAAATAGTATTATTAATTTCTAAATTATTTTATTAAATTATAAATTCGAATTTAATTATTTAATTAATTATTTAATTATTTATCTAATTATTTATTAATTATCTAATTAATTAATAATTAGGTAATTAATTAATAAATAAGGATTAAAAATAATTGAATAATATGATTAATAATCTAATAATTAGTTAATATTGCGAGTAGTAATTCGATAATGAGAATTATTATTCGAGCGTTAGTTATTCAAAGAATGTCGTAATAATTGTTCGTATCGTATAATTAAATACAGATAATTAATTGATTAACGAATCATATAAGTTTTAATAATAATATATTAGTTCGGTAATATTCGACAATAGTGCGTAGCTCGTATTTATACGAGTGATTAATCGTTGAGTTGGTTTATAATTCGAGTAATTCATAGTTATTCGATAAATAGCATATCAATTAATTAAATCGATTGATTATTTGTAAATAATCGATCTAATCAAATAAATAACGATGAGTTGTAAATATTTGTAATAAATTGTGATTAATCCTTATAATTAGGGATTAATTATTTTAAATTAGTAAATAATTATCTATTAATTATTTATTAGTTATTTATTTATTAAACATTTAAAAAGTGATTAATTATTTCGATAATTAATCACATAATTTTCAATAAATCATAACTTCTTTATTTTAACTCCAAAAATTATAAAAAAATTATTTTTGACTTTGATTTTTCTTAAATAATTATTTAAAAATTATTTTGGATTTAAAAATTAGCAATAATTATTTATATTGAATAATAAATTGAATTATCGGTGTTTAATTGATAATAATTCAACCGTTAGTCCGATTTGAGCGAAACGAAAGCCTGTTGACTCAGAAAAATGAATTTTTTTCACTAAAAATAATATGAAGACCTAATTTCTTCTCGAAATTAGTTGACTCTATTGATTGTTTGATTATCAGTCGAAATGCATGCTGAGACGAGTTCAAAAAATTCTGGAAAAATGGGAAATGAAGCAAAAGGTGATCAACGGAGCAATCAGCGTGTCGATTTCGATTCTAAAAATTATTTTAACTATAAAAACGATTATGTGCTTATGTGCTTATGTGTATTATGTGTTTAATCGAGTCTTACTTGCTTATATGTAATATTCGAGTTGGTTATAAGCGTATGGGTAGATAATAGGAATAAAATAAAGTCGATTTAAGGTGCAACTGAAGTACAAAATGAATTTACCAGTCTATTTTGCTAACAAAAACTAAGCCGGCAAGGCAGGTCAAGTAGGGGATAGACGGAAGTGATTTAATTGTAGTAAGTCGCATAGAAGGCAAGTTTCTCCCCTATTATATTTTCCAGAATAGTGATATTCTCTTCAGATTCTTATTACATTTGCATTACTTTAATTCGTTTATTCATATCTCAGTTCGATTCTTGAATTATTCTTTTCATTTGAACTTATTATTCATATTCCAATTGTTACTCTCAATTATTGATATATTCTGGTGATTAGAATATATCAAAGCATACCGATTTGTTCCGGTTGCTATTCAGGGACTGGATAATACTACTTTTGGGATTAAGTCTACTTAATCCTAAGGACCGGGACATAACCGGATCCTTGAGATGGGCCGTAGTGCCTGGAGCCCGACATGATCTATATAGTGAGATATAGATCTGCACTGTATCCTGGCTGATCAGCAGGGTATAGCTGCGAACTTGAGTCAAGTGTAGTTCATTTGTATTCGCCAGCAATGGCCTTCTTTTGATTCTTATGAGGTTATATCTTTGCAGATATATCTGGGATATGGATTCAGTTATATTGCTTTAATATTGTGTATATTTTGTAGACTTGTTGAGCAATTTTTGGCTCACCCCTTTTTTTTGTTATTCACCTTATTATTTTCAGTTAAGAAGGAATATGAAACCCGTCAGGACACGAGTGGTAAAGAAGCGGGTCAAGCCTCAGGATCCTCTTATACCCAAGGTGTTGATCCCAATCCAGGAAGAAAGCTTTGAGTTGCCCGATCAAGTGGAGTGTTGATAGATAGTATGTGTGTTTGAATAAAAGCTGAACTTAGTTTAAAATGAGTTAGACAATGATTTGTAATAAAGAAAGTTTGTGAGATTCTAAATGTTGATTTGTAATAAAAGTAGTTAGAGGTTCTTGTTTTCATACTTCAACCTAAAAAGGTCCTGGTAGTGATTAAGGGGTTTAGTTTCATTTCTTTATTATTTATTAATAAGCTTGTACAGGTTTGGTGATTAGCTCGTAACCCCCAGACTTATACCCCGGGTCTGGAGGGCGTTACACACTTGCAGTATAAACATAAAAAGATAGGTTGAAACACTTGCCTTGGGAAAGGATTGACTTGACTGGCAGGTGGGAGCAGCTGGGAGCTTTACTCGACTTTAATGGCAAGTTTACCCTCGTCTCGAGAGCCTACACAAAATAATAATAACCTCATTATAATATATTCTCATTAACTCAACCTATTTATAAACCGAAAGTAAGCACATTGGCTTAGGCCTTTGTACACATACATGCTTACAATTATCTTATAAGCATACTAGATCACATAGCCACATATGCTCACATAACACATTTAAATATGTAATAATACATCATCACACTATATTGCATCACTAAGCTTGGATGATCTCACTCCACTTACTCAAGTCACTTAGTAATGCTAAACTAGTCAAAACTCCTAATATTGACCTCGAAACTCGAAGTGCCTTTTCTAAAATATCAAGTTCCTATTGACCCTGACCTAGGCCCTACACTCTAATGACCTTATACTATCTTACAACTATGTTGGTAAACCTAGGCCTCACTCATAAGTGCTCTAAAACTAAGTGTTAAATGAATATGCTCATTATTGTGATTTCAGGATGATACCAATGGGTTTATGAGTACAATTGACACCCTTAAACCTCAAGTTTACCTCCCAAACTTCTACACTAGACTCTTCTGATTATGAGGTAACTCCCAAACTTGGTGTGACTCAAAGGCCTAGCTTGGGCCTACCTAGGCCTAAGCTCAAAGTTCAAGGTTCCCCTGATTTCTAGACAGAAAAGTATCATATTCTGCACTAACTTGTGACACATGATTCTAACTCAATTCCTATGAACTATGGCTGTAAAAACACCTTTGAAACTCTATAAATAAGGCCAATCAAGGCCTAGTGAGGGCCTACCCATGACATGGTCAAAACTCCTCATCTCTAGGTTGTAGAAAAATTGTTCCCTGTTGGACAGATTTAGTGTTTCCACTCATGCACCTAGCCAAACAACCTACAAACCTCTAACAAACATCTGGAAACTGAATTATACCCATAGTAATAGCTTATGGTGACTTGGGACTCAAAGTGCATTACAATGACAATGTCAAATCTTACCCTAAACCTCATGTTACCAAACTGAAAATCTGCAGAATTTAATGTACCCTTTCCACTATGATTTCCCACTTGAGAAACCAAACCAAACATCAACCAAAACCCAAAATAATCCTCAACCAAGGTAACCTACTGAACTAACACTCCCACACACAATATTGGCTTAGTGGAGATCATCCTAACCTAGAGTGCATTATAGCAAAACAAGAGTCAAAATAATATATTAATTACAAGTCATCTCAATTTCGAAAATAACAACCTAAATCCTCCATACATATACGAATAAAAAACACATAACGAGGAGCACATATCATAATTAATATCCTAACTTAACTGAAATTAGAGATTATTAACAAAAATCAATCCAAATAATCAAGAACTTTCGAAAATCATGAGTTGAACCTATACATGCATGCTTTCAAACTTACAAGCAAAAATAATATGGTTTCCATATAAATTTCATCATATAATCAACATGCAATCCTAGCATTAACCATAACTAATGTGATCACTTAGCATGAAAAGAGTTTTATCAAGTTTTTATTTCCAAAACCAAGCTATTATCACATAAACACACAAAAATCAACAAGGCAACAAGAACACCATCCATTCGGCTCCTAACAAGTCATGGCCGAATGAATTAGGGTGAAAACAACATTTGCATAAGTGTGACACACTCATGTCTAGCCATTCCCAACTCCATGATAATATATCTCATGGTGAAAGCATTAGATTCAAAGGAATCAAGGGTGTTCACTTTGAGTTTAACAAAACACTACCATGCAAGATCAAAACATAGGTTTTTCATCATAAACTCTTTGGATTATAAATGAACAATATATGGGAAGTGAGATTACTTAAATGGAGGGTGGATGTTTGAATGAAAATGAAGGAGAATGGGGGTGGGGGCTTTGGCCGAGAGAGGGAGGAGGGAGGTGAGAGTGGAGTGGAGTGAAGTGAGAGTGAGATTGAGGTGAGAATTATGACAACTTGTCCTTAGTTTTATGGTTTTGATTTGACTAAAATGTGAGTGGAATTGAGAATTGACAAAAGTATCCCTTAAGCAAGCTTGTGCCATTTTGCATGTAAGGATAAAGAAGTAACTTGGCTAGTGAAGTAGTAGTTAGTGGGGTTGGAATTTCCAAGTTTGCCCTTAACTTGAATAGGGAGCAAAATGCATGCATGGGAAACTAAGTAATTTGCAAATTAAAAAATTAACTAATCTATGTAAAACAATTTCTATAAATATATTTGCACTTCCATAAATCAGAAAATATATATTATAAAATAGCTTATGATTTTAGAAATTTAATGATATAAGATTTGAAAATTTGTTGTAAAAAGATTTTAAAAATCGATTTTTTCGTATAGAATGAAATACTTTTGATTATCATTTAAAAAATACTAAATAATAAGATTTTCCTTTCAAAAATTGTTATATAAGCTAATAAATTAAACACTTAATTAATAGGCATTCAACATATAGATTACCCACATTTATAATTCCACACAATTTAAATCTCAATTATAAACACACAATTATATATAGATAAGGTTTAGAAATACCGATCGTAACAAGATATCGGGTTTATTCCAAAGTTTCTTCTTTCCAAAATCATTGGGGATTACAACTTTGTTTATACTTTTCATAACAGAGATTTTCCAGGAGTTTATGAGATATATATATATATATGTGTGTGTGTGTGTGTATATATATATCATGATTTAATGAATTATCTCGTAACTTCATTTCCTTTAAATGATATTTCAAAGATTGACTTTATACAAGTTTTATCTTGTAACTCCTTCAATATGATGAACTTTTGAAAACTTATTATACTTTGAACAGTGGTAGTTCGAGTAGTTTTTTAAAGGGTATAAGTATATTGGAGTATTTGGTAACTTCATCTTTATACCCACTGATATCTTAGTCGCCATTGCTGCGGAGGTAGATCTATCTGTAGTTTAGGCATTCAGCTTTGGGAATCAAATTATGTATAATTATAACTTTTGTTGGGTAATGGAAAAGAACTTTAAACTTATTAAGTAATCATTTTGTGTTTGTAATAACTTTTAACTTATGGATTTCGACGACTTTTACCAATTTCAATTTCATCGCTGAGAGTATAACGTGTTGTGAAGTTTGTATTATTGTGGGTTCACAGCATGCAGTAATTTATTTTCATTCAAGTTAAGTGATATTAATAAAAAGAAGGACCGTGACAACCCGCATTCCCGACCCCGGATTCGGGTGTGTTACAGAAATGGTATCAGAGCCAAGCATATAAACCTGAGAGATGATGCGACAATATAATAATAAATGCATAAAGATAATAAGAACACTTTCCAAGTTCATAGTTGGGCTACTTAAAGTAGTACTGGAAGTTAAAACCCTTACGGGAACTCTTATAAGTATCATGATAGAAACTTAGCTCGCTTAATGTGTAGAAGCACGAGTTTGAGGATCCAGAGATGTATGAGCAGAAGCACGATCAGGCATTGCTACGTGATGACGATCAGGTTGAGCCATATGAGGATGTTACTGAGGAGGAGGATACTGAGGCCCTTGCTTATGAGGAGACTAATGAGGAGGATCTCATGGAGGACACTAAGCCACTTGCTGAAGTGAATGACGAGGAGGACCCCTCGGAGGAGACAGAGCTAGAGGTTATCGAGATTTCTGATGATGAGGACCCGAAGGAGGTCCCAGATGTTGAGGATGTTGAGACCCCTGCTGAGGATCCGGTTGATGCTATTGTGGAGTACAATGGTACCCCCTACCCCCACTCCTTATGGCCAGAGCCCGTACCCCTCCACTACTAACCTTGAGTCCTTATGCAGACTGAGGATACAACCACTAGAAGATTCAGATTCCCCACCCCTCGACCCTGCACATAGGCAGTCCTTGTTGGTTCATAGATTTGTTCAGGAAAGACTGAGTTCACAGTTGGCCGTTGTTGAGACCAGGTTAGATGAGGCTAGGAGGGAGCTAGAGGCAGAGAGAGCTCATAGGCGTGCACCTATCTCCGAGGCGAGAGTTGTTATTCTGCAATCTACAAGGCGTGAGTTGACCAGGATCAAGCTTATCACTTGTGTGAGGATCCAAGGACTTCATGGAGACAGACATGGCAGGATATCTAGGAGATAGGCCGATTACATTGTCCGTCGCATGATGGAGAGAGTATGGGAGTTTACCCGCTCTAATATCTGATTCAGGATCAGTGATGTAGTAGTCTAGTCATCTAGTTTTTAGAGGCCATAGTAAAGTGCCAATTTTCCGGGATAGTTGACTTGTATATGGTTATCCTTTTCTCTGACTAGATAGATTGAGTCATGTATTTCATTTTGGGTAGCTGACTGTAGACTTTTGTACTTATGACCAGTTTAGACTCTATATTTCTCACATCATGTATATATTTGTTTCTATTCAGTTCCGTACTAGTTTCTTTGTGATGAGATCACTATTTTATCTTTATTATTTTCCGCACTTCTTGCGATTAGAACTGTCTTATTTATATAGAACTGTGAGATATGTTCTCCATATTATAACGACCGTATGGGGTACAATCTTAATGATTGTGACCTAACGTTGAATTTTCCAAAAACTTTATTAGTATATGCCACCAAGAAGAACTGGAACTAGGGTAAGCCCTAGGTTTGAGGAGCAGGGGAGCCATAACCAAGATGGTAGAAACCAAGAACACAGTGTGAGGAAGATGAGGATTAACCAAGAATACAGTGCGAGGAAGATGAGGATTATGTTAAATAGGATGACTTCCAGTATGGAGCAGAGGATAACACACTTGATGTTGGAGTTTGATATAGAGGCTGAAGAAGGAGAACCTAAGGTTGAGCAGTAGGTAGAGAACCTAGGAATGGATTACATGGAGCAGTTTATGCAAATGCTGAGGAAGAACTTGGAACGTCAGCGGAACCCACCATTTCAAGGAAACAACAATGTTGTGGCAAACTCTTTCAGGGCTTTTAAGTCCCTTAAGCCCCCTGAGTTCCACGGATCAGTTGACCCGGTTGAGGCAAGAGCATGGCTAAAGGAAATGGAGAAATCCTTTAAGATTCTTAGTATTGATAAGGCACAAAAGACTGTATATGCTACTTACCTTTTGAAGGGAGAGGCCAACTACTGGTGGGAGGCCAAGAAAAACATGGAGACAGATGCTATCATAACCTGGGAGAGTTTCAGTCAATTGTTCATGCGAAAGTATTTCCAGAGGGTTATGGAGAACCAGATGGAGCTCAAGTTCTTAGAGCTAAAGCAGAATAACTTATCTATGGTAGAGTATGAGGCTAAATTTACTGAGTTGTCAAGGTTTGTGCCAGAGTTTGTAAACATCGAGGAGAAGAAAGCTAGGAGGTTTCAACAGGGGTTGAAGTAGTGGATACAGAATAGGGTGGCAATACTTGAGCTTACGAACTATGCCACTCTGGTGCAAAAGGCAACAATCACAGAAGCCGGAAGTGAACAGATGCACAAGGAAAGAGAGAATAAAGGAATAAAAAGAAAGAGCATAAGTGTGGGCGGAGGTTTCGTAGGAGGGAACTTCTCAAATAGGTTTAACCTAGGAGCATCATCCCTACCAGGGAGGAGTGCTGTGTTTATAAAACCCGTGAGTGTGAATATGAGCCCATGCGGCTAGAAATCAGGAGTGTCCTATTCCAACCAATCTCGACTCCCCTTTACAAGGATGTAATCATTATGGAAGGGTGCATTTCGGGGAGTGTAAGGAGAAGACAGTAACCTGCTTTAAGTGTGGTCGAGAGGGTCACTATTCAACCAATTGCACTTCGCCAACCCCCATCGTCATCCCCACCACCGTTTGTTTTTAGTGTGGATGCCCGGGCCACATGAAAAAGGAATGCCCAATGAGCAAACTGGTGGCTTCAGGAGCGAGAAGGGTTGCCTCCAATAAGCCACCTACTGCAAGGACTTTTAACATGACAGTTCAGGATGCTATGAAAGACTCGGATGTAATAGCATGTACCCTTTCTATAAATTCAGTCAGTGCAAATGTTTTATTTGATTCAGGAGCAACTAAATCTTTTATCTAGAGGGACTTTGTGCATAAATTAAGACATAAATCTAAACCCTTGAGAGAATCCATACAAGTAGAAATAGCCAACCATGAGGTTATCCATGTTAACCAGATTCACCCCGCCTGCGAGTTAGGCATAGGTGAATAATCTTTTAGTGTTGATCTGATTCCTTTTAAATTAGGGGAATTTGACGTAATTTTGGGAATGGACTAGCTATCTAGCAATGATGCTCAGATAGACTGTAAATGGAAGCAGATTAAGTTAAATATCACAGGGATGAAAGAAGTCATATTCATAGGAAAGAGATAGACGCAGAAAGTTTTGACCACAGCCCATGCCAAGAGGATGCTATAAAAAGGAAATGAGGCTTACTTAGCCTACGTAGCGGACACCCGGAGAGAGGTGCCCAGCTTGCAAGATATTCCGATAGTCAACGAGTTTAAAGACGTATTCCCATAAGATCTTCCAAGACTACCACCCGATAGAGTGATTGAATTTGCTATTGAGTTGGCCCCAGGGACGGCGCTAGTTTCAAAGGCACCATACAGGTTAGCCCCATTAGAAATGAAGGAATTAGCTACCCCATTACAAGAACTATTGGAAAAAGGTATGATATGACCCAGTGTGTCCCCTTGGGGAGCACCAATATTGTTTGTTAAGAAGGATAGGAGCAAGAGACTGTGGATCGGCTGCTGAAAGTTGAACAAGCTAACCATAAAGAATAGGTACCCATTACCCAAGATAGACGATTTGTTCGACAAGCTAGATGATGCTGTCTACTTTTCCAAGATTGACCTGAGAACATGATATCATTAACTTAAGATTAAACCCAAAGATATTCCAAAGACTACGTTCCATACTAGGTATGGGCACTATGAGTTTTTGTTGATGTCCTTTGCATTAACCAACGCCCCAGCGGCTTTCATGAATTTAATGAATAGAGTGTTCAAGAAGTATTTGGACAAGTGTGTGATAGTTTTTATTAATAATATTTTGATGTACTCGAGGACCGAGGCAGAACATGCAGAGCATTTGAGGATAGCTCTAAGAATACTCAGGGAGGAATAGTTGTATACCAAATTCTTGAAGTACGAATTCTGGCGGAATGAAGTACAGTTTTTAGGACACGTGATCAATAAGGAGGGAGTATTAGTGGACCCCTCCAAGATAGAGGCGGTCTCAAATTGGGAAAGGCCAACCACACTCACAGAGGTAAGAAGTTTTATAGGATTGGTCGGCTACTATCGAATGTTTATTCAATATTTTTCAAAGATGGCAGCCCTTTTAATCCGAATTACTCGTAAGACTGAGAAGTTCGAATGGACAGAGAAATGCGAGAACAGCTTCCAAGAATTGAAGAAAAGATTAGTGATGGCCCCGTGTTGGCGTTGTCGGACAGAAAAGGAGATTTTGTGATTTATAGTGATACTTCACACATGGGATTATGGTGCATACTTATGCAGCACAGCAAGGTAATCGCGTACGCGTAAAGACAACTGAATGAATACAAAATTCGATATCCTAACCATGATCTTGAGCTCGTGGAAATATTTTTTACCTTAAATATTTGGAGGCACTACTTGTATGGAGAGAAGTGAGAGATCTTCACGGACCATAAGAGCCTCAAGTACATTTTCACGCAGAAAGAGCTCAACATGCTCCAGAGGAGGTAGTTAGAGCTAATCAAGGATTATGATTGTGAGATTTATCATCCAGGGAAAGCCAATGTGGTGGATGAAGCCCTTAGTAGAAAGGAGAGACTCAAGATGATAATGTCTTCGGAAGAGTTGATAAGAAATTTCGAGAAAATGAAAATAGCAGTGAAGGTATTCGAAGCCGGTACCGAAAAGTTGTTTGAGATCACAATGCATCCCGAGTTATTGGAAAAGATCATATTGTGCCAATAAAAGTGATGAATGAAGGCAGATAGTCGATGACTGTAGAAGAGATCAATACCGAGAAAGTTGGTAGTGAAATAATGAGGTATTCCTACGGAATATAGGTTCCAAATGTTCAAGAGCTTAAGGACAAGATTTTAGATGAAAGTCATAGTTCAAGGTATTCCATTCACCCAGGGAGAACCAAGATGTATAGGGATTTGAAGGAATATTACTGGTGGCCTAACATGAAAAGGGACGTAGCTGAATGCAGAACACCAGAGACCAAGTGGACTTTTGCGACCACTGGAGATTCCCGAATGGAAATGGGAATATATAGCCATGTATTTTGTTGTAGGCTTTCCAATGACCAAAGCCAATCACGATTCCATATAGATAATTATAGACTAACTAACAAAGTCAGCTCACTTTATTCCAATCAATGAGAGATACACAGTCAATAGGCTAGTGGACATTTACCTTAAGGAAATAGTGACGCGACATGGAGTTCCAGCATCCATTGTCTCAAACCGAGATCCCAGATTTAACTCCAAATTTTGGAGGAGCTTTCAGTAATGTGCGGGAATCAAACTGAACATTATTACCATTTACCATCCCCAGACTGACGGGCAAAGTGAAATGACCATCCAGACACTAGAAAATATGTTGAGAGTCTGTATAATAGACTTTAAAGGAAGTTGGGATGATCATTTAACCTTGATCAAGTTTTCTTACAAAAATAGCTTTCATGCCAGCATTGGAATGCCGCCTTAGGAGGCCCTATACAGAAGAAGGTGTTGATCTCCCTTATAATGGGATGAAGTTGGAGAGCGCAAGATGCTCGGGCCCAAAATGGTCCAAAGAACCAAGGATATATTGGATTTAATCAGAGAATGGCTAGTAGCAGCCCAAGACCAACATAAAAGTTATGTTGATTTAGCCCGAAAGGACAAGGAGTATGAAGTAAGGGGCCTAGTACTGTTAAAGGTATCCCCTTGGAAGAGATTGATGAGGTTCGGAAAGAAAGGAGAGCTAAGCCCAAGATACATTGGACCTTTTGAAAATATTAAGACGTATTGGGAAGTTAGCTTACGAGCTAGCCCTAGCCCCGAACCTACAGCAAGTTCATAGCGTGTTCCACTTATCAATGTAAAGGAATCATCATCGGGATGCCAGACACATAGTGGAATACAAGAACATGGACATGCAACCAGACTTAACTTATGTGGATCAACTAGTGAGGATCATGGATAAAAATGAGCAGGTGCTTCAGAACAAGGTGATCAAGCAAGTCAGAGTACTGTGGCAGAATCATAATGTGGAGGAATCAATTTGGGAACTAGAGAGCGTAATGCTAGAAAAGTACCCCTATTTGTTTTATATATGATTTCAGGACGGAATCCTTTTAAAGAGGGGAGACTGTACTAACCCCAATTTTTTGGAATTTTTGTAATCCTTATGAATAGTAACTTTTTGCTGATTAAGGAAAATTTTCATGCCACACTATATAGGAGTTCTTTTATGGATATTTTGAGATCATATTAGTACTCCATAATGTATATGAGTGTATGTAAATATCGTTATAATTCGAATTCAAACACTTTGATTTTTGTAACACCCCTAAATCCGGGGTCGAGGATTCGGGTTGTCACGAGTTCCATTTCCCTTATCAATACTTAATCTTAACAGTCAACCAACTACTAAGTACTGTGACCCCACAATATACACACACACACACCACAAGTTATAGTCTCAGAGATGAATATAAAAAAAACACAAGTCATTTTATTCCACAATTATAAACTGTTACACCTTAAAAGGGTTTCTGAATAACTTTACATTTCTTTGCCATTATTACAACTAATATAGATACATAAGTCTGGTACATCAAAAATTGAAAACCTAGCCTATTGGTAATTTCTACCTCAGCTACAGCGGCATCAACGCTTCCAGAAAACTGCAGAACGTTTCCTAACCGAAATAGTATGTATAATAATTAACAATATATGAGCATTCTCATAGTATTCATGAAAGTCTTGGTCAAGAAGAAATGAACCAAGTTGATATCTTAACGCAACCAAATCGCAAAATATTCAGCATATATATACATATATACTTTTCACAATCTTTGAAATTCTCTGACATATATAATATACACAGAGTTCCAGTTTATAACTATATATATAAAAAAAATATCATTGCAAGGTGATCTCATATATCTAACCTTGTCTTAACATTTTTTTTCTGAAAATCTTTGTCATTCATAAGATAATCATTAACTGGATATAAGTTGAAAAGATGAAGTTACAAGATACTCCAATATACTTATATCTTTTCCAAATACTACTTGAACCACCACCGTTCAACGTATAAACAGTTTCGAAAGTTCATCACATAGATGAGACTACAAGATAAGACTTGAATAGATTCAATCCTTGAAATGTGTTTAAAAGAATTGAAGTTACGAGATACTTCATTTGAGGAAACATCATTATAACCGTTTGACCCTGTCAATGCCTCAGCAATCACCCATCCGTAGCCTTTCGATCGAATGCTCCGGGTAGGGTTGCAGAAATATCCAAACTGGATGATGAACTCATTACGGGAGTTTGCCGTGCCAGGAAGACCACTTACGATGATCAGTCGCAGTAGTGCAACCCCACCATTTTCTACATGTAGAGGAGAACCTGTCGGATTTACTTGTCAACCGAACACTGGACTCCTAAGGAATGGACCGTCTTAGCGAAACTTCCAGGCCATTTAGGCCAATATAATAAGGCTGGGCCGGCACCACTCGACGACTTACGCCACTCCTAGTTCAGATGAAATCCATGACTCTAAAACGTAAAGCTCGTCCCCTCTTTCCCCAAGTAGAAACTTGTTGATATGGCTCCACCAAAAAGTCGTATCTAGTTGGAAAGGAAAACTCACCGATATTTCGCAGGCGATGCCTGTTAATGGATTAACTTGTTCCAAGAATTTTACTTCCCGAGTGTTGGGTAAGTAATCAAAAACTCTTTTATCAAAATAGCAACCTTGTTCGGAATATAAACAAACCACAGAGCCGGATCCCTCAGGTTTTGAGTGAGTATTTAAATCCCCTTCGAAAGGAGGATCTTAAATATAAAATTGAGTTTTGGGATCCGCCCTAACTTTTAAAATCATTTTGAAGACTCGAAAACATTTTTAAGAATGTTTGGAGTAATGCTGATTTAATAAAATAAATCAGTCCCGATATATTAGAAAATATCTGAATATTATTATCTAAATAATATTCCCATAAGGATAATCCTTATAAAAATAATCAAAGTAGAAGTTTTAAAATTCATACTTGAAATGAATAATAAATAACCAAAGATATACTTATACGAAAGTACGATCTTTATTTGAATAATCGAAAACAAGTTTGATTATCGAAACATTATTCTTTAATAAAATAAAGAATATTATTTAATAAATAAGCGGAGTCATAAGTCCTCAAATGAATATTCAAAATAATATTCATTAAATAAAATAAATGGAGTCTTAAGTCCTCAAATGAATATTCAAAATAATATTCATTAAGTAAAATTAAGTTATCGAATAAACCTTATTCGATTAATAGTTTCGAAAACTATTTATAGATATATAAATATATATATATATATATAATATACTCGGGAACATCGTCTCCCGGTTTAGAAAATGTTCACCTTTGGGCCCCCTATACCAAGGGTATACGCAACTATTGCTTATCTCTAGCATAGGTATTATGCAACTTATAAGCATTTATATCAATAATTAGATATCAAGATTACGAAACAGACATGCATATATACCATATCAGCATGCTCCAATATATCGCAAAATTTGCTAATAACAATCATGCACTTATCACAAGATAATGCATATACATATATTTACATCACAACAACAGTATAACGGGTAGAAAACTTGCCTGAGCGACTGAGGGTGGTAATAGGCCTGGGACGAGCCTGGTAACCTATAAACAACATATAAGTTGGAATTAAACCAAAGTCGCTTAAGAATCTATACTTTAACCAACTAGACTCTAACGCTCGCTTTTGCGCTTAACGATTCACTTAAGTCGCTCGAGTACCCTCGGATCCACCATTTTTAATAAATTAACCATTAAGAGTTTTAAAGCTATTCTTTCACGAGTGCCTTACCAACTGCCTAATACACTTTACATAAATGTTTCATACTCCAATTAGTCATTTAAGATCTTTAACCAATGTATCAAAGTAAGGCGAGGGGTAATGGTTCGTTCGCAAAACGCTGTTACTTAAAACGGTCGTTTCTCCTAAACCGTATATCGGATTCAAACGAACCACATATCAAAACGAAGCTTGTAACATGAGGCAATGGTCAGAACCTAACAGTGAGTCCTCGGGTCCTGATGTTAAGAACAAAGCAGTCTAAAGTAAATCGGACATTACGACGGCTATGTTTACGCGATTACCAATTTTTATCCTACTCCAAATCAACCACCAATCAACCACAATTCAACCATACAACCAAACTCCATACATACAATGCTAAAACAGCCCCAACAACTCAATATTTCCAAATTTATACTACTTCCCAACATGAACTAAAAGCTTACTTAAGTTCTTTAACTAATCAACAAGATTTACAACTCCAAACACATCACAAAACCAACACATCTCTAAATACACAATAATCAAGCTTCTCATGAACCATACCAAACATACTAACTCTATTTTATACAAAAGTAGGGCTAGGGTATGAGATTATACCTTCCTTGGTGAGTAAAAGTAACTAGGGAGCTTGGAATCACCCTTGAAACAAAGTTCCTGACTTAGAACTTTTCCCCACTTGCGCCAAGATGAAAAATAGAGTTAGTGTTACTCTTAGTTATGCCAAAAGTTAACAAGATTCCATACTGAGAATATTTTCTAGGTTTTTCAAATAAAGCCCAATTCTTTCCCTGTTTTGATTTATTCTTACCTGTATCTGCTCGATTTCTTCTGAATGGTTTAACCTGAACCTTTTCTGATATAATTATGCTTAGTGCACTGGTCTGGTTCATAAACAACTAGCACTGAACTGAATTCACTCAATCCTCTTTACAATTCTCTATTGATACAGCCTGTAGGTCATTCATTGCTTCATTAATGTAATTGTTTGATCTTTAATACTCAAGCCAAAACATTTACTTGTCACTGGAAGTTCTTTGTCATTTTATTATTCACGAAGGATTGATTACATTAATGAACTTCATTCTATATGACCTGGTTACGGACTTAGAGCATTAATCCCATCTTTTGATTCTTTGTATTTATCAAGTCTTCATCTTCAGGGTTCATGTACGTCGTAGTTAATATTATCTATTTGTTTCTGTTTCATGTTGAGTTATAACTCCTCGGTTACATATTATGGTACATTATGCTTTATAATTGGCTCAAGTATCAATTTGGGACACCAATGAGGTTTTATGTATTGATGTATTATTAAATATAATTGATGATATCTGGACATAAACTATCAGAAGTTCATATCAGGACTTATATTAGTATTTACTAAAGAGTGACGTTATCAATACTTATATCAGTACTTGATGATCAGCAAATGATGTCATCAGGATTTTTCACTTCAGTAGATATTCAAAAAGGAAAAGGAAAGCAGGAATTCAAGGCGGTGAAAGAATTTATCTCAAAAGCAATCATACATGGATAGGTTTCCTGATTGTAATAGAATAAGATTCCTTATTGATTGTGTACCTGTGCTTTATATAAAGCACATATTAGGTTCATGCTATAAGAATTGCGAACATTGTTATATCATTCACATAACCTAGTATCTCTCAAGAATATTTGTTAATCCTTTTGAGAGAGTACGTTTGTAATTAGTTTTTATCTGTTACATATAAAAACTATTGATTATGTTGAAGCTTTGTCAAATTTATTGCATAAACTGTATTCACCCCCTCTACAGTTAATTACGAACCTAACAATTGGTATCATAGCTTGCTGTTGATATACAAATAGTTTAAGATCTGAAAATTAATCTTTAATGGCAGACAAAGAAGCACCACAGAATCCACAACCACTACTCCCAGCCACATCACAGATTAGTAGTAACATGAGTAGGTATGAAGCCATCAAGGTGCCAATCCTGAAGATACATGAATATCTAATCTGGAAAGTCAGGATGGCTATGTGCTTGGAAGCCATAGATCCTGAATATCTAAGCAGGATTTATGATGGTCCCGATAAAAAAACGAAGGTAGCTGTTTCTGTTGTAGGAGAACTAGAAAAGATGGTTGAAAAAGACAGAAAGGAATATACTCATGAAGATCTTTCATCTATTATGAAGGATGTAAAAGTCAGACACATCTTGCACAGTAGTCTTGCTAGTGTAATGTCCAATAGGATTATTGGATGTAAGACAACAAAAGAATTATGTGATGCTTTAGAAGTAAAGTGTCAAGGCACAACTACTATCAAGAAGAAAAGGAGGACAGTACTTACTCAAGAATATGAGCACTTTGACTCAAGAGATAATCAGTCCTTAACAAGATCTATGACAGATTTCAGAAGCTTCTAAATGACTTGTCTCTTATCGACAAGGAGTATGATTTAGAGGACTCAAACTTGAATTTCCTACTTGCTCTCCTTGAAAAGTGGGACTTTAAAGTCACATCAATAAGGGATAACTAACAACTTAATGACACACCTCTAGATGAGATCTATGGAATAATGAAAACTCATAAACTAGAGATGGAGCAAAGAAGCAAGAGGAAAGGATCCAAGTCTAGACTAGTAGCACTCAAAGTTGAAGAGAAGCCTAAGGAGAAAGCTAGGAGAAAAGTTTACTCCGAAGGAAAAGCTATGATTGCAAAGTCAGATACTGAATCATAAAACTCTGATGATGACATAAATACTGATAATGAATCAGATAATGATAGTGATCATGACAATAATGAAGACATGGAACAAATGGCTGCTCTATTGGTTAAAGGCTTCAAGAAGATGTTCTATAAGAACTTCAAGAAAGGAAGAATATTTTCCAGAAAAGGTTCCAGTTACTCAAACTCTGGTAAGAGGAATAACAGAAGAAGTACTGATAGGAAGGAATCAAAATCTGGAAAACTTGACAAGTCAAAGGAAAGATGCTACAACTGTGATGGAATTGGACACTTTGCAGCTGACTGCAGAAAACCCAAAGCTGAGAAGAAACAAGTCTTAATCTCAAAGAAGAAAAACTGGGACGATTCATCAGATTCAGATGATGGGATCAATTATGCTCTCATGGAAAATGCTGTTACCGAGGATGACAATGCTTAATTAAAGGTACCTCAGACTACTCTTGCTTTTGATACTGATGATATCTGTGAATTAAGATTGTTTCTTAAATCTCTGCATGTTAGTTATAGGGATCAAACTTTAGAGAATAATAGAATCAAGAGTGAAAACATTGAGTTAAAGAAAAGGAATGATCACCTAGAAATTAAGTTACTTTCAAAAAGAAAGAGATAATGTTGTTTATGTTAAAGAAAAATTGTTAGAAAAGCATGCTTATCTAGAAAAGGAGTTAGCTAAAGAAAGAGAGGTCATTAAACTTTGGACTAACTCAGGAAAAACAACTCAGGAAATTTTATAGAATGGCTGTTGGGGATCAGGATATGCTAATAGATCTAATTTTGATAAGAAAATTAAAAAAGAAACTGAGAAAAATGAACCAGTAAATATTGATACCAAGGTCAAATTGAACAAGGTTCAATTGAAGACCATTAAGTTTAACCCAAGTGTTGATGCTATTAAATCCGTTATAGAGGTAGGTTCAACCTCAGCACCTAGATCAAACTTAATTACTGAAAAGAGTGAACAAGTTCACACAAAATCAACAAATGTTGGTTTAATGACTCAGAAATACCTTAAGCAAAAGCTGAAGGATTTACACATGAAAGAGAAGGAGAAAAGGCCTAGGAAAAATAGAAATGGCAAGATAGGTGTTAATAAGAATGGCAACTATGTAACTCCTCCCAATACACATAGAAAAGCATTTTTGAACTGTGGTAGTTGTTAGGTCCCAATATGTTTGTGAAGGCTTTTTAGCACATGAACGCAACAAAAACGTAAATTTAAATCTTAAAAAAAATGAAACCCTCCGCAGGATCCATGCAAAAAATAATATTTAATTCGTAGTTCAGTATGTTTACCTTAAGAAGCTTTAAGTTAATGGAAAGATGGAGGTCTTTAATGGCGATCCCAAAATGATGAACGGAGATCCTTAGCAGCTGCTCCTCAAGTGTGAAGCACTCCACCGGTATCCACCAAGAAAATGATATAATGAAGGAGGAGGAGATGGAGAGAATTAGGGTTTTGTAAATCTTTTTGGTTGAGGCAAAAATAGGGTCTATAATAGTATATTTATAGGCAAAATTTCCAGCTGAAAATTTTCCCATAAAATATTATTATTATTAACCCTTTATTATTCTCACTAATAATTAAAACACCTTTTAATTATTAATCCTTTTTCTAAACACTTTAGAAATAATTCTCTCACTTGATTTAATTTCCAAAAATTAAATTCTTAATTAATAATATTAAGAACTTTTTCTTAATTAATTTATAATCAATTAAATCTCATTTAATCAATTATTAAATTTGCCAATTAATTATTTATTTCATAAATAAATAATTATCAACCATTATTAATTAATTTCTCTACCATTAAATCATTCTCTTTTATGGTGTGACCCTGTAGGTTCAATATTAAGCCGGTAGTAGAAATAAATAATAATAAAACTATTTTATCATTATTTATATAAATTCTCTAATTCATTAAATATGATTAATTAATTAATCATATTTATTCTACATCGTGAGGGATACTTCTCAACATATCGCGACTATCCGGATAATACGAATTCACTGCTTAGAATACCAAGAACCTATTCAGTGAGTAGTTACCGAATAATTAATTCCTTCTACCCTGCAATGTCACAATTGAATACAAGGCATGGAACTTGTGTCAAGCCTATCTTATTTAATCACTTGCTTTCCCATTCACTATGCTTAGTTCTATTTAATGTAAATTAGAAACTCCTTTCTAATTTCATTCACTCTGGCCAGAGATTCCTGAACTAACATAAGTGGATCAGCATTGAACATTCTCTTCCTACACTGGAAGGGGTAGATCCTTTATTGATCATACACTATCTTCGTGTACAAATTCCTATACCCGGTAGAGCCCTTATAATTGTCCCTTGAGACTAAGAACTAAACCAAAGCATAGTTCAGTGTACACAAGATGACTATGATGACCTCAAGTCTAAGGATACTTGTACAACTATCACTATATGAACAACTGCTGACACGTGAGTGAACTCCATCAGTTGTTCAGCTGTGTGAGTCATGTTCAGTGAACATATTCTATAATAAGCACCTACATACTAGCTATAGTGTCACCACACAAATGTCTATGAGAACAGACATCCTTCATAATGAAGCAAGCATAGTATGCACCGATCTTTACGGATTATTAATTACCAGTTAGTAATCCTACGACCAGGAACTATTTAAGTTTAGAGTTATCATCTTTTAGGTCTCATTATTATGATCTCATCACAATCCATAAAAAGCTTTACTCTAAACTGTGGTATATCTTATTTAAACATTTAAATAGATAGAGCCCGCAATAAAAACAAAACAAGTCGAATAAAATGGACTTAGGACATATCTCTTTCAGTTTGTAGAAGGGGGGTTGAATACAAACTATACCGTTTAAACGAATAAAATGCGGAATAAAAAAGTGAAACAAAATTCAAGTTAAATAAAACTATTATTAAACTTGAAAGGTGTTACAACAACGGTATCGTTTACAAGGGATTAATCTCAAATAAATTATTCTAAATCTAGAATAAATTTGACATGAACTTTTTTTATTTTTGAAATAAAAAGATCAAATGCTAAAAGCAATTTGAGATTAAGTTCTAGGGATTTTGATCCGCTAGATAGTTACACAAGAACAATAGAAGGATTTCTAGTGGTTTAGATTTAACAATAAATACTAGAAATTAATGTCCTGATATTTTGCAGTTGAAGATAATAAGTTCTCTGCTATTCTTTTTGTTCTGTGTTCTTCAGTTGGTTGATATATTTAATTCTCTCCTGTGGAAAATCAGCTTCTGTCTTTAAGTAATCAAACAACTACTTGATTTGTTGGCAAAACAATCTTTTTGATCTAGCAAGACAATCGGTGAGACTATTGATTGAACTGGCAAGACTATTGGTAAGACAATCCTTTAAGCTGGAAAGACTATCGGCAAGAGAATCTAAAAAGACTTGGAAAGACTTTCGGTATGACAATCCAATTGTCATACCAGTTCAAATATTTGTCTTGCTGAGTTAATTTTGAATATTAATTCAAAATCATTTCTGAAAAATGCATAATGTTAATTCAGAATTAATTAACCAATTAATTCAGTTAATCAATAAATTAATCTTTACAGATATAATTTATTTTCTTAATTAAATTATATGACTTAATTAATTAATAGAGAAGTAATACTATTCTTGAACAGCAACCACTCTTCTGACAATCTTCTGAAAATCACTGAAACTTATGAATCCATTTCACCAGTTCAATGTTGACACTCGATGTACTGTCTGGTTCATGAATGACTAACATATGTGATGTTTCTTCATGTCTTGATTTTCTTCAGATTAAATCCCTGTAATTAATTGATACCCTGACAAGATCTATGTCACTTGATTAAATCCACAATCTTGATTTATATCACTGAGGCTTGATCAATTTCTTGAGCTTCTTCCAGTAAATTAAGTCCTCAAGTCTGTAGATGAACAATGTTACTTAATTCTTTGACATATGTTACTTAGTGAGATCTCTTTGACGATAGAACCACTATTTACTTATTACATCCTTATTTGAGTTGAGTTAAATCCTCGAATAAACAAATAGGCTATGACATATGCCTTTCAATCTCCCCCTATTTGTTTGTTAGACAATAACAACAAATACCTAGAGGATAACTCAACTAACAAATAAGAAAAAGATATAAACAATAATGCAAAGTAAATAGTAGAAAAGTTCTGGATTATATTTAACATTTTTCCAGATTCCAAAAGAAATTTATAAGTGAATACAAGATAGATGTTCCTCTAGACTGAACATATGACTACATTTGTCTATCTTGATTCATAAATCTCTAAGCATATTACATTAAATTGAGCTAATTGAATTCAGTTGTCTTCCCTTACGAATTCACCTTCTTCCAAATCTTGAAGCAACTCCTTGTCAAAGACACGATCCTTTTCTGAAGTGAAGCTCGCTGGTCTAACTGGTTGAACTCCAAATGACTTCAGCTTATTCTTAAACTGATTATACCTTTTAATGTTCTTTTCACAATAAGCTTGAATCAGATCAGCAGCTTTAGTTTTCAACTCAGATGAGTATCCAGCAGTTCTTAAGTGATGTTCCATCCAGACAAGATGCTTAGCAGAGTAGTCTTTAAGAGATTGTGAATCGAGTTGGCAGATTTGAAGACAGTCCGACTTAAAGAATCTTACTTGAAAGGGCAAGTTGACCACTTGAGGACTAGCCCTATTAGCAAACTCTTTTAGCCTTTCACGAAGGACTTCTTTCAGTTCTGAGCTTCTTTTGACTTTGCTGAGAAGAACCCAAATCTCTGATAGAGAATGATTCTCAAACAGATGAAGTGATACCTTGAAAGATCCTTCACTCTAAAAATATACAAATATGCTCATTTCATTTAGAGATCTATCAAAAGCAGTTGTGATCCTTGAGATCTCAGTCTTGATAGAACTCTTGTACACATCATTGTTTGGATTAGAAATTTCCAGCCTGTCGAGAAGATGAAGAAACTCCCTATCATTGTTTGTACTCAGTTGAGGTATATCAATAACTCTTCTTGCTTCATCCCATTTTTCACCAATCTTCAGTTTGACATCTCTTCTTCTTTCTTTAGCTTTAATGTCATGAAGATGTTGCTTTTCAAGAGTTTCTGTTCGTTGGATGTCTTTCCTTATGTCAATGATCTGAGATATTTTTTTAAGTTCAGCTTCTTTTCTCTTTAACTCTGACTGCTGCTGCTGAAACTCTGTCTCAAAAATAGGATCCACTTCAGCTTCCTCTTCCCATTCTTCAAAATTACTTTCCTTCTCAGCTTCAAAGAAAACAGCTTTATCTTCCAAGACTGGTTCAGTGGGAACATCAAAAATATCGAAGTCATCTTGTTCTCCACTATAGTAGACATCATCATCCTTCCTTGTGTCTTCAGCAAAAGAATCTTTTTCTTTACCCTTTCCACTTCTCCCTTGCTTCTCCCCTTAGTTGAGGAACCCTCTACAGATTTTCCTTTAGACCCTCCCTGACCTCCATTACCTCAAGAGCCTGAGCCTCCACCAGACGACCCTTCAAAGAAAGTCCTTTGTTCTTCATTAGGGCAGTGATAATTTTTTATCATGAAATACAAGTGCTTCATCCCTTCATTGAGATGTTCCATTCCTTATTCTATCTTCATAAATCTGAAAGAGTCCAGTGAATGATTCATTTCAACCAGGTCTTCAAGAGAAGTCATTCTATATGGAGAGAGCAGAAGTTTGCAATATCGTCGACTGATAAAGTTGGAGATTCCTGAATGGAATTAAGCTTTGGTATCACAGTGGTCTTGAAATTGGAGATATCATTTCTAATGAATGCCAGCTGATTGTTGACAGAGGTGGAAGAAGAAGACCGTTCAACCCCTTGTGCTTTGAATATTTGAGCCTCAACCTGACTTTTAGCAAGTTGTTCTTTCAGATCAGCAATTTGAGCTAACAGATTTTCAGTGTTTGTGTTTGTGTGTGCGCTCACCTGAATATCTCTCCTGTTTGGTTCACTCAACTCACGTGCTTGTGTTTCTCTCAATATAAGTGCTCATGAGGAGCCATCTTGTAGCTGGTCTTCTGTACCTGCAATTGAGATCACCCTAGCCTCTTCAAGAGAGGTCAGTGGTGGTGCAATGGGAATTCGCGAGTCCCGATCCTCAGTCAAACCTATCTTTTCATGTTAAATAGATGTCTGAATTGCTTCAGGGATAGATTGACCGAGTTGCCCTCCACTTTCTCCAGATAAATATGTGAGTGGAGAATCCCGTGAGGGAGCCTGAGGTGTTGGATCTGGGAGGGGAGAAAATGACTCTATTAAAGGTGGCTCAGAGTCAGATTTTCTCTCTGAAGCATGTGACTGCTCTTCTGCCGTAACTATGCTAGACACTGTAACCGACTCAATGTGCACTCCTCTCTCTGTGTCCTGAGTATCATCTATTGGTCTGTATGCTTCCATTGTGAGTAATGGAAGTGTGTTTGACTTAGTACAAGATGCGATGGTCCTATGGCAAATTTTAATAGATTCATCCTATTGAGAAAATGTCTCTAGTAACTGTTCATTGGCCATTTCAAAGTCCATGTCCTGTTAGGAGGACAAGGATGGGCTTTCAGATGCCTCAGTAAGTGTTCTTCTTTTCTTGGGAGGAGGCAGAGCTGAGGGTTCATTCACATTCAGAAACACACTACTTCCTACTAACCTTTTCGGTAACATTTTAGACAGTGGGGGAGAGTTTGAGACAGGTTGTGACTCTGTGTTTGGCTCTATGACCTAGGATTGAAGCTGTGGTTCTATAACTTCATGGTCATCCCTATCAACCACTGAGGGTCTTTCAACAGAAGTAGGAATAGTTTGAGAGTGAGGAATTATTACCTGCAGTGGAAGAGCATCAGATGTTTGTGCCTCGGTGGCTTGAACCACTGGAGGTTGAGCTTGCTGTTCATGACTGGGAAGATTGAAAATTGGTGAAGGAATGAAAGTGGCCATGAAAGCAGATACAAGTACTGTAACTTGCATGAATTTGAAGGTTGTGTCTTGGCGTGTGTAGATCTTTTTGCTTACCGGAGGGGGTTCAGCTACTGATGAGTTACCAAAAAGAGACTTATGCTCAGGTGTGAGAAGATGTTCTGCTATAAGCATAAGAAAATGAGGGTAGTAGCATGAAACCCTACGATTCATAGAATGATCACGCAAAGCTATAGTGAGACGTCTCAGAAGAATGGGTAAAAGTAGTTTGCCAAAATTGATCCTTTGATTGAAAACAACTGCAAGACCAATATACTGCAGAGTGGAAGTGATGTTGTGAAAGTTGGATTTATTGCAGTTGGCAAACACTTTGGAAACTGTATCGAGGAAAATATATAATTCAGAAACCAAATTGGATTTAGACAGCTTGGTTAAATTAATCACCCCCTGATAGTGAATGGCATGGAAAAAGTTTGAAATCTCATTTTCAGAGGGTAAATTACAGAAATTGTCCATTGGAAAATTTAATGCTCGATTGATGACTGTTTCATCAACTACATACTGTGTATTTGCCACGGTGAATGAAAAAGATTTAGAATCATCGGCCACAGTAGAGGTTGTACAAATCAGTCTAAGCAGATCGACATTTAATAACACATTTTATTTAATAGCAGAGCTAACAATCGAATGGTCATTTAAAAATCTAATCCATGGCTTAAATTTTTCCACATCACACTTTTCTGGATTAAAATAACCAACATGATTATGCGAGATAATTTGGAAATTGAGAGCCATTAAAAATATAATAAAACACACACTTTCAGAATTTTAAGAATTAAATTAAGAAAATTCAAATTTTTAAGAAAAAATTAATAATTCGAATTAATTCAATTATATCCGAAAAATTTAGAAAGAAATGTATCTCGTTAATGTTCTTAACTCACAAAAGAAGATCTGCAAACTTACAAGACACAAAATCAAATTGAAATACCCAAAAAAAACTGATTTAAGAAAAATGGGCAGCACTTCCTCACTGTATGTATACACACGTATATGTATATATCACAGTTAAGTGTGCTGAGTAAAAACTCGAGTAAGAACAATGGTGACTGTTGATTTGATCGAAGAGAGAGAGAAAGAAACATCGGTTGAAAAAAGAAAGAAAAAAAATAGCAGTGATGAAATGATTTTAAAACTCTATACAAAAGCCTAAGTACTACAACTGGTATGACAATCCTGGATTGTCATACCGATTGTCATACCAGGCAAATGATTGGATTTAAAAGGAAAATAAAAATAACTGGTATGACAATCTGATAGTCATACCGATTGTCATACCAGTATAAAATAACATGAATAATAACATAATAAACTAGAAAGACAATCGATAGTCATACCGATTGTCATTATAGTACAAAAATAAAAAAATAAAAAGTAATATATATAATATAAGTTTTATAACTGGCAAGACTATTGATAGTCATACCGATTGTCTTGCCAGTATAAAACTAAACTGAAAAATTAAATTTTAAATAAAACACATATAAACTGGAATGACTTTCAGCAAGACAATTTCCAAAAGTCTTGCCGATTGTCATTGCAGTTATAAACCAAATATAAACAGAATTTACACGTATAGAATATATTTACAAAATTAAAATACTCAGAAATAATTATATTTTATTCCAAAAACAGATTTCTGTTGAATTTTAGCAAATAAAATTCATAGAAAAATATTTTTAGAGAAAATAAAAAAATTCTGAGATATTAAAATTAACAAGTAGAATAAATAAAGAAGATAAGATAATAACAATTACATAGAATTAAGCAAGAAATATGGTAAATATGATAAAATAAATTTGCAAATGAATTTTTCATTCATGAAAAATTTATTTGTAAATTCATTGAAGAATAGATCTCAGATATTAACTAGTTTAATCACTAAAGCTATTCAACATACCCAATTTACCAACTAATCTGGTAAATATGGATTCATCAAGTGGTTTAGTGAAAATATCTGCTATTTGTTCTTCTGTTGGAACAAAAAATAGTTCAACAGTACCATTCATGATGTGCTCTCTAATAAAATGATACCTGATATCAATGTGCTTGGTCCTTGTGTGCTGCACAGGATTGTTGGTGATGGCTATTGCACTTGTATTGTCACATAGAATAGGGATTTTGTTCAATACAGAGCCATAGTCCCGTAGCTGATTCCTAATCCACAAGATCTGAGAACAGCAGCTTCCAGTAGCAATATATTCGGCCTTGGCCATTGAATTGGAAACTATTTGCTGTTTCTTGTTGTACCATGAGACTAGTCTGCTACCTAGGAATTGACAACTCCCTGAGGTGCTTTTCCTATCAACAACACTTCCTGCATAATCTGAATCTGTATATCCAACAAGGTTAAAACCAGATTCTTTAGGGTACCAAATACCTAGATTTGGTGTTCCCTTAAGATATCTCAAGATTCGTTTAACAGCAACGAGATGAATATCTTTAGGATCCGCTTGGAACCTTGCACATAAGCATGTAGCATACATAATATCTGGTCTACTTGCAGTAAGATAGAGTAACGAGCCAATCATACCTCTGTAGCTTGTGACATCTACCTTAATGGAGTTTTCACATGGTCCAAGCTTGACAGTTGTAGTTGATGGAGTCCTTGCTGATGTAGAATCCTCTAGATTGTACTTTTTGAGGAGTTCTTTGAGATACTTGGATTAACAAATAAAAGTTCCATCGAACCTTTGATTTACTTGTAATCCAAGAAAGAACTTCAGCTCTCCCATCATGCTCATTTCAAATTTGATGTGCATTAACTTAGCAAATCTCTTACAGAGATTATCATTAGTAGACCCAAATATTATATCATCCACATAGACTTGGACTAATATAGTATCATTCTTATGCTTTTTAGAAAAGAGAGTTTTGTCTATGACACCTCTAATAAAGCTATGTTTAATAAGAAATTCAGAGAGAGTGTCATACCATTTTCTCGGAGACTGTTTGAGACCATAGATAGCCTTGGAAAGAAAGTAGACAAAAGCCAAATGATCTGGATCTTCAAAACCAGGAGGTTGTTCTACATACACCTCTTCATCCATCTTTCCATTCAGAAAGGCACTCTTGACATCCATTTGATAAACTTTAAAGTTCGAGAATGCTGCGAATGCCAGAAATATTGTGATGGCCTCTAGTCTAGCCACTGGAGCATAGGTTTCATCATAATCAATGCCTTCAGCTTGAGAATACCCTTTTGCTACCAGTCTTGCTTTGTTTCTTGTAACCACACTATCTTCATCTAGTTTATTCCTGAATACCCACCGAGTACCAACAACTTTCTTGTGTGTAGGTCTAGGTACCAGTTTCCAGACTTGTTGATGTTCAAACTGATTGAGTTCATCTTGCATAGCAATCACCCAATCTGGATCAATCAGTGCTTCTTCAATCTTCTTAGGTTCCATCTCAGAAAGAAATCCTGAGAACAGACATTCATTTTGAGTAGCACGTCTAGTTCTGACTCCAACATCTGGATCACCAATAATCAATTTAAAAGGATGAGCTTTATTCCAGACAGTCTATCTTGGAAGATTTGATCTTGATGATTCGCCTTGAAGAACTTGATGATTCTTCGTCAGTAGCAGTGGTATCTCCATTGGTGCCAATGTTTCTATCACCATTACCTTGAGTATCATCATGATTAACAGGTTCTTCACCAGCAACAACCTCAAGTTCTTGATCATGTTCTGATTCTGAATCTGACATATCATCAAACTTCAGTTTCTCAGAAGGATCTTCAGTTTGGATACTAGGGAGTTTAGTGTCATCAAATGTAACATTGACACTTTCAGTTACTTTGTGTCGATCAATGATATACACCCTGTATGATCTTCTTCCATATCCAACAAAAATACCCTCATATGCCTTTGCCTCGAATTTACCACGACGATCATCTCCATCCTTGAGCACGAAACATCTAGCACCAAACACATGAAAGTATTTGATAGAAGGTTTATGTTCATTCATAATCTCATAAGGAGTTTTCATGAAGTCTTTGTTGATTAGAGTTCGATTCTGAGTATAACATGCAGTATTGATAGCTTCAGCCCAAAAGTACATTGGAAGACCTGATTCATTTAACATAGTTTTTGCAGCTTCAATCAATGTACGATTCTTCCTTTCTACCACTCCATTTTGCTGAGGGGTTCTAGGAGCTGAAAATTTTCTGGTAATCCCTTTGTCTGTATAGAATCCATTGAGAAGTGAATTCTTGAATTCTGTTCCATTATCTGACCTTATTGCTCTAACAGGGACATTAGAATCTAACTCGATCAACTTGATATGATCAATCACAACTTGTGGTGTTTCATCCTTAGAGTGAAGGAATAAAACCCACGTATACTTGGAATAGTCATCAACTATCACAAGACAGTAACACTTCTTGGACATCGAAAGAACATTAACTGGTCCAAACAAATCCATGTGCAATAATTGAAGAACACCAGTTATGGAGGATGCGTCAGTGCCTTTGTGACTTGCTTTCTTTGACTTTCCTTTCTGGCAAGCCTCACACAGTCCTTCTGGGGAGAATTCCAGCTGAGGCAGACCTCTGACCAGTTCTCTCTTGATAAGAGAATTCATTGATTTGAAATTGAGATGGGAAAGTCTCTTGTGTCATAGCCAACTCTCATCTGAAGATGCCTTTGCATATAAACAATTGACTTCAGGATTTCTTCCAGAGTTCATGTCATCTACGAACAGATTTCCTTTCCGGATTCCCATCAAGGAGGGTTTTTTACTTTTCTTGTGCAAAATCTGACACTTCAGCTTGTCAAATAAAACATTGTAGCCGTTGTCACAGAACTGACTAATACTAAGCAGATTGTGTTCAAGTCCTTGCACAACATACACATTTTCAATGATAACATTACCAGCTTGCAAACAGCCATATCCCTCAGTTAGACCTTTGATGTTATCTCCAAAGGTAACCACTGGGCCAGCTTTTTCAACCACATTTCATAGCAGGGCTCTATCTCCGGTCATATGTCTTGACAATCCGCTGTCAAGAATCCACACTACCGGTTCCACCTGTTTAATGCCCTGCAATACAAATGGATTAGACCTTCTTCGGAACCCAAACTTGGTTGGGTCCGGCATACTTGCAGAATTGGCCTTTATCAGGCAAAACAACATTCTTAACTTTTATGTTTTCAATTTTCTCAACGACTGGACATTTGACCTTGTAAACAGCCTTGACAAATTTCTGTTTAGGCTTAGGCATAAATGTCTCCTTTCTATCTTTAGGAGGACTAGCAGTCTTAGACCTATTATGCTTCTTATTATTCACATATTGACGAGGAGTAGTCTTATAACTAGAAACGTGCTTACCATTAAAATAAGCAACCATCAAATTAAAAGCACAAGACATGCAATTAGGAACACCACATACTTTATGAGAGGAATTAGCAACAGGAAAATTATATATGGTACGCATGGCATTTTTGTTATCCAACTCAGGTGTGTCTGAGTTAGTCTTAGTTGCTTTCACAACTTTTACTGGAACTTTCGACACACTTGACTTGGAAACAACCTTCTCATTAGCAAGATCTTCAGCACATATTTCTTCTTGAATAATAAAGGAGGTCTCATCAAATAGTTCAATAATTGATTCTTTATAGAGGGGTTTATCAACACCCTTAAGCACATGTGGTACTTCCCTACCTTTAGCACAAACACGAGGAGGGGAGTTTATGCCTAATTCTCCAATAGCAACATTGTAATCATAACCTACTCCAGATGTTTGATTAATAGCTTGCTTATTGTAGAACTCTTTAGCCTTAGAGCAAGAATTAAATTAAGCTTTGACCTTAGTCTCAAGACCGGTGATCTTGTCTTTCAGAATAGTTTCGAGTTGTCTATAACAGTCAACTCTATTCTCTAGAAAAGATACTTGTTCTTTTAATTTATCTTGATTAATGTGCACAAGTCTTAATTCAGTGACCTCTTTCTCAAGGTCTTTGATTTATTGAGTTAACATTTCATTATCACGACGAGCACAATCTATGGAGCCTCCTAGATGATAAACTAATTCAACATCAGTAAATTTTACCTCTTTTCTTGACGATGAGGTGTTTGCATCACTAGCCATAAGAGCAAGATTCCCAACTTCTTTATCTTCACTGTCAGTATCATCCCAGCTTCTTCCCTTTGCCAGGTAAGCCCTTTCAGATTTACTCTTCTGATTAGAATCATAAGTGTGGCGCCCCCAAACCCGGGTCAGAAGTTTGGGGTCCACACACACCTTATTTATAACCTGCTTATATCAATAATCAGGATAATAATAATATGCAGTGACCCTACTTATCAACTACCACAGATCGCAACAGGTTAATGTATGCACACAAGCCAAACACATCTACTTATATTACATATCGTTCAAATCCCAATCATTCAAACTCAAACTGAGTATTAAACATTATTACAAACTTTTACAAACTTAATTTTATTCCAAAAGAAGCCTACTAGCTCAGCTTCCTCAACCTTAATCCCTAGCTCTCGCGCTGGACTGGGGATCCTTGGTACCAACTGGTTCCTTTTTAACTGGAAAGAATATAAACAACATTGCACAAATGAGCTAACTAGCTCAGCAAGTCACAATGACAAAACTGAGAATAATGATCATCAAGTGAATATGGTTATGATATCAAGTGAACAATGGATTATGATTTAGAATTGGATACTATATTTTTATTTTTAAAAAAAACAAGGTTAGGCTGTTGATCAGTCACGCACTAACCTCGAGCGAAGCACACTACATTGCTCTAACTACTGGATCCAAGGCACACATTGGCCTAACTTGACCATTATATGGTCTGACCACGAATCTGGTCCACAACTTTATAAAAACAATCCAATTCTAACATAATAACAGAATAAACAATAACCAGAATCATTAACAACAGTGAGTGTTTAACAATAAAAGGGTTTTAATCCTTGTAAGGATCAATAAGGTAAATTTCAAAGCTTGGATGCTGGGTAATGAAAGAATTGGATAACAAAGGAATCAACATTTCAGGGTTTCAAAGATTTGGTCCTTTCAAAGCATAAGATACAATGGGTTGAGTATATAAGTAATTCAGTTCAGTGGTTGGGATTTTGTTTGTATGTATTTGTGGAGTAGTATCGTAGATTTGTGGTTCGTGTTTGGGTATACAATAGTCAATGGCTTAGAAAGAATAAGGTTTATGGCTCAAAAACAATAACTAGAATCAGGGTTTAGGTTTCAGTGCTTCAAAGCACTTGCAATATCAACAGGACTATCAAGTACTACAATATCTCGAGAAAGTTCAGAACACTTGTCTGGTATTAGCTTAGTACACTGCACTCGCTTCCAATCACAATCGTCTTACTCCTCAACTACCTGTTTTCCCTTCCTACATCTTGCCTCTTCTGCTCACATATCATATGCATTTATCAATAACCAACTCATATGATTCTATTCAACACATACTTCTATCTACCCTTCGTTTCACCTAAATCCGATTAACGGATTGAAAGTTACGCAATAATCAAGTAAACACCGAATATATAGACCGATAGTCAATCCACAAGTCACGTATAACACATAATACATCACGTAATCAATGACATATCATTTATAAAGAAGTCTCGGGTCATAAATAGGCATTCTGGTATTTAAAATGATTTTTAAAACATTTTTTCGGAATTAAAATGGGTCGTTGGATCAATTTCGAGTAAATAAACAGGGTTCGGTTAGCCAATTCTGGCTTCGAAACAATTTTATAATAATTATTGAGCCTTGAAAATAATTTAGAATAATATTTTAAAGCTCGAAACTATTTTTCGGAATTTTTAAATCATTTTTAAATAATTAAATCTAATTAAATAATTAATTAAAATCAATTAATAATTAATTAAATCAATTAATCAATTAATTTTCGAATTAATTGACCAATTAATCAATTAAAATTAACTGAAATTAATTAACTAATTAATTTAGATTTATTTTTGAATTAAAAAATAATTTTCAGAATTAAAATAATAATTTTTAGAATTTTCAGAAATTGGAAACGAATTTTTATAATAAAAATAAATAGGAAATATGATTTTTAAACATTTTTAAAACAGGAATCCAATTTTTGCAATGTCTGGAAACTTTAGGGACCTAACTTCATCATTTCCAAAAGTACAGGGGCCTGTTTGTAATTTTGCAAACTCCCACCGTCGATTCGCCGGAGTGTGGCCGGAGAACACGATTCCGGCCACCTCAGGCCACCAAACTGTCCAGAATTAATCTACAGGTTCCCAGCAACTTATACATGCAATCAAAATTCAATAATCATCCCTGTCCTGGCCGGAAAATGGCCAAGAACATCGCCGGTTTCCGGCGAACATCGTAAAACTTAAAAACACAACTCCCTTCAATTCACTAATCCTCTGTTAACGAGCTATATACCAATCGATTGCAAATTTCATAAGGAACACAACCCACTATAAATCAACAGCTAATAACCCCTGAATCAAAAACCCCCAAATTTCAATTGAAAATATTCATACGGGTTATAAACCCTAATTTGAAAATTCGAAAATTAAACTCAAATTTAAACATGTTATTGAACTTCAAATCAGACGTATAATATACCAAAATTATCAGGAAAACAAGCTCTACAACATGCAATCATCAAATCATACAAACAATCATCCGAACAAAAATTCATATTTTTAATCAAAATAATTGGAAATTTAATAAAAATATATAAAATTAACCTTTGATTCAGCAGTAAAACAGGTTATGGAATCTGATAGAGCTCTTCAAGACCTTTAAATCTGATACTCGAGCTTTTCCAACAAAGATCAATAACACCTTCAAAAGTTGGTTTAATTCTTGGAACATTTTATGAATATATGATTTTTCTCTGTAAAATTATATATTTATCTGTCTGCAAATAATTTTGATACGAAATAAAATACGGTAAAAGACTATTTATATTTACGGAAGATTAGTATCCCGTTGGATCATTCCGGATATAAAACAGTACGTTTATTTGTAAAAACTGATCCAAACGGTATCGGTTTTCAGGATAATTATCCAAATCAGTACAATTTGTACTGCGGTCTTGGTCTGAGCGGCTGGTTACATGTATTACGAAGTGATAATTGTGATAGTTTAATAAAAAGCTCCCGTTTATCGAAAATACAAGTTTTATTGATTTACCGAAACGAATATTGTATCGAAAATGTTGCGCTGGGACCAGCGCAGGACAAACCGTATACCGGATCGAAAAAGTCGAAACATGGAAAATGCTCGGAATATTACAATTAGATTAGGAAGGGGTTCTCGGAAGAGTTTCGGGTTCCAAAAACGTAACAACGGGTGACGTCGGTTGGTTCCCGTTTTTATAAAATAGATTTTAAATACCCGAAAAAAGATTTTATAAATTTCATATGATTCTTATAAATTTATAAATCAACATAAAGATAATTAGGAAGATATGACAATTATCTATATTTTATTTTGAACATATAAAAATTAAAATACTCAATTAATATTATTTTTGAATATCCAAATACAAATAACACTTAGCAATTAATTCACAGAATAGATACTGAACACACATAATAATTATTTAATTAGTAAAAATAATTACACGATATATCCCGGATATTACATCCTTCCCCCCTTAAAAGGATTCTGTCCTTAGAATCTCCTAAGAAAACAATTGAGGGTACTTTTCTCTCATATCATTTTTTAACTCCCAGTTTGACTCTTCAACCTTTGGGTTTCTCCACAACACTCTTACTAACTTTACCACTTTATTTCTTAATACATTCTCTCTCTACTCTAGAAATTCTATCGGACTCTCTACATATGACAAATCTGCGTGAAGCTCTATTGGCTCATATTCTATTACATGCCTGGAGTCTGGATTGTACTTCTTAAGTATTGATACGTGAAAAACATTGTGAATGTGCTCCATGTGCGGTGGTAACGCCAATTTATAAGCTACCTTGCCAACGCACTTTAGGATCTCAAAAGGTCCGACATATCTTGGGCTTAGCTTTCCTTTCTTCCCAAACTTTGTTAGTCCTTTCCATGGTGATACTTTCAGTAATACCAAGTTTCCTTCTTCAAATTCCATGTCCTTCCTTGACTGGTCTGCATATTTCCTTTGACGATCTTGTTCGGCTATCAATATCTTCTGGATAATTTCAATAATTTCCTTTTTCTGCTGTACCAGTTCTGGTCCAAGTATCTTGCGTTCTCCTACTTCGTCCCAGTACACTTGAGATCTACATTTACGTCCATAAAAGGCTTCATAGGGTGGCATCCCAATACTGGCATGATAATTGTTGTTATAAGCAAACTCTACCAGAGGTAAATGCTCGTCCCAACTTCCTTTGAAATCAATAGCACAAACAAGTAACATATTTTCGATTGTCTGGATCGTTCTTTCACTTTGACCGTCCGTCTGGGGGTGATAGGCCGTACTCATATTCAATCTCGTTCCCAAAAATTCTTGAAAACTTTTCCAAAATCTTGAATTAAATCTGGGATCTCGATCAGATACGATAGACACTGGAACTCCATGACGAACTACGATTTCCTTTAGGTACATATGGACCAACATGTCGCGCGGAAATCTTTCATTTATAGGCAGAAAATGAGCTGACTTGGTAAGTCTATCCACTATAACCCAAATGGAATCATGATTAGCCCTTGTCCTTGGTAATCCAACTATAAAATCCATGGCAATGTGTTCCCACTTCCACTCTGGAATCTCCAATGGCTGTAGCAATCCGCTTGGTCTCTGATGCTCTGCTTTAACTCTCTGACAGGTATAAATTTGCTAACCCATCCCGCAATTTCCCTCTTCATGTCTGGCCACCAATAATTCTTCTTTAAATCTCTATACATCTTGGTACTCCCTGGGTGGATGGAATACCTTGAATTATGTGCCTCCTGTAGAATTTCATTCTTCAAATCCGTCACTGGTGGAATCCAAATTCTAGATGAAAACCTCAGAATACCTTGGTCATCCTTTTGCGTGCATAATTCTTCACCTACCAAACGATTTATATCTTGATCCATTACATCTTCCTGACATTTCTTTATTTTCTCCAATAACTCCGGTTGGAAAGTCATACTGTATACTTTCTCTTTCTCAGGTTTGCAAACTCTAATTTTCAATTCTAATTTCTGAAATTCCTTATATATATCTTCAGGTACTGATAACACATTCAACCTTTCCTTCCGACTCAATGCGTCTGCTACAATATTCACTTTATCGGGATGATAATTAATCGAGCAATCATAGTCTTTGATAAACTCTAACCATCTCCTTTGCCTCATATTAAGTTCCTTCTGAGTGAATATATACTTCAAACTTTTGTGATCCGTATAAATCTCACACTTCTCTCCATACAGGTAATGTCTCCAGATCTTCAAAGCAAACACTATGGCTGCTGGTTCCAAATCATGAGTAGGATACTTCTGTTCGTGTGGTTTCAATTGCCTTGACGCATACACAATCACTTTGTCGTGCTGCATTAGAACACATCCTAATCCTTTGTGAGAAGCATTGCTATAAATTACGAAATTCCCTTGATCATCTAGAAGTGACAAAACAGGTGCCGTGTTTAATCTTTGTTTCAACTCCTGAAAACTTTCTTCGCACTTGTCGTTCCATATAAACTTTTCATTCTTCCGTGTAAGCTTTGTCAATGGTGTTTCAATTCTTGAGAAATTCTGGACTAATCATCGATAATATCCTGCCAATCCTAAGAAACTTCTTACTTCAGTGGGTGTTCTGGGTCTCTCATAATTCGTAATTGCCTCGATCTTTGCTGGGTCCACTTTGACCCCTTCATTACTAACTATGTGTCCTAAGAACTGAACTTCATGTAGGCAAAACTCACACTTCGAGAATTTAGCATATAACTTCTTTTTCCTTAAAATCTCCAAAGCTATTCTCAAATGTTTCACATGATCCTCTTCCGTCTTTGAATAAATTAAAATATTTTCTATTAACACAATAACGAACTTGTCCAAATACTCCTTGAAAATTCTGTTCATCGGGTCCATAAATGCTGCCGGGGCATTAGTCAATCCAAAAGACATTACTAAAAATTCATAATGTTCATACCTTGTTCGAAAAGCCGTCTTTGGTATATCTTCTGGCTTGATCTTCAGTTGATGATATCCCGATCTTAAATCAATTTTGGAGAAATACTTGGCTCCCTTCAATTGGTCAAACAAATCATCAATTATAGGTAACGGATACTTGTTCTTGATCGTAAGCTTGGTGAGCTCCCTGTAGTCGATACACAGTCTCATGATTCCATCTTTCTTCTTGACAAATAATACTGGTGCACCCCACGGGGACATACTGGGTCTGATTACTCTTTTCTCTAACAGCTCTTGCAATTGCTTCGCTAACTCTTTCATCTCAACGGGCGCCAATCTATACGGGGCCTTGGATACCGGTTCTGTTCCAGGTGCTAAGTCGATCACAAACTCAAGTTCTCTATCTGGAGGAAGTCCTGGCAATTCGTCGGGAAACACGTCTGGAAATTCATTTACTACTGGAATATCTTCAAGTTTTGCTAGCTCCTGACTTCTGTCAATCACATATGCTACAACATGCTCGCATGATTACCGTAATAACTTCTTAGCTTGAATCATTATTAAGAACTTCTTTACTTGCTTCTGGCCCTTGAACGTTACTATCCTTTCATCAGGCGTCTTCACCATTACCTTCTTATTTCGACAATCTATCTGGGCATCGTGCTTAGATAACCAATCCATCCCTAATATAACGTCAAATTCTCATAACTTAAATGGTATCAAATCTACACAAAACTTACTACCTGAAATCTCAACTTCACAATTCCCACAAACTTGATTCACAGTTACATGTTCTTGATTTTCTAATTCCACAGTCACTATTTCATTTAAATACTCAACTGGACAATTTAACTTACTAACAAAATCTTGTGAAACAAACGATTGAGTTGCTCCCAAATCTATTAACACTTTGGCACATAAAGAATTCATGTTAAGCGTACCTGCCACGACATCCGTATCCTGGATCGCATCCTTCACATACATGTCAAATACTCTAGCCCTTGGAGTCTCATTCACTATTGGGATAGATCCCATAATCCTCAATGCATTACTGACTAGAGCTGGTGTCTTGCAATCCCTGGCCATATGTCCTGGCTTTCCACATTTGAAGCACGTAAATCCAATGGCTGGAACCTTCACTGCTGGATTCCGGATAGGCTGATCCTTATTTGCTGGCTCTCTAGCTGGCTGATTTTGGCACTCCCTCGAATAGTGCCCTTTCTGGTTGCATTTAAAACATACCACATTCAACTTGTTATAAACTCCTTCATGCTTCTTTCCACATACTTGATAATCTGGAAAAGTTAATCTCAACTGATTTGGCTGATTTGTATTAGCTGGACGGTTGCTCTGGCCTCCGTCTCCTATATTCTGTCTCATGAAATTAAAATTTCTCCCTGGCTGAAACTTTCCCTTCTTAAAATTTGGAAACTTCCCTGGTTGTGGCTGACCCTCACTTCCCTCAACTTTCCTTTTCTTACTTTCTTTCTCCTTTTGGGACATTTCACTCTCTGTCTCCGCAATCATAGCCTTCTGTACGACTCCTGCATAGGTCTCCAATTCAAAAATAGCTACCTTCCCTCTGATCCATGGCTTCAAGCCTTGCTGGAATCTCTTAGCTTTCTTCCTGTCAGTATCCACATACGACGACACATACCTTGACAATTCTTCAAACTTACTTTCATAATCTGCCACCGACATAGTTCCTTGCTTCAACTCTAAGAACTTCAGCTCCATCTGATCCTGGACAAACTGAGGAAAATACTTTTCTAGAAACAATTCCTTAAACCTCTCCCAAGTAATAGCATTTGTACCTTCCAATGTCTTCACCATCTCCCACCAATAGGTGGCCTCGTTCTTCAGATAGTAACTTGCAAACTCAACCTTTTGTTCTTCCTTTACTTTTACTAAGGAAAATGCCTTCTCTATTTCCTTTAACCAAACATTTGCTTCAATCGGCTCTAGAGAATCCTTGAATTCTGATGGGTTTATCGCCTGAAAAGTTATGAAGGTTACCTGGGGATTGGTCTGCCTTTGTTGTTGTTGTGCCAGGTGAACTGTTTGTTGGGCCAAGATTTGAAGAATTTGGGCTATTGTTGGGTCTATGGGTCCTGGGCTCACATTCGGGTTTGTATCATCTTGGTTGTTATTGTTGTTGTTGTTGGTTTCTTCATTCTGGGTGTTGGTGCGGGTATTTCTTCTAGGAGGCATTTTTCTGTAAAAAATCAAACAACTTATTTAGCTTTTGAATCAAATCTTTTGTATAAAAAGAAAAGTTTTATAAAACAGAAATATCTCTTTTTTTTAAAGCAGTTGTAACTAAGTAAATTGCATGCTTCTTTACAGAACATAAACAGTTATGGAAAGCAGGGTACATGGTATCACAGGGTATAACTGGTACAATAAGGTAGAGTAAAACAGGTGCAATAAAGTAAATGACAGTAATGGAAAGGAAAAGGTACTGATATATATAGATCAAAAGTTTTGGTTACTACAAGCGTAAAGACGCTTCAAAAGTAAAAGCAAAAGGGTAGAACAACCTACTCACTAGTCAGCATCGCTAGTCTATAAATACAACTCAAAAGTCTACTGATACACACTACACACTACTGTACATACTATACAACCATAACAACACTGCTCAACATCTCCATTTCTGAATCTCTGTCTCAACTCCAAGGAAACTCTGGTCCTACCAGCCTCTCAAAGTTCTCCATCACCTCAGTAGCCCAACCCATCAGTACATCAGGGCCTCTGCCAGGTAGCGTAGCACCATGTATCCTAGCCTCAAGAACCCTCTGTGTCACATGAATCTCCTCTCGAAGCTCCCTCACACCACGATCAACATCTGTAGTCCTAATGATATGCTTTAGCTCCCTAATCTGAGCCAACAAGGAATCACGCTCCAATATAAGAGCCTCATACCGGTAATAAGGAACTGGGGGCAATGTAGACTGGAATGGGGCACTCGCAACTGAATGCCCAGTGGAATCTGAATCAGCTGGTGGGGGTCCTCTGACATGTGGCCTCATACCTGGGGGTGGAATAGCCTACAGTGGTACGGGTTGCAACACCGGTGGAGGTAAAATAGCCAATGCTGGTGGAATAACAGGACGTGGATCTGATGCTGGTGCTCCAACTGAAGGCTCTGAGTGATCAGCTGATACGGGAATAAAAGAGTCGGCCATCGCTGCTATCTGAAATCACATCGCAGTATAAGAATCTTGAACCATGATGCGAATTATACTACTACTAGTTATACCATAACACTCAACCTCTCGACGTTCTATCATTCTATTCCTTACTTCTAATCCTAACCCTCTACCCATTCCCGTCAACCTAGGCTTGTGTTAGTGACTTATAACCTGTAGCTCTGATACCAAACCTGTGGCGCCCCTCAAACCCGGGTCAGAAGTTTGGGGTCCACACACACCTTATTTATAACCTGCTTATATCAATAATCAGGATAATAATAATATGCAGTGACCCTACTTATCAACTACCACGGATCGCAACAGGTTAATGTATGCACACAAGCCAAACACATCTACTTATATTACATATCGTTCAAATCCCAATCATTCAAACTCAAACTGAGTATTAAACATTATTACAAACTTTTACAAACTTAATTTTATTCCAAAAGAAGCCTACTAGCTCAGCTTCCTCAACCTTAATCCCTAGCTCTCGCGCTAGACTGGGGATCCTTGCTACCAACTGGTTCCTTTTTAACTGGAAAGAATATAAACAACATCGCACAAATGAGCTAACTAGCTCAGCAAGTCACAATGACAAAACTGAGAATAATGATCATCAAGTGAATATGGTTATGATATCAAGTGAACAATGGATTATGATTTAGAATTGGATACTATATTTTTATTTAAAAAAAAACCAAGGTTAGGCTGCTGATCAGTCACGCACTAACCCCGAGCGAAGCACATAACATTGCTCTAACTACTGGATCCAAGGCACACATTGGCCTAACTTGACCATTATATGGTCTGACCACGAATCTGGTCCACAACTTTATAAAAACAATCCAATTCTAACATAATAACAGAATAAACAATAATAAACAATAACCAGAATCATTAACAATAGTGAGTGTTTAACAATAAAAGGGTTTTAATCCTTGTAAGGATCAATAAGGTAAATTTCAAAGCTTGGATGCTGGGTAATGAAAGAATTGGATAACAAAGGAATCAACATTTCAGGGTTTCAAAGATTTGGTCCTTTCAAAGCATAAGATACAATGGGTTGAGTATATAAGTAATTCAGTTCAGTGGTTGGGATTTTGTTTGTATGTATTTGTGGAGTAGTATCGTAGATTTGTGGTTCGTGTTTGGGTATACAATAGTCAATGGCTTAGAAAGAATAAGGTTTACGGCTCATGAACAATAATTGGAATCAGGGTTTAGGTTTCAGTGCTTCTAAGCACTTGAAATATCAACAGGACTATCAAGTACTACAATATCTCGAGAAAGTTTAGAACACTTGCCTGGTATTAGCTTAGTACACTACACTCGCTTCCAATCACAATCGTCTTACTCCTTAACTACCTGTTTTCCCTTCCTACATCTTGCCTCTTCTGCTCACATATCATATGCATTTATCAATAACCAACTCATATGATTCTATTCAACACATACTTCTATCTACCCTTCGTTTCACCCAAATCCGATTAACGGATTGAAAGTTACGCAATAATCAAGTAAACAACGAATATATAGACCGATAGTCAATCCACAAGTCACGTATAACACATAATACATCACGTAATTAATGATATATCATTTATAAAGAAGTCTCGGGTCATAAATAGGCTTTCTGGTATTTAAAATGATTTTTAAAACATTTTTTCGGTATTAAAACGGGTCGTTGGATCAATTTCGAGTAAATAAACAGGGTTCGGTTAGCCAATTCTGGCTTCGAAACAATTTTATAATAATTATCGAGCATTGGAAATAATTTAGAATAATATTTTAAAGCTCGAAACTATTTTTCGGAATTTTTAAATCATTTTTAAATAATTAAATCTAATTAAATAATTAATTAAAATCAATTAATAATTAATTAAATCAATTAATCAATTAATTTTCGAATTAATTGACCAATTAATCAATTAAAATTAACTGAAATTAATTAACTAATTAATTCAGATTTATTTTTGAATTAAAAAATAATTTTCGGAATTAAAATAATAATTTTTAGAATTTTCAGAAATTAAAAACGAATTTTTATAATAAAAATAAATAGGAAATATGATTTTTAAACATTTTTAAAACAGGAATCCAATTTTTGCAAAGTCTGGAAACTTCAGGGACCTAACTTCATCATTTCCAAAAGTACAGGGGCCTGTTTGCAATTTTGCAAACTCCCACCGTCGATTCGCCGGAGTGTGGCCAGAGAACACGATTCCGGCCACCTCAGGCCACCAAACTGTCCAGAATTAATCTATAGGTTCCCAGCAACTTATACATGCAATCAAAATTCAATAATCATCCCTGTCCTGGCCGGAAAATGGCCAAGAACATCACCGATTTCCGGCGAACATCGTAAAACTTAAAAACACAACTCCCTTCAATTCACTAATCCTCTGTTAACGAGCTATATACCAATCGATTGCAAATTTCATAAGGAACACAACCCACTATAAATCAACAACTAATAACCCCTGAATCAAAAACCCCCAAATTTCAATTGAAAACATTCATACGGGTTATAAACCCTAATTTTGAAATTCGAAAATTAAACTCAAATTTGAACATGTTATTGAACTCCAAATCAGACGTATAATATACCAAAATCATCAGGAAAACAAGCTCTACAACATGCAATCATCAAATCATACAAATAATAATCCGAACAAAAATTCATATTTTTAATCAAAATAATTCGAAATTTAATAAAAATATATAAAATTAACCTTTGATTCTAGAGTAAAACAGGTTATCGAATCTGATAGAGCTCTTCAAGACCTTCAGATCTGATACTCGAGCTTTTCCAACAAAGATCAATAACACCTTCAAAAGTTGGTTTGATTCTTGGAACATTTTATGAATATATGATTTTTCTCTGTAAAATTATATATTTATCTGTCTGCAAATGATTTTGATACGAAATAAAATACGGTAAAAGGCTATTTATATTTATGGAAGATTAGTATCTTGTTGGATCATTCCGGATATAAAACGGTACTTTTATTTGTAAAAACTGATCCAAACGGTATCGATTTTCGGGATAATTATCCAAATCAGTACAATTTGTACAGCGGTCTTGGTCTCAGCGCCTGGTTGCACGTATTACGAAGTGATAATTGTGATAGTTTAATAAAAAGCTCCCGTTTATCAAAAGTACAAGTTTTATTGATTTACCGAAACGAATATTGTATCGAAAATGTTACGCCGGGACCTGCGCAGGACAAACCGTACGCCGGATCGAAAAAGTTGAAACATGGAAAATGCTCGGAATATTACAATTGGGTTAGGAAGGAGTTCTCGGAAGAGTTTCGGGTTCCAAAAACGTAACAACGGGTGACGTCGGTTGGTTCCCGTTTTTATAAAATAGATTTTAAATACCCGGAAAAAGATTTTATAAATTTCATATGATTTTATAAATTCATAAATCAACATAAAGATAATTAGGAAGATATGACAATTATCTATATTTTATTTTGAACATATAAAATTTAAAATACTCAATTAATATTATTTTTGAATATCCAAATACAAATAACACTTAGCAATTAATTCACAGAATAGATACTGAACACACATAATAATTATTTAATTAGCAAAAATAATTACACGATATATCCCGGATATTACAATAAGAGTTCTTCCTAACTTGTTTTGGCTTCCTGCATTATTTGGCAAAGTGTCCCAACTCATTACAGTTAAAGCATCGAATGGTGCTTCGATCAACCATCCATGTTTTGTATCGACCACTGCTGGTGTTAGAGGATGAAGGTCCTCCTTTCTGGAATTTGTTGTAGTTGGACTTGTACTTGAACTTGGGATTCCTCTTGAATCTGACATTGGAGAATCTCTTGACAATCAGGGCCATTGACTCATCTTCCAATGGCTCCAGTTCTTCCAAGGAGTAAAAACCATCTCCTGATTGATTTGTAGTAGGAGGATCAAATTCTGCTACTATCACATTTTCTTCAGCCTTGGAAGACTGTACCATTCTCTCTGACTGTTGAGATTGTTGTTATTGTTGTGGTTGTTGTTGTTGTTCTTCAGCTACTAGAGCAGTAGACGTGCTGACCACTCTGCCTTTCCCGTAGACTTCCTTCTGCTGAATCTGCTCCAACTCATAGGTTTTTAGCACACCATAGAGCCTTTCCAAAGAAATCTCATTCAGATCTCTCGCTTCTCTTATGGCAGTGATTCTATGTTCAAGATGAGTTGGCAGTGTTAAAAGGAACTTTTTGTTGACCACCCTGATTGAATAATATTTTCCATTTATGTTCAGGTTTTTGATCAATGCATTGTACCTCTCAAGCACTTCAGTAATTCCTTCTCCTGGATTGGATTTAAAATGTTCATACTCAAAGGTTAGGATCTCTAACTTGTTCTCCCGAACTTCTTCTGTGCCTTCATTAATCACCTCAATAGTTTCCCAGATGTGTTTGGAATTTTTACAGTTCATCACATGTCTGTTCATCAAGGGATCAAGGGAATCAACTAAAATTAACTGAAGGCTGGCATCCAAGGAGGCTTCTTCTTTTTCAGCAGGAGAAAAATCCTCAGGATCCTTTATATAGGTTCTAGCTTTGGTAATTACAACATCATCTTCTATAACCTCTGGTTCAATAACCATCGGAATTTTTGGACCCTTCTTTAACACGTCCAGATATTTAGGATTTGCAACTTGTAAAAACAAGAGCATCTTCTTCTTCCACATGATATAATTTTCTTTATCGAACAGTGGAATTTTAACGGTTCCAACTTTTTGTGTAGTCATTATGAATTTTTGAGTAAATAAAAATTCAAGAAGTGGAAGAATCACAAAAGTCTAGGATCTTGATTTGTTCGTTAATCAGAAGGCTCTGATACCAATTGTTAGGTTCCAATATGTTTGTAGAAGGGGGTTGAATACAAACTATACCGTTTAATCGAATAAAATGCGGAATAAAAAAGTGAAACAAAATTCAAGTTAAATAAAAATATTATTAAACTTGAAAGGTGTTACAACAATAGTATCGTTTACAAGGGATTAATCTCAAATAAATTATTCCAAATCTAGAATAAATTCGACATGAACTTTTTCTATTTTTGAAATAAAAAGATCAAATGCTAAAAGCAATTTGAGATTAAGTTCTAGGGATTTTGATCCGCTAGATAGTTACACAAGAACAATAGAAGGATTTCTAGTGGTTTAGATTTAACAATAAATACTAGAAATTAATGTCCTGATATTTTGCAGTTGAAGATAATAAGTTCTCTGCTATTCTTTTTGTTCTGTGTTCTTCAGTTGGTTGATATATTCAATTGTCTCCTGTTGAAAATCAGCTTCTGTCTTTAAGTAATCAAAAAACTACTTGATTTGTTGGCAAGACAATCTTTTTGATCTAGCAAGACTATCAGCAAGACAATCCTTTAGGCTGGAAAGACTATCGGCAAGACAATCTAAAAAGACTTGGAAAGACTTTCGGTATGACAATCCAATTGTCATACCAGTTCAAAGATTTGTCTTGCTGAGTTAATTTTGAATATTAATTCAAAATCATTTCTAAAAAATGCATAATATTAATTCAGAATTAATTAACCAATTAATTCAATTAATCAATAAATTAATGTTTGCAGATATAATTTATTTTCTTAATTAAATTATATGACTTAATTAATTAATAGAGAATTAATACTATTCTTGAACATCAACCACTCTTCTGACAATCTTCTGAAAATCACTAAAACTTATGAATCCATTTCACCACTTCAATGTTGACACTCGATGTACTGTCTGGTTCATGAATGACTAACATCTGTGATATTTCTTCATGTCCTGATTTTCTTCAGATTAAATCCCTGTAATTAATTGATACCCTGACAAGATCTCTGTGACTTGATTAAATCCACAATCTTGATTTATATCACTGAAGCTTGATCAATTTCTTGAGCTTCTTCCATTAAATTAAGTCCTCAAGTCTGTAGATGAACAATGTTACTTAATTCTTTGACATATGTTACTTAGTGAGATCTCTTTGACGATAGAACCACTATTTACTTGTTACATCCTTATTTGAGTTGAGTTAAATCCTCGAATAAACAAATAGGCTATGACATATGCCTTTCAGTAGTACTAATCATCTTGCTAATTCTTGCAGGAAGAATAAAGAGAAAAATATTGTTCCTCTTATATCAGAGTTTAGGAATAGAACCGTTAGATATAAATCACAGAGTCCTTGTTTTTATTGTGGTAGTGTTTGGCACTCTATTTATACATGTAAAGGGTATCACAGTTTGTATTATGATTTGTTAGTCCCTTAACAATATAACAAGAATTACAGAAGGGGGGTTGAATGGAATTCTTGAAAGTTTTTCTTGAATAAAAATGTTCTAAATCAAATATATATATATAGTGTGAATTGATTAGCAGAATGCGGAATAAAGACTTATGTGAATCAAAACACAAGTAAATAAAAACAAGATTCTTTAAAAACTTTCTGGTGGATTTGAATGATTCCACCAGAGATATATATTATATATCGAGAGAACCCTGTGTGCAAAATGCTCACAGCTACTTACAACAATTGAACAACTAAGACTATAGAGAAATGCTAAGAATTTTGCTTACAAATGTTTCTCTGCTTTTCTGCTTAGATTGATACTTTCTTAGTTGCTACTTCTTGGTTTTTATATCACCAAAATTACAAAGTAATAAGACAAGATAATAAAACAAAAACTATCTAGTCTATTATTATGCTACTTCATTACTCTATTCCAGCATCTTTGAATATCTTTATAATAGCATGGAAATGGCAATGCTTCTTTATTCTCGAAAACTCAGTTGAATAGGCTACCACATTCCATTTGCATCCACTCGACGCATGTGACTGTGTTGTCACTATCAACAGATGTTTGAATATTTTATCCGTCGGGTTCATGATCATCCATCGAGTTATTAATCATCCGTCGGGTTGTCTAGTTGATCATCCATCGACTTCATTGTAGTTTATCCGTCGGGTAGCAATCTAGCACTTGACTTCATTTCATTTATGCAGAATTATAAGACATCATCTATGTACAATTAATCAACCTATTCAGCATATCTAGTTGAAGTCAACATGACTTGAATACTACTTACTGAATCTATACAATGGTGTATGCAGAAATGTGCTACAGTCTTATTGTTACATAAGCTACTCACTCGATGGATAATGAGTTATCATCCGTCGGGACTATAATGAGTCATCCGTCGGGACTATAAATCTTATCCGCCGAGTGCTACATAATTTCACTAAGTAAAATCTACCAAGGTGTTTTGTTCATGAAATCATCAAGTACACTACATATACACAACAATCTCCCCTAATTTATGTCTACTGGAATTGTAGCCATAAATTAAGAGATACTTGATGATAACAAAACACCCTAAAAATATAACTTTAAAAGAAAGTAGATATTACTGAAAAGTGCTTCAAATAACAAAATATACAAAGTTTTGCTCACAGTCATTTTCAAGATGCTCCTCTAGCCTGAGCAGATTTATCTAGTTCCTTGAAGGTCTGGATCTCTTTCCAAGCTTTCTGTTGTTTTCCTCAATCTGATTTTGGTGCTGCCTGTGGAATTCCATTTCATCATATTCTAAGAGATTTAGCTTCCCTTGCATTTCCAAAAGAGTCTCATTGCTAGAGATGCTCAATTGGTCTTCTAATTTGAAAAATCTTCTCACACCTTTGTCATCCATGAACTCCATCAGCCAGTAGGGCCTTAGATGCACTCTCCTCCCTGTGTAAGGGATGATTAGAGTCTTTGGAAGTGCATCTTTAGCTCTAACACTCCTTAGCTCTTCAATCTTCTTCAATACCAATCTTCTTGCAGTAATGTTGAACCCAAAGTTCTTCTTGAAGGATGAATAAACTTTAATCAGTACAGCTTAGCTTTCTTGAAGGATCCTATGAAGTGGCCACTGAATTTCCTTTCCTCCTTTGTACTTGAACACTAACCTTTCAGGTAGGTTTCTGTATGCATCAATTCCTCTCACTTCATCTAGTTCATCTAGATAGAGGTTTAGATTAGAAAATTCTTTGATGTCACACAAGTACATGTAATCTCCCCTATTGACTTTGGACTGAGCTTTGACTACAGATTTGGATTTGAGAGGTGACAGCTTCACTTTCTTGACTGCTCTTGACTTTGTTCTTCTTGGCTTGTTAAGGATTGGTAGATAGAAGTCAGGAATTGGTATGTTCTCCCAATCTATTGGCTCATCCTTGGGCACAATAGGTTCACCATGAATATTCCTGTAGGGTTCCACCAACCTGATATCTTCAAATAGCACAGGGGGCTTTGATGTTTGAGTTGCAGATGGCGTGGATTCCTTAGGAAATTGATCTTCCATTTCCTTGTCAACAATATCCAGTTTCCTTTTAGTTCTTTTAGCCAATTCCTTGATTCTTGGAGATTTTTCTGTTGTTCAACTTGCTTCTTTGATTCAGTAATTTCAGATGGCTGAACAGGAATTTGTTGTGATGAATTTACAGCATGTAGCTTGGCCAAGATAGCAATTTGCTCTTTCTTTTGTTTAGTCTTTTTAGCATCCAGAGCAGCTTGCTTCTCTTCCTGTTCAATCTAGCCTTTTCTTCTCTCTTTGCTTGTGCAAATTGAGGAAGTCCAACCACCACACAAATTTCTTTCCCATTCCTGAAAATTTTAGCAATTCTTCTTTTTGAGGCCGAATCAACTGGATCTTTGTAGAAAATAATTGATCTTGACATAAGTTTCTTCTCATCAGGCTTAGGTGTCTCATACACAGTATCCAAAGGGTTCTTCAATAATGATTTTGAGTAGTTTACCCTTGGTTTCAGAATTGTTTCAGCCTTTGGAGATTTGATGCAGGAAGGTTGTCCTCTTTCCAGATAGTTCATGCTAATCTCATTCACACTAATGTGCTTGACTTGAGAGTGATGGATGGCTGACTTAACTGGCTCCTTGACAAGTTCAAACTTCTTCTGTATTTCCTCATCAATCTTCTCCCAGTTGACTAAACTCAACTTCTCCTTATCAGCTGCTCTTATGTTAGTTTCTGCTGCATTGATCAGATCTATACTATCTGTAACTGATGGCTTTGAGATAGTAATTGAAGGCACAATTACTTTACTGATTTGAATTTGAAGCCTCTCCCCCTCACTTGGTCCTTTCTCCCCCTTTTTGTTATCATCAAGTTGAGTAGAGGAGGGGGTTTGAGCAGCCACCAGTTTTTGAAGTAGATCTGTCTGTTGGGCTTGATGAAGATGAATGGCAGTTAAAGATGCTTCCATGGCTCACATTCTTGTGTCCAAGGCATCTATCTTGGTTGACAGATCAGAATTTTTCCTTAATTGCCTCTTGATGTCAAGCATTGTAGCTTCTGGAAGTTTAGAATCTATCCTGTCTGAAAGGACCTTCTTCATCTCCTCAATATCACCTTTCATGGTGTTTACATCCCTAGCATGCTGGAAGCCCTGGATTTGTTGAAGTTGTAGGGAGGCTAGATGTTCCTGAAGGAGCTTCTTGGTGCAGGCATTGGTAGAGGTTTGAAGAGCAGTATTTGTCTGATTGATTAACTGGATCAGGGTTGTCTTGAAGTAATGCTCATCACAGTGCTTTGAGAATGCCCATGATGGCATACCTGATCTTGAACTTGAGCCTACTTCTCCCCCTATGTCCATTGCTTCATCTTCACTATCCCCACTCCCATCTCCAAAGAAAACAGCTGAACCACCAGTCTCATAGTCCACATCACCAGCTGTAGAAGGCAAAGCTGTGATGGCATCCTTAGCTCTCATCATAGACTGTGTGGTATGCACCAAATTCAGCATCCTTTCTACATTGTCATTGTCCTGTTCAGCTAGAAGTTGATAAGCTGGAACAGGGTGAGTAAATGCCTCAGCATCAAGGGAAGTGGAATCTATAACAGCTTTAGGATGATGAGATAGTCCTTCCATGTCTGCATCCTGGACATTCAATGAATCACTAGCAATGACATCCATCATTATAGCTCCAGTACCTGCATTTCTCTCGTTTTCTCTCTTTTATTGCATCAGGGTCTCACCCTGGCTCCTCATCCTCACACCCTCACCTTCACCTAATAAAGTGGGACTCCTCTCACTCTCTTTTGCCAATCCTGAAGAAATGGATTGCAAAGTTTCACGCATGTCCTCTCCTTTTTCCTGGGAGCAACCCAGACTCTCACTCAAAACACTCTTCTCTCTCAATCCTAAGAGTGACTATACAACCACTAAATCTTCTGCACTTGAAATAAATGAAGTTGGAAACTGTGCAGAGATACTCGACAGATGAGTGATATCCATCGAGTGAGTGGTTTTGCTATCCGACGGATAACTGCTGTCAAGCTTATCCGTCGGGATACAATCACTACTCAACGGATGAGCAATATTAGTCGAGAGAGTAAAAATGAATGAGCTGGGAATATAAACTATTGTTGACTCTGTGCTGATTGAAGATATTTGGGGCACAGATGATACAACAGTTCCTAAAAGAATTGGCAAGTGAGCCGACAAATCATCTAAAAGATGATGCTCACTTGCATTAGATTTTGGCTTCCCCAATAGAGTTAAAGAAGGGGAATCAGGAATTGATGTGTTTATCATATCCACATCCAGAGAATTTGTTGGTGGGTTTGGTGTTTGAGGTGCTTCTATAAATAGAGATTTTGGATGTGACTCCACATTTATCGGAGCCACATCAAACTGAATTTGTGAAGGTGTAGTGACTGTGTCTTTAGCACCAGTTTGCACAGTGTGTGTACCCTGTACATCCCCAATGGTTTTTGATTTCTTCTTTCTGGCATAAGTTTGGGGTGAACTTGTGTCCCTAACCCTCTTGGCATGTGCTCTTGGTTGAGAGCTTTGTTCAATAACTACATCCTTCTGGGAGGATGCAGCTAGAAATGAGCTTTTGTCCTTTTTAAGCACTGCAGTTTGTTGGGAAACTGCAGTATGGCTAGGCTGGGATCCACTCAACTCTCCAACCTTATTCTTGGGGTTTCTTTGATTTTCACCCCTTCCCTCACCTAACTTACCCTCCTTCACACTCCCATCTTTGGCTTTAGTGGATTTTTTAACTGGCATCTTTTGGGAGATACCAGAGGGGGCTTTCTTTGATTTGGATTTTGAAATAATTGTAGATTTGGTAGCTTGGGTAGGCAACTATTTGGTCATTGACACAGTTGCCATAGCCACACTTGAACTCAAAGAAATTGTTGAGGTTGGAATAGTTGTAGGGATAGGTGAACTTACCTCACTTACCCGAGGTGCTTGCATTACAGGAAAGTAGAACATTGGCACATCCTTGTGATGATTGGCCCTGTTCAAATCTGTAATGAGCCTTCTCTCTTGAACCCAACAATCTAATTTGTTGTTAGGGTTCTCAAGCACAATCTCTTCACAAAGGTGGTTAGCTAACATCATAAGAAATCTAGCATAATACACATTCTTACCTCTTTTATTTAACTCTCCTAGTTTAAAACCTAACACAAATAAGACAAGGTCACTAAAATTAAAATACTTATCGGTAACTAGCATGAAGAGCATGCTAAGCATGGAAATATTCACTGAATCAAAATTACTGATCTTTCCTGAGAAAACCTTTGTAACTACATCACACATGAAACTCCATTATTTCCTAAGACCCATTCTCCTAATGTCACTCAGTTTAGAAGTAGGAAGTGCATAGTTCATGGAATTAAGCATATTGTTTATATCAGTGTCAGTATGTGGTGAGGTCACATTATCATCAGGAATTTTGAAACATGATTTTATCACATCACTATTGATATAGAATTCTTTACCTTTATTGGTGAGTATGATGGTCTTATCTGTAGAGTTGTAGGTAGCAGTGTTCCACATCTCTTCAACAACTTCACAGAAGATTGTGGGTGATTCCATCATGGCATAATTGAGCTTGCAATTCTTCACAAAGTCCATCATCTTGTGATAATTACCAGAATGCTGAATACCCTTGTTCACTAATGCAGTGAAATTGTTCTTCTCATAAATGAACCCAGTTTAAGACATAATCTTTACAACAGGCGCCATTGTTAGAGAATAAGAGCTTGAAGAGAAAGAGAGTAAGTGCTTTGAGAGAGAATGGAATTAGAGCAGTTGAATTGAGAATGAATAAAGAAAAGCGATTGAAATGAAATAAGCTTTTATACTATCTCAAAAATAACTGATAAAAATAATAAAGTAAAATAAAGTAACCAATAGAAATTGCCTAAAATAGCCGTTTAAAAATAAATGTAAAAATTCCACCCATTATCCGTCGTGTTATGCTTACAAACTGTAAGTATACTCGATGAATAATGTACAGGGAATTAACGGCTGAGATTAAGACAATTCGACGGATGAGGATAAACTGTTATCCGTCGAGACATAAAATAATCCAGAAAAATAATTAATTTTTTTTATTAGCAAATAATATACCGACGGATGATCAAACTCGATGGATAAAGATCATCCGTCAAGATGTAAATTTTGACTTAGCTAAAATTTCATCTATGACTGAAAAATCAATTAAATTTCTGGCTGCATTTCAACTTGCAAATTAACTCATATAGATTTAAGAGTAATTAAGCATACCTAACTCACTTACCAACCTTGAAAAGGTGGATTCATCCAATGGCTCGGTAAAGATATCTGCAAGCTGCTTCCCACTTGGAACAAAATGTAATTCTACAGTACCATTCATTACATGTTCCCTTATGAAGTGGTACTTGATATCTATGTGCTTTGTCCTTGAATGTTGTACTGGATTTTCAATGATGGCAATTGCACTTGTGTTATCACAAAAAATAGGAATCCTCTCAACTTGCAAACCATAGTCTAGCAATTGATTTTTCATCTATAATATCTGTGCACAGCAACTACCAGCAGCAATATATTCAGCTTCAGCTGTAGAAGTAGAAACTGAATTTTGCTTTTTACTGAACCAGGACACAAGCTTGTTTCCTAGAAATTGACAGGTTCCTGTTGTACTTTTTCTATCAATTCTACAACCTGCATAATCTGTATCTGATTAACCAGTTAGATCAAAACCAGAATCTCTAGGGTACCAAATGCCAAGTTTTGGTGTTCTCTTGAGATATCTGAAAATTCTCTTAATAGCTATTAAGTGAGATTCTCTAGGATCAGCCTGAAATCTAGCACATAAACATGTAGCAAACATTATATCTGGCCTACTAGCTGTTAAGTACAGAAGTGAGCCAACCATGCCTCTATAACTTGAAATATCCACAGACTTTTCAGTAGTGTTTAATTCAAGCTTAGTTGCAGTGGCCATGGGAGTTTTTACAGATGTGCAATCCACTAGATCAAACTTCTTTAAAAGATCAAAAATGTATTTAGTTTTACTAATGAATATTCCATCACTAACTTGCTTAACTTGTAAACCAAGAAAGTAAGTTAGTTCTCCCATCATACTTATTTCATACTTACTTTGCATCAGTTTGGCAAACTTTTTACAAAGTTTCTCATCTGTAGAGCCAAAAATAATATCATCTACATAAATTTGAACAAGTATACTAAAGCCATTAACAGTTCTGAAAAATAAAGTTTTATCTACAGTACCTCTTGTGAAGTGATTTTCCAAAAGGAACTTTGATAAAGTGTCATACCAGGCTCTAGGTGCTTGCTTCAGTCCATAAAGTGCTTTCAAAAGATAATAGACATGATCTGGAAAATTTGGATCTTCAAAACCAGAAGGTTGACTGACATAGACTTCTTCCTCCAAATCTCCATTCAGAATGGCACTTTTGACATCCATTTGATAGACCTTGAAATTGGCATGGGCTACATAGGCTAAGAAGATTCTGATGGCTTCAAGTCTTGCAACAGGAGCAAATGTTTCATCAAAATCTATTCCTTCTTGTTGACAGTAGCCTTTAGCAACCAATCTAGCTTTGTTCCTGACAACTATGCTATTTTCATCCATCTTGTTTCTGAATACCCACTTGGTGTCTATTGAATTCTTTCCTTTAGGCTTGGGCACCAGCTTCCATACATTATTCCTTTCAAATTGGTTTAGCTCCTCCTGCATAGCTAAAATCCAATCAGGATCTAATAAAGCTTCTTCTACCTTCTTTGGCTCTTCTTTGGAAAGAAAGCTACTGTATAGACATTCTTCTTGAGTTGCTCTTCTTGTTTGAACTCTAGAAGAAACATCACCAATAATGAGCTCAAAGGGGTGATCTTTTGTCCATTTCCTTTGTTGAGGTAGATTGGCTCTAGATGAAGAAACCTCATTGTTGTCTTGATGTGTGATTGAGTTTTGATTGTTAGAAACTCCCCCTGAGTTTGTGGATCTTTGATTTGAGAAAGGGGAACTTTCTATAGGTGATCTATCTTGACTTCCTGCTCCTTTTGATAACCCGACGGATGGTGAATTTTGAGTACCGATGGATGAAGCTGGTTATCTCCCGATGGATAACACAAATTGTCGTCCGACGGATGAAGCATTATGCAACTCGACAGATGTTGAGTTTTGTGCTTCATTGGTAGTAGACTTATCTGCATTATCCTTAGACACTGTTTCTTGATCACTTTCATCATCACTAACCATCTCCATATTATCGAATTTGAGGCTCTAATGGTAATCTCCATATTTCACTGCTTCAATCTTTTTATCGTCAAACACAACATGTATTGATTCCACAACAATGTTGGTCCTTAGATTATAGACTCTATATGCTTTACCAATAGCATATCCAACAAAAGTTCCTTCATCTGCTTTAGCATCAAACTTCCCATTTTGATCAGTTTGATTTCTCAGAATATAGCATTTGCAGCTGAAGACACGAAGAAAATTATAGTTGGCTTCTTGTTCTTGAACAATTGATAGGGAGTCATGCATCTTGCTTGATTAACCAGAGAAATATTCTGAGTGTAACATGCAGTATTTACAGCTTCATCCCAAAAATAGGTTGGCAGTTTAGATTCTTCAAGCATTGTCCTTGCAGCTTCAATAAGTGATATGTTCTTCCTTTCCACTACTCCATTCCGTTGTGGAGTCCTTGCTGCTGAAAATTCATGCAGAATCCCATTTTCCTCACAAAATGCTCTCATGACAGAATTCTTGAACTCAGTTCCATTGTCACTCCTGATTCTTCTAACCTTGAAATCAGGATGATTATTGACTTGCCTTATATAATTGATGATGATTTCACTAGCCTCATCTTTAGACTTTAGGAAATATGTCCAAGAGAACTTTGAGAAATCATCTACAATTACTAGGAAAAATCTTTTCCTTGAGATGGACAACACATTGACAAGTCCAAACAAATCCATGTGAAGCAGTTGCAAAGGCTCTTCAATTTTTGAATCAAGTTTCTTCCTGAATGATGCTTTAATCTGCTTCCCTTTTTGGCAGGCATCACACAGTCCATCCTTAGAAAACTCCACTAGAGGAATACCTCTAACCAGTTCTTTCTTTACTAGCTCATTCATTGTCTTGAAGTTTAAATGGGATAGCTTCTTGTGCCATAGCCAACTTTCATCTTGACTTGCTTTACAGAGAAGACAAGTAACAGATTCTGCATTAGATGAGTTGAAATCAGCTAGGTATACATTTCCTTTTCTCACACCAGTGCCAACCACTTTATTGCTTCTTTTATTAGTCACAACACAGGCTTCTGAGTTAAAGGTTACTAAGTTGCCTTTATCACAAACTGGCTGATACTCAACAAATTGTGTTTGAGACCATCCACTAAGGCAACCACCTCAATGATGACATTATCCTTTGAAATCAAGCCATATCCCACAGTATAACCCTTGCTGTCATCTCCAAAAGTAATACTTGGGCTAGCTCTCTCCTTGAACTTTGTGAGCAGGGTAGAATCACCAGTCATGTGTCTTGAACAACCACTATCCAAGTACCAAAGACTCTTTCTATTTCCCTGATTACTTGAAGAGCTTGTCTCTGTTTCATCAGACTTGGCCATTAGGGCTAGATTGACATAGCTGACATCTTCATCCAATCCATCTGTTGTCCAGTCATTTTCTTGTATTATGAAAGCCCTTTTCTTTTGTTTGAGCAGTTCAAAGTATTTTTGCTTATAATCCACAGGATCAAACTTTTTCTTTCCGGAATCTGACTTCCTACACTCACTTGCAAAATGCCCTGCCAAGCCATATTTGAAATATTTGAATTTTGATTTATCCACCATGTTTCTATTTGGCTTGGCTGCTCCAAAGTTCTTCTTGAACTTGAGCTTGGAAAATCTCCTAGAAAGAAATACTAGGTGTTCATCAATGTCCTCCATGTCATCTTGGCTCAAAGAATCTTCACTTTCTACTGCAAGCCTCTTGCCCTTGTTCTCACAGACCCTTGAAGTTGATTCAACAGCTTCCATCTTCACTTTCTTCTCTTTTTCCAACTCAGCAACTAGTGCAATGGATCCCCCTTTCTTCTTTCCTCTCTCCATCCTTCATCCTGCTCTATTTCAAGCTCATAGGTTTTCAGGATGCCATACAGTCTCTCCAAAGTAAACTCCTTATATTCTTGTGAGTTTCTTAATGAGACTGTCATTGGTTTCCATTCCTTTGGAAGAGATCTAAGGAATTTCATATTGGAGTCATTTGTCTGATAGACCCTTCCATGCAACTTTAGAGCATTTAGTAGTTTTTGAAACCTACTAAAGATGTCAGTGAGAGACTCACTTTCTTCATTGTGAAAATGCTCATATTGCTGAATCAAGAGCTGCATCTTGTTTTCTCTAACTTGCTCAGTGCCATCACAGATGATCTGTATTGTATCCCAAACATCCTTGGAAGTTTTGCAGTTGATAATGTTTTCAAACATATCTCCATCAACTCCATTAAACAGGATGTTCATGGCCTTTTTATTCTTTCCTGACTTGTTCAATGTCAGGATCAGACCATTCATGCCTTGGCTTGGGGACTGATGGCTTATTTCTTGTTGCTGCTCTCATTGGAACATGAGGGCCTCTTTCTATGCAGTCAACATAGGCCTCATCTTGAGAAAGCAAGTGAAGATGCATCTTAACCTTCTAATGATGGTAATTATCTTTATCCAGAAAAGGGATCTAGACTCCAACATCCTTCTCGTTCATCTTGCTGTATTGTTTTGATCTTTAAACTCTTTGTAAGTTAAGAGCTTGCTCTGATAGCAATTGTTAGTCCCTTAACAATATAACAAGAATTACAGAAGGGGTTGAATGGAATTCTTGAAACTTTTTCTTGAATAAATATGTTCTAACTCAAATATATATATATAGTGTGGATTGATTAGCAGAATGCGGAATAAAGACTTAAGTGAATCAAAACACAAGTAATTAAAAACAAGAGTCTCTAAAAACTTTCTGGTGGATTTGAATGATTCCACCAGAGGTATATATTATATATCGAGAGAACCCTGTGTGCAAAATGCTCACAGCTGCTTACAACAATTGAATAACTAAGACTACAGAGAAATGCTAAGAATTCTACTTACAAATGTTTCTCTACTTTTCTGCTTAGATCGATAGTTTCTTAGTTGCTACTTCTTGGTTTTTATATCCCCAAGATTACAAAGTAACAAGACAAGATAATAAAACAAAAACTATCTAGTCTATTACAATGCTACTTCATTACTCTATTCCAACATCTTTGAATATCTTCATAATAGCATGAAAATAGAAATGCTTCTTTGTTCACGAGAACCCAGTTGAATAGGCTACCACATTCCATTTGCATCCACTCGACGCATGTGATTGTGTTATCACTGTCAACAGATGTTTGAATTCTTTATCCGTCAGGTTCATGATCATCCGTCGAGTTATTGATCATTCGTCGGGTTGTCTAGTTGATCATCCGTCGACTTCATTGTAGTTTATCCGTCGGGTAGCAATCTAGCACTTGACTTCATTTCATTTATGCAGAATTACAAGACATCATCTATGTACAATTAATCAACCTATTCTGCATATCTAGTTGAAGTCAACATGACTTGAATACTACTTACGGAATCTATACAATGGTGTATGCAAAAATGTGCTACAGTCTTATTGTTACATAAGCTACTCACTCGATGGATAATGAGTTATCATCCGTCGGGACTATAATGAGTCATCCGTCGGGACTATAAATCTTATCCGTCGAGTGCTACATAATTTCACTAAGTAAAATCTACCAAGGTATTTTGTTCATGAAATCATCAAGTACACTACATATACACAACATGATTATTATGAACCGAAACCCTATTTAAATAAAGCAAAATCTATTTCTGCATGTGTAAATACTGATAGTAAGGATATTAACATAAACTCTGATAAAAAGTCTTCTACTGCATATGTTAACAAACTTAAAAAGGCCAAAGGATCCAAGAAAGTCTGGGTCCTTAAAAATACTAACTAATTTCAAATAATGATTGCAGGGTAACATGAGGAATACTCTAGTCTTGGACAGTGGATGCTCAGTACATATGACTGGTTTTAAATCCCTACTATCAGAATTTGAGGAGAAAGATGGCCCAAGTGTTTCTTATGGAGATGAAAACTTAGGAAAAATCTTAGGATATGGCAAAATAAAAACTGAAAATGTCATCATTAAAAATATAGCTCTGTTTGTAGGACTCAAACATAATTTGATCCAGTATGAGTCAAATCTGTGACATAGGTTACCATGTGAACTTTTTATGATGGTGTATGTGACTCATGCTAGAAAACCAAGCAAAGAAAAACATCTTTCAAGAGTAAAACTGAATCCTCTATTCTTGAACCATATCATCCACTTCATATTGATATCTTTGGTCGAGTAAATGTTATGTCAATTGCCAAGAAGAGGTATGCACTCGTAATTATTGATGAATATAAAGATATACATGGGTGTATTTTCTGCACACCGAGGATGAATCTCCATCCATTCTTCTTGGTCATGTAAGAGAGCTGGAAAAAGGATCAACATACAAAGTGAAGATCATTAGAAGTGATAATGGGACTGAATTCATGAATAGTTCTATGGAAGAGTTCTGCAAACTCAAGGGGATAAAATAAGAGTTTTCTGCTCCCGAAACTCCACAACAAAATGGAGTTGTTATAATAAAGAATATAACTCTCATAGAAGCTGCAAGAACCATGATAGAGGAAGCAAGATTGCCTACCTACTTTTGGGTTGAGGCTGTGCAAACTGCTTGCTTTACATAAAATATAACATTGATCAACAAGCATGGAAAAACACCATTTGAGATGGTGAAGGGAAAAATCCAAATTTGAAATACTTTCACATTTTTGGTTGTAAGTGTTTTGTTCTCAAAATTCATCAAGAGCAGCTGACCAAAATTGATCTAAAAGCTGATGAAGGAATTTTTGTGGTATATCCATTGTCTACAAAAGCCTTCAGAGTCTACAACCTGAGAACAAAGACATTCATGGAATCTATACATGTATCTTTTGATGACAAGAAGATTACAGGTCTAGATGATGCCGATGACCATGACAAATTGAGATTTGAAAATGAAGTACCATATGTTGAACTCTTAAATCCTGATTGTGATACAGTAAATCCTGATATCACTCAAAGCTCGGATAATCCACTTGATAGTGGAAATACTTCTAACACTGAAGCACATGTTGAAGGGGAGCAACATGATTGAAATCTAGAGACTTCTGCAAGTGATCTAACTCGAGGAACATTAGTAGATAAATCATTAGACTCTCATTCCTCAAATTCTGATGAGTCAAATACTGATAACAATGGGAACACTAATTCAGGGGGAGCATTAGGGCATGATAGTGGTACTAGTCAAAGAAATAACAGAGAGTTCATGGATCAAGGGGGAGGCTCTTCTTCAAGGAGTTAACTTTCATCAGCAAGAAAATGGTCTAAGTCACACACACCTAACTTTATCATTGGAAACCCTGATAGTGGTGTAAGAACCAGAAAAACCACTCAAAATGAATGTCTCTATCATTCTTTTCTCTCTTAAATTGAACCCAATAAAGTAGAAGAAGCTCTTCAAGATCCTGAATGGGTTACATCAATGCAAGAGGAGATTAATGAATTTGAAAGGAACAAAGTCTAGACTCTTGTGCCAAGACTTAATAACAGATCAATTGTTAGCACAAAATGGGTGTTCAGAAACAAAATTGACAGTGAGGGCATTATTACAAGAAATAAGAAGTATTGGTTGCAAAGGGCTATTCACAGCAAGAAGGCATTGATTACGATGAGACTTTTGCTCCAGTTGCAAGGCTTGAGGCAATAAGAATTTTTCTAGCCTATGCTGCTCACAAGTAGTTTAAGGTGTTCCAAATGGATGTAAATAGTGCATTTCATTAATCCAAAGTATCCAGATCATATCTACTTACTGGATAAAGTACTCTATGGACTGAAGCAAGCTCTAAGGGCCTGGTATAAAACATTTGCTCTATTTGTATTAGAAAGTGGTTTCACAAGAGATACAATTGACAAAAATTTCTTTTATAAATACTATGGCAAGGACTCGTTATTAGTACAGATATATGTTGATGATATCATTTTTGGATCTACTAATGATAAACTTTGCGAGAGATTTGCAAAGCTAATGCAGTCTAGGTATCAAATGAGTATGATGGGAGAATTGAGTTATTTTCTGGGGTTACCAGTAAAACATACTGATGAAGGAATCTTCATAAATGAATCCATATACACCAGGAATTTGCTCGAAAGATTTAGAATGCAAGACTGCTCAACTGCATCAACTCCCATGGCCACTGCAACCAAGTTAGATTTAAATACTGGTTCTTCAGTAGATATAACTAACTACAGATGTATGATTGGCTCACTCCTATATTTGACTGCTAGTAGACTTGATATCATGTATGCTACCTGTCTCTGTATAATGTTCCAAGCTGATCCAAGGGAACCTCATCTGCTAGCTGTGTAAAGAATTTTTAAATATCTCAAAGGCACCATGAATCTGGGATTATGGTATCCTAGAGATTCAGACTTTAAACTAGCTGGATATTCAGATGTTGATTTTACGGGATGCAAAATAGACAGGAAAAACAATTCTGCAAGTTGCCAATTTCTGGGTGGCAGATTGGTTTCTTGTTATAGCAAGAAACAAAAGTCAATTTCCACATCAACTGCAGAAGCTGAATATATTGCTGCAGGAAGCTGTTGTGCTCAGATTCTATGGATGAGGAATCAGTTACTGGTTTATGGGTTAGACTATTCTGCTATTCCTATATATTGTGATAATCAAAGTGCTATTGCAATGACAGGAAATCCAGTACAGTATTCAATGACTAAATACATCAGCATTAGGTACCATTTCATAAGGGAACAGGTGGAAGAAGGTACAGTGGAATTGATCTTTATTTTAACAGATCAGCAATTAGCAAATATATTCACCAAACCTCTCTGTGAAGCTACTTTCACAAGATTGGTGAATGAATTGGGAATGATATCAGGATATTTCTCAAACTCTGATAATTATGAAATAACTATTGATAGTTGAAGCATGGTATCTTATTATGTGTCAGTACTTGCTAGATACTGATTAGTTGTGTTAAATTCTAATTCCATGATAACATGCAATTAATTTCTATGAATCCTAGCTGATAGCTGCATGTTAAACTACTGATTATGTGTATATGCTCTGATATTAGTTAAACTTGCTTTGACTAATAGATCCTAACACTAGTTGTTAAATTCTGATATTGGTCAAACTAATATTGATTGATAAATCCTGATAGTTGTGATTAAATACTGATAATGGCCAAACCATAATTGACTATTATATTTAATTGATTATTTTGAATTTATTTGAAATAAATGGTTATTTAATATTATTTTATTAACAGTGAGTTAGTGGAAAATCTTTTAATTGCTTACTTGGGTTAATTATTGTTGTAGGATCTTTTAAACACTTGAGTAATTACATCGGGAATAGGAATTTGAAAAAAGAAATTACTTTTTATTTACCTAGATACGCGTAATAGTGTATGCATGCAGTGTTTAATTATTATATGAGTAATCAAGGGTCTTTTCAGTTTCTATCTTCTCTGCTATAAATACAAACCTTCCACTTCCAAAACTTCTCACTGCTTTTTCATTCAGAACGTCAAATATACTCAAATATCTTCATCCAACAATCTCAAAATATATGGCTACCATCTATTATCTTACCCATGGAGTTTATCGACCTGTTGCTAATACTGATATGGAAGGTTATACTTTGATCCCTTTTGTCTTAGGGTAATTTTTAATTTCCATGATTATCCTCCACCTGAACTCCCACAGTCGATTTTTGATCGACTATTCTGGGACGACACTCTCTCACTTCATCTTTTTGGAATGGACGCCCACTTCGAGGAGATGAGAAGGGCTGAGGAGGCTGAGTAGCGTCTCCTAGAGGCAGAACAATGTCGCCTCGAATACTTGGCGCTGCAAGAGAATATAATTTCTCTCACAAGTTTTATGTCTCGCATCTTCCATCGTAGGGCGATGAAGAACCTAGAGGATGAGAAGAAGAAGAAGAAGAAGTCCGGGTAGTTTAGCTTAAGATAGGATTTTTGTGTTAGAATTCTAAAATCATGTACTTTTTCTTAAATATTAATAAAAATATCTTTTGTCTTCCTCGCTTTCATAGTTGTAAGACTGTTACATGTTTTCTGTGCCTAATCTTGAATAACTGTTCATATTCTAATTGGTACTGAATGCTTAATTTCAGATTTTTTTCAATAATGCATGTGTTCAACTAATCCTTGTTTGAGTTGCATGTGTTTACTTTAGTACAGATTAAGTACATCATTGTAGGAAGAAACTGACTTCACGGAAGAAATTAAGAAAAGGTTTAATTCTAAACTGAGAAGAATTATGATCTTTCAGTGTACTTATCTATCTAAAATGTCTATTCAGGACATACTTTTGAAATTCTCTTTTTCTCTCCAAGAAAGTTGTCCACACTCAATCTCAAAATCACATATCTTGTATCTTAAATGTCTTCTTAAACTGAAACACATGAATCCATTTCTAAAATGTTGCCAAAATCAAATGACAGTTCTCGAAATTATGCTCACCACTCTGAAATAACATTTAGTTGGTAAGAGACAACATGTTAAGGTAGATCTTTATGACACCAACATAAATACAGAGGTTTCATCAGTTTTTACTGAAGACCCTGTGAAAGCTTTCAATAACACATTTAAGTTTCAATTCTTTTCAAGAAGAACAAGGTTTGAGATCATGGTACATGACAGTAACCTGATCAAATCCTCTCCAATTCAAATGGAGGTTCCAATAATTGATGAACAACAAATGTCATAACCAAAATGTAAACTGTGAGTTCAATTGTGACTTAAGATTCACAAGGTATAAATATTATTTTTACTTTATCAACATTTATATTAAATCTGATTTGGTATTTTCAGCATTTATTATGCATGTTATAAATCTTATTGGTATGATTATTTCTAGACCTTATTTAAGGACTACCTCTAGTTCTATGACCACATATCACAGTTCTTTAACCACGTCCTATTTCTATAGGACAAATTATATGAGCTTTTCTGTGAATTATGTGAAAAGATTTAGAGAAAAACAGAATTAAAGAGAGGCAGGATCCTTCCTGGCAAAAAGAGAGGTAGATGAGAGATAGGATTTAGTAATCCTTGTGAGGAAACTCTGACTATTAAAAATCATGAGCTGTGTGGTGTGAGGAGTAGTGAGACTACTTTCAAATAATAGAGAGATTAAGTGTTATTTGTTATATTTTTCAGGTGCACAGAGTACACATGAAATAGCTGCTGAACAAGAGTTTGTTGACACTTTGATAAACTCTGGTGTACCAAGTGAAACTAATCTCCCTGCAGGTCTAAGTATTGATACTTTCTTGCAGTCCAGTCAATCTACTATTCCACCACATGTAGCAATCCCTGTTTTTATTGAAAAATAGTTCATTCACTCTACTATTCCACCACCTGAAGTAATCCATGTTGTTGCTGAAGATGTAGTAGCACAATAGTCCATTCATAAAGTTTCATCCATTGCAGGGTCACCACAGCACTCTACAGGGAATGAGGTTCTGGAAGTAAATTTAGAAGCTCCAGTTCATTTATCTACATTTTTTGAAGATATGGAGTTAAGTGCTGATAGTTTTGAAGCTTCTGAAGCTGCTGGATCACAAACTGCACCAATTTCTGATTCTATCTTACATGCTGAAGCTGATGTTGAAGTTCAGCAGATAGTTTGAAATCCAGTTGCAAAAGGAGATTCTAATGATGGTGAAGAAGCTAATATTTCTAATGTTTTTTATAGATTTCGAGGAAGATCTTTTCTTTCCTGAAGATATGCCTACTCATGTGAGACAACAGAAGTTGACGAAGTTAGATGCCAAGAAGAAGCCGGATTATTTTGATGCTATCTGGAATGTTAAATAGAATGATGATGCATATCCTATTTCCAGAACAAGTGCTATTGAACATTTAGAAACAGCTGAACAAAGAATTCAAAATCCTGATATGCTGACTCATTTGAAAGCATCTACTTTGGTTATCAGATCTTTACATACAACACAAGAAGTAACTACTTCTCAAGTCAATCAGATCAAAGAATCATTAATTCCTTCAAGGCTAACTACTCATCAGGAAATTCAAAAATAAATTGCAACAATAGTTGCCAGACAAACTTCTATTAAAGCAAATCAAGCTAGATTGGAAGCTAAACAAGTCCAAATGTCTGATCAACTTATAGAGTTACAAAATTCAATGTAGCTTATTCTTTCTTTACTGCTTGGTGATGATGCCAAAAAGGGGGAGAAAATTGTTAAATCTTAATACAAGCAGCTAACATTGACAAATACTGATGATGAAAATCCTGATGGAGGTAATAAGGCGGGACAAAAGGATAGAGCTAGTTGGAATTAGTGGTTCATCAAAAGAAATCACTAGGTCTCAATCTAGACAAGGTGGAAAAAGTAAGAGAAGTAAAAGAAGAGTTAGAGAATTGACTGTGACTACTACAACTCAACAATATTTACAAGTTACAACTGCTGATGAAGATCAAGGTATTCTGGAGATAGAAGCTGGTAAGCAAGTTAATATCATCAAACTCTAAAAGTAAAAGGTAGAAAGACAACTCTATTCTACAAGGATCCAAAGATTCAAGCATTTGACTCTGAGGTGAGTAGAAGAATCTTTGAAAGAGAAAATCCTGGAGTTGATCTAGAATAACTAAGTCAAATGGAGGAAGACTTCAAGAAATCCATGAAGATAGTAAATAATGATACTATTGTTATCTCTCAAGATCTTTATGAAGATGATCCTTTTAACAGACCAACCAAAGGTGTAGTCATAAGGGAGGAAATTCAGGAAGATGCTGAAAGATGTTTCAGATCTCAAGCTATCTTAATTGCTGACAGGAAGCATAAAGGGAAATAGACGATATGAGAGAAGTCAAACCTTTCAAAGTCTAGAGCCAAATATGTTGAAAAGAAAAAAGCAATATATAATGCAACTAAATCACAAATAATGATAGATCCAATCTATATAGTTGCTAAATCTTTTGATACTGATAAAATTACTGAAAAAGAAGAATCAGCCAAGCTCACCAAAGAAGGAAGATTCATGGAGCTGACTGGGCTAAAAATTTAAAATTAACCTCTAACATTGCTAAAGTTAATAAAGAAGAAGCTGTTATTCAACCAATAACAACCTCTGATTCTACTCGTGTTGTTGATTTCTACCCAATTCAAGCTAATTTATCAGATTCTGATTCTGAAGACATAGTCTCTGCTAATCCAGAACTTACTTTTGAAGAAAAGAAGAAGCTACTATGGAAAAGTAACAAACCAACACCTAGAAGAGATTCTTCTGAAATATTAAAGAAGTTTTATAATGGAACTACTCACTCTAGAAGACCTGGAATCACAAGTGGTCTTGGAAGATTAAATGATGATCCATTTGTAGAAGATGCTTTGATTTTAAGGAAGCATGCTAATTTAACAGAAATTGGAGACAATTTGATGCTTGAAGACTTACAGAAGATCATATCAATGTAAATTATTATTGATCTTGTTAAGAGAAAATGATTTATTTTCTAGAGTCTGGGAGAAACTTAAGGTTGACACAAGAACAGTTAAGAGACAAACCATGGAAGGAATTGGAACTTATTGTTACAAATCTCAAGGTAACTAATAATGTAACTTCTAGATGGTCTACATTTAAAGAACCTGATACAGTTAAAGCAGAAAGGAATGTCTTACAAATCAAACTATATTCCAAAGTACATTGATCAATCTGAATATGTTGTTGATATGCCAATTGGAGGATCCAAGATAGAAATAATTATAGGGAATAAGTTTTGTTGGGTAATGAATATAACACAGGGGGTGAATGTGTTTTAAACAATTTTAATGGCTTTTTGAACTATTAAGAATGGTGAAAAAAGTAATATGTATTGTTGAGATAATATGATTTAAAAAAATAATTGAAACATGCACATGAACACACTTATCTTTCAAAACTCACTTAATTTTATATTAAAATCCAACTAGTGTTTTGCTACAAATTTCTAGGTTCTTAGTATATTAAGAACTCAGCTTATCTCTTGAGAGTTATAAGAGAATTCAGATCTATTTGTTACAACCAAAAACAAAGCATCCAGTGTTTACTTTATAGAACAGTAAACACTGGTTTTACACAGTATGCAAAAGCATGTACCAAACCCTACTTTAAGTTAACTAAAACTTTCTATTTCTGGCTTAATGTATCTTTGCAAATCATGTATGTCTGTGACTTTACTTTTTCAGTTAATCCTGGCCTTTGATCTTGTACTCTTCAAGTTGCTTTTGTAGACTTTTCAAATTAGTGGTTGATTGATAATCTTGGATATTAAACTGATCTGCATTTTGTACTTGAGCTATACGTCGAGATCTCTAGTTAGTCATACAGAGAACTCGACATCTCGATAAATATAATGACTTATCAAGATCTCTAATTACTCTATAGTGGTTTGACTTATCGAGGTCTCTGAGTTCTTTATAAGAGAATTTGACTTATCAAGATCTCTAATCTTCATGTCTTGATTTTGGCTTATCGAGATCTCTGAGTTCTCTAGTGAAGAAATTATTTATCGATATCTCAGAGAACTCTAGTGATCTTTTGACTTGTCGATATCTCTAAGTTTTCTAGTGATATTTTGACTTGTCGATATCTCTGAGTTCTCTAGTGAAGACATGACTTGTCCATATCTCAGAGAACTCTAATGATATTTTGACTTGTCCATATCTATGAGTTCTCTAGTGATATTTTAACTTGTCGATATCTCAGAGTTCTTTAGTGGAGAAATGACTTGTCTATATCTTCAATCTTCATTTATTCAATTTGGCTTGTCAATATCTCTGAGACTTCTCTATAAGCTTTCCTTGACTTCTCAATAACCCATTCTGAGTTCTCGAATGACGTCTCTATAACACTTAATCTGTGACTTGTAAATTTCTTGACTTAGAATGTTTTTCCCAAAACAGATGTATTCAACTCCAAGCTTCTTCAAACTTTTTCTGAGGCATGATCTTCATGATCTTCTTCCTGAGTTTATTCTTAGGCTTGATACTATTTACAGAAAAATACTCCAGTCTAATCTAATTACATTTTTATAGACTTAAGTGTTAAAATACAAAATGCAAACTTAGATTATCATACAACTTACTTAGGGATATCAATTTGACTTAGTCTTGTTTAGTCCAGGCATGTCTTGCATAATAATATCCCCTAATTTGTGAGAAGATTGCTTATCACAAATTTATACATGATAACAAGACTAACCCCAAATTACAGTGAACAATTTAATCTTTACATACAAATTGACAGAAGTATAACATTTGACATTGAGTGGTTGTATAATTTTTAACAAGAATATTCATTACATAAAACCCTCATAACCTGGCTCATTTCTAATAAGTTCCTTAAGAGTCACTAAAACTTCCATTTCTTCTAAAATTTCAGTTCCTCTTAAAGCTTCCACAAGCTTGAGCCACTCATCTAATGAATAACCATTTAAGTAACCAGCTCTAAATCTGGAGTATCTTCCAATTTTGATGTTCAGAAAATGTCCATCATTGGAGAGTCTGCTCATCCCTTTTGCTTTAAGCTCATTTGATCTTTTCTCCATTCTTGCAAGTTCTTCTGCATATTTCCTATATCTTTCTTCCTTTTCAGCCTTTGCCCTTGCAATTTTCTCATCCCTTTATTTCATCCATACACAATAAGCAGCTTTCCAAAAACTTGTAATTGTATCCTTATCCTTCATCAAACTGATCACTCTCTTAAATTTTATGGTTGAAAGTGTGTCCATAAGGTTACTGCCAAGTAAAGTGAAAGAACCATCATCATTGTAAATTCTGACTTCTATATATGATACAACCCAGACTCTGACTATTTCTTCAGCTAGCTGTTAAGAATATTCTTCATGTGTAAGGCACCAGTTTAGTGGCAGAAAGTCAAATTGATCATAGAAATTCCAGAGTGATCTCTCACTAACTTGCAGTTGCTTTGTTTTTCTCCCAACAGATTTAAAGTATGGCTTGGTTGGAGGTTTATATGAAGGTAGGGTTATGATTTTCTTTAAGCTAGTTTGGTTGGTAGTGACTGGGATTTTGAGAAGTGAATTTACAGTTGGCTTATATAGAAATATTGGCTTTGAAGTGAGAGATGGTTGAGTGTTTGAGCTAAGAGGTTTGGAGGGTTGAGCTTGGTTGATTTGGATTTTTAGGTTTTGTTGGTGTGGTTCTGAGCCATCTTGTCTTTTCTTGCTTCTTCTTTCTTCTCCTCTTTTCTTGTCATCACCTTTCTTCTCTTCTTGCTTCTTTTCATTGCTGCCAGTTGCCTTTAAAGATTGACTTGGATTTGAGCCATAAGGGTTTTGTTCACCATGCTTCTGCTCATCATCATCCTTGTCATCTTTTGAGTTGTTGAACTTTTAATTTGGCAACATGGTGTCAGGATTTAAAAGATATCTTTCAAGAATTTTTATCATCTTAACATCCTCAGCCTTCTTGATCTTTTTGTGCTTGAGATCAAACTAAAGAGTCATGATCAGACTCATATTTGATCTTACACAATTTTTTGGAACAATGAACTGTTTGCACTCCTTGGTTCTTGAACAGATGTAGGCCACCCATTTATTTGGATATAGATAGGCTTCAAGAAAAGCTGTTAACTGTGCATTTTTTAGCTCTTTTAGTAATTGGGTGTCATCTGGAATAACTGGATTCTCTCTCTCAATCATTACATCCAGCTCAGATGCTCTTAAAGTTTAAAGATTTGGAAGAGACACCTGTAGACATCTGTCAATCCCTCCATCATGGATGTTCACAACAATTCTTTTCTCCAAGTAATTGTCAATCTGCACAACCACTGCCCTCATGAAGTTGATGTTCTTGGCCAATGCTCTTTTGTATGTAATGTGGTTGTTTTGAAGAGACATCCTCAAGACTACAAGAAGTTCACTGAATTCTTTATATAACAACTCGTGTATTTTCTTTTATTTTTAATATTTAAGAAGTGTAATAATTGAATAAATAATTAAATAAAATGTGTGCATTGATTTTTCACAGCAGTTTGTTGATTATTATTTATTTATTTATTTATGGTCTATTGGTATATGGGTTTGGATTTTGTGATTTATTATTGAGATATGTGGTTTTGTTATGCTTTTAAAAGTGATTTTATTACAGTTTTAATTCCATAATTATTTGGGTTGTCTCTAAAATTTGTTTTATATTTTATAATTTCAATACTTATTTTTAGGACTTTATAAAATTGAGAAATCAGTATTTTACTAATTATTTATCCTTAGATGATTTTCTGATTGTGTTTATTTGTAAAATTTATATTTTATTCCAAAATCCTTCGTAATCACGAAATTCATATTTTATTAAGTTCATAATATTCTAAGAATTTTAAAATTATTTTGGAAATTTTCGGGATTCAATTCACCCGCGCGTTGTTTCGTTTAATTGTCGAAAGCGGGTATAAACTGCATTTCAGAAATTATTTTAAAATTATGAAACTTACGTTTTAATTAAGTTCGGGATATGTATAAAATTTTGAAGTTATTTTGGTAAATTTTTTTGAGTTTATTTTCTCGCGAACTCATTTCATAAATAGTAACTGCGGGATGTAATTGGCCATGTGTAACGTGAATTGTAGTAATAAGAAATCGATACGTATCCTAAATAAAGGACACATGTCTGTAGCTTGTTAATTGAGGGAACCATTCTCTTTTTCCTTTGTCTCTCTCTCGACTGAACTCTCACATCTCTCCCTTTCTCTCTCGGTTTAATCTCTCAAAATCTCTCCCTCCGTATCTCTTCCTTTTCCCGTGTCTTTCTCCCGTTCTTTCTCTTTGTGGTTGTGTGTGCGTTGTGTTGGTGGCATTGGTTCAGGCGGTGCATGGCCGCGTGCTTCCTTGTTCCCGTGTCTTCTGTGTTGCAATTAGGCTGGTTCTTTGGGCTTAGAGTTGGGCCGGATTTTTCAGGCCTCTATTGTTGGGTCTGTTTATGCAGTTGGGCTTGGTTATTGTAAATTGATTTTTATTTTATTTTCTGCAGGGAAATAAATGAGTAACATTCGTGAAATAAAAATTTTCGTTGCGGGAAAATTATAGTAATCGGTATTATTTATTTGGGAACTCGTACTATATCGGGCGCCAATAAATTGTACCGCCGTTAACGGTGAACTTCGGTGAGTCAACGGTGGACGGTGATGACTTGGTTCTGAGTCCTAAATTTCATAAATAAATATATTGATTCGTATAAAATGTTTTCAAAAATAAATTATATATTGGAGTTGTACGTAAATAATTACGAGATTGCGGAATTGAACTTGTGGATTGTTGTGGTTGTTGTCGTCGATTGTAATCGACGAGTAGGCTTATAAACAAAAGAGTTGCTGCCAAAATTTTTCTAAAATTATTTTAAAACGTACTCTATGATATTAAACGTGTTACCCCTAATTGTATTCGGACTATGTGATTACGTGATTATGTGTATTATAACTATACGAGTCGGGTTATCGGATTAGGTTATTAGGGTTTGAGGATATCAAGCATGTCGGTATAACTGATTAGGGTATTCTGTATTTGTAGATCCCAGTCGAGTTTCACCAGGACCGAAGTCAGCGTAAAAGCTACTTAAGGTTTCTGAAAGCGTTGTACGGCAAGTAACCTGACCATTCTCTTATGGTTCAGTATATATGAATATCTAATGTTTTAATCTCGTACTGGAACATAAATGTTTTAAGTTACGTATCCCCTGTAGTTATAAATCACTATTTTAAACCTGTTTTGGCGAAAAGTAACCCCGAAGGGTACCTATCTCGAATAAAATGATTTGCGAACTAGATTTTATATGTGTTCTATTAAAATGAATGGTTATGAAATGCAATAGGTACAAGTGATTTTGAAAACTGGATAAAATAATCAAATATGGGATACATAGGGGCCAGAGTAGGCCTACTGAGGTGGCGTAAGAGGCTAATTCGGTTGCGGGCATCATATAACTGATTAGTCCAGCAGGTCAGAGACCTAGCTAGTCTTTGAGTTCCGGAACAGGTAAATGGGATGGCAGTTAGAGCCGTCTAGTATTGATAGCCTGATCAGTTGTCTTCACATATCCGTACGTATCTGATTTGGCTTTGTGATTCCCGTAAGGGAATAAGTACTTGATACAGTAGTTTTATAAATGTGAATAACATGATAAAATTGGACTCTGCTACTTATACAGCACATTACTATATTTGTTTTGTTAAAAGCATGCTAGTTAGTGATATCCAGTTATCTCAGTTTTTCATTATATAATGTTGTTCGCATGATTACAGCTTTGTTCCTATCATTGTTTATATTACTGTTTTTATCTTTATTCATATGTTGGTGCTGCTGAGCGATTATGCTCACCCTTGCAACCTGTTATATATATGTCGTAGATGCCTAGAAGACCAATCAGACAGACCCGTGTTCCCGCCCCTTCAGGACCAGGCTCCTCAGAGGTAGTGTATATTAGGCCACGTGCGGTTTGATGAGGTGCTGAATAAAGTTAGAGTGTGTCAGACTTTTGAATAAACAGTTTGTAATAATGTTGAACTTGGATCATACTTGAACCTGGATCAGATCTTGGTTCAGGGTCGAGTTAGTATATATTAATAATAATCTTGTTGTTTATATTTCTGGTATTTATGTTGAGTGACGTCAACTCTTGACCCCGGGGTTGAGGCCGTCATACTTGATCTTGATTTGGTCCTTCTGTAGCCTTGGTGAGTCTGTCATTTCCCATATTTTTGATAACTGATCTTGTAAAGAACTTTGGCCAATTGATGAGATAGGCTCCTTAGACTTAGATTTACTAGCATCTTTCGAGTGTTGAATCCTAGCTGCAATCTCTCCCTTAGTCTTGGGAACAAGCATGATGAGAGGAGTTGGTAATTCTTGCCTCATAGCCTCAGGAAGTGCATGCAATGAAATATTGAGCTTGCCCATGATGGCTCCCAATACAATATAATTCTGTATGTAAGTGCTTATGGGAGTCCACCAATGTTTAAATGTCTTCATGTTCACTCATCACTATTGTAGTGAGAGCATGCACTTGAGCTGTGAGGTTGTCATTGGAGGTTTGCTATAACACCCCCAAATCCGAGGTCGGGGATCCGGGTTGTCACGAGTTCCATTTCCCTTAATATTACTTAATCTTAATAATCAACCAACTACTGCGTACTGTGACCCCACAATATACACACACACGACAAGTTATAGTCTCAGAGATGAATATCCAAAAATAACACAAGTCATTTTATTCCACAATTATAAGCCATTACACCTCAAAAGAGTTTCTGAATAAATTTACATATTCCTTGTCATTATTACAATTCATAAATATACATAAGTCTGGCACAACAAAAGTTGAAATCCTAGCCTATTGGTAGTTCCTACCTCAGCTACAACGACATCAACGCCTACAGGAAACTGCGGAACATTTCCTAACCACTCACTAATTGGGAGCTTGATCCTGTTCACCTTGTGTATCTTTTGTTGTGTGATGAAAGAAGAAATCAAGGGTGAGCAACCAACCCACCGAAATAATATGTATAATAATTAACAATATATGAGGATTCTTATAGTACTCATGAAAGTCTTGGTCAAGAAGAAATGAACCAAGTTTGATATCTTAATGCGACGAAGTCGCAAAATATTCAGTATATATACACATATATACTTCTCAAATCTTTGAAATCCTCTAACATGTATAATATAAAAAGAGTTCCAGTTTATAACTGTATAAAATATCGTTGCAAGGTGATCTCATATATCTAACCTTGTCTCAACGTTTTTCAGAAAATCTTTGTCATGCATAAGATAATCATTTACTAGATATAAGTTGAAAAGATGAAGTTACAAGATACTCCAATGTACTTATATCTTTTCCGAATACTACTTGAACTACCACCGTTCAAGTTATAATTAGTTCATCCCATAGATGAAGCTACAAGACAAAACTTGTATAGAATCAATCTTTGAAATATCATCAAAATGAAATGAAGTTACGAGATACTTCATTTAATGAAAATATCATTTTGAAAACTTGACCCTTCCAACACTCAACAATCGCCCAGCCGTAGCCTTTCTATCGAAATGATCTGGGTAATGTTGCAGAAATATCCAAACTGGATGATGAACTCATTACGGGAGTTTGCCACGCCAGGAGGACCACTCACGATGATCAGTCGCAGTAGTGCAACCCCACCATTTTCTACATGTAGAGGAGAACAGTCGGATTTACTTGTCAACCGAACACTGGACTCCTAAGGAATGGATCATCTTAGCGGAACTTCCGGGCCATTTGGGCCAATATAATAAGGCTGGCCCGGCGCCACTCGACCACTTATGCCACTCCTAGTTCAGATGAAATCCATGACTCTGAAATGTAAAGCTCGTCCCCCCTTTCCCCAAGTAGAAACTTGTTGATACAGCTCCACCAAGAAGTTGTATCTAGTTGGAAAGGAAAACTCACCTATATTTCCCAGGCGATGCCTATTACTGGATTAACTTATTCCAAGAATTTTACTTCCCGAGTGTTGGGTAAGTAATCAAAAACTCTTTTAACAAAATAGCAACCTTGTTGCGAATATAAAAATACACCACAGTGCCGGATCCCTCAGATTTTTAAGCGAGTATTTAAATCCCCTTCGAAAGGAAGTTCTTAAATTTCAAAATGAGTTTTGGGATCCGCTCTAACTTTTAATATCATTTTGAAGACTCAAAAACATTTTAAAGAATGTTTAGAGTAATGATGATTTAATAAAATAAATCAATCCCGATATATTAGGAAATATCTGAATATTATTATTTAAATAATATTTCCATAAGGATAATCTTTATAAAAATATTTGAAGTAGAAGTTTTAAAACTCATACTTGAAATGAATAATAAATAACAAAAGATATACTTATACGAAAGTACAATCTTTATTTGAATAATCGAAATAAGTTTGATTATTATTCAAAACTATCGAATATACCTTATTTGATTACTAGTTATAGAAAACTATATGTATATATATATAATATATATACATTATACTTGGGAACATCGACTCCCGGTTTAGAAAAATGTTCACCTTCGGGTCCCCTATACTAAGGGTATACGCAACTACTGCTTATCTCTAGCATAGGTATTATGCAACCTAAGCATTTGAATTGATAATAGAATATCAAGATTACGAAACAGGCATGCATATAAATATCATATCACATGCTCCAATATATCACAAGACTTTGCTAATAATAACCATGCACTAATCTCAAGATAATGCATCAATATATTACATCACAACAATAGTATAACGGGTAGAAAACTTGCCCGAGGGTTCCTATAACGACTCATGTATTTTTATATATAATTTAAATGTGTAATTATGGAAATTATTAAATAAATAAAATATGTGTATTGGTTTTGACCGCTATGTGTTATTTGATTATTGATGTGTGAATTATAATGTACCGGGTTGTTCGTGTGATTAATTATGGAGTCGCATTGGATTTTGGTCATTTTCAAAAGTAAACTTGGTGCAAATTTATTTGCGTAAATACCTGGATTGTTTCTAAAATTGTTTTTATGATTTTATAATTACATTAATTATTTTTAGGATTTTATAAAATTGAGAAATCAATATTTTACTAATTATTTATCTTTAAATGATTTTCTGATTACTTTTATTTGTAAAATCCATATTTAATTCTAAAATTCTTCAAAAATTATGAAACTCATATTTATTGAAGTTTGGAATATTCTGAGAATTTTAAAATTATTTTGGAAATTTTTGGGATTGATTTCACCCGCACGTTGTTTCGTTTAATTGCTAAATGCAGGTATTTGTTGCGCACCAAAGTTTGTTTAAAATTTTTAAAATTTATGTTTTTTATCTTCTCCAGGATATTTATAAAATTTTAAAACTTGTTTGGTAATTTTCGGTTCATCTCTAACCGTAACTTTGTTTGATAGTTGGCTCGATTCGAAATAAAATTTGGACCCTCGGTAATTTCAGGGACACGTGTCAAAATCTAATAAAAGAAATTGACACGTATCCATTTTATTTGATACGTGTTTTACCCTTATTCTTTCTCTTCCATCTGTGCAGATTGATTCACTCAATCTCTCTTAATCTCTACTCTCAAATCTCTCTTTCTCTCTCCGCACTATCTCCTCCCTCTCTGTTCTTCATTTTTTCTGCTTCCTGCGATTCCCCTGTTCTTGCTCCTCCCTCCTGGTCGAGCTCCATTTCCGGTACTTTTTCCGGCCGCCCTTCTTGTTTCGGTTGTTTAATTCCGGTTGTTGGCTTCGAATTCTTCAGTTGATTTGTATATATACACACTTGTATATATGTATGTATTTGTGCAGTTGTTTATTATCTCTTAATTTCCGGTTGCCACCATTTGAATTCCGGCTAGGTGGCCGGAAGTGTGTGTGTGTGTGTGTGTAAGTGTGTGTGTGTGTGTGCATTTGTTATGCTGTTGTGTTGTGTGGTTGCTGCGGGTGTCGGCCTGCGGTTCCTGTATTTTGCCCCTGTTCTGTTCTTGCGAATTGAAACTTGGAATATTATATTAATTTTTAAAAATTTCAGCGGGAAATTATTTTGAATAAATTTCGTGATATGAATAATTGCGAGCAGAAATTTTAAAATAATCGGTGGAGTTTTGCATTGGAAACCTGGGATTTCATCGGGTACCCGCAAATTTTGCTGCCGTCCGCGATGAATTTTTACGAGCGGACGGTGGACCGTGATGAATCATTCTGAGTCCTAAAATGATTAAAATAATAATTAGTACATAATTTTTTTTTTCGGTACGAAAATTATTTATTATATATCAAAGTCGAGCATATAATTTGGTTGATGAATTGTAATTATGGGATTGATTATTGGATTGATTGCTGGTTTGACGGGTTGATTGTTGTGATTGACGTCGATAGTATTCGACGGGTTAGTCCGATAAATAAAGGAAGTGCTGTCCGATTTCCGGGAAATTGAATTACGGAAACACGGGATCGTATCCAGTAATTATCGGGATGTCGAAGGAATATATATATATATATATATATACTTGATTGTCGGTTGTGGTGAATGCTTTGTTAAAATCCAATAACCCTGATTTCGTAAAATGACGAGTATACGTATTTTTTTAAAAAATGAACACCAATCCAATTTTCGAGATTGTGAACCCTAATTGTTGCATGTATTATTATAATATACATAATTACGAGTCGGATTTGAATATCGTTGGGTAGAATTGACGCATATACATATTTTTTTTTTAAAAATGAACACCAATCCAATTTTCTAGATTGTGAACCCTAATTTTTGCATGTATTATTATAATATACATAATTATGAGTCGGGTTTGAATATCGTTCGGTAGAATTGGTATCGAGGATATGTCAAGCATACCTATACATCTAACGTAGGGCATTTCGACCCTGTAGATTATAATCGAGAACCTGAAAGTGGACGATGGACAAAGATGACCTAGTAGTCAGTCGACGAGCTCAGTAGAGTTTCAACAGAAAAACCTGAGTGTCGAAGTCGAATCTAATATGGACTAGTGATGGGACGATAAAGCCTGAGCGGTAGAGTCAGCTTGATTCCTCTTAATCATCTCGTTTGATCATTGATTAATCTCAATTATTGTCATTGTGACTTGCAGAGCTAGTTAGCTCACTCTTGCGAATTTTTTTATGTATTCTACAGTTAAGAAGGATATGGTTGATAGCGAGGTTTCCCAGTTTAATGTACGAGCTAGGATTCCAGATTGAGGTGGATCGAGCTAGCAGGAGCGTATTGCGGTAGTGAGATAGTAAGATTGTAAGAATAATTTTATTATCAATTATAATTTAAATTAGTCAGGATTTGTTACGATGTAATAAAAGTTAAGGTTGTGGCTTGTTTTCATACTTTAACTTGTTGCGATCCGTGGTTATGTAAAGAAGGGTCATTACAAATAATATCTTATATACAGGTTTATATGTTGTGTTTGTGTTGTGGACCCCAAACTTCTGACCCGGGTTTGGTGGGCGCCACAGGTTGGTATTAGAGCTACAGGTCATAAGTCACTGAAACAAGCCTAGATTGTCGGGATTGGGTAGAGGGTTAGGATTAGGAGTATAAAATAGAAAGATAAGACGTCGTGAGGATGAGTGTGACTATATAGTAGGTCTCTGGCACGGTTCATGTTGCAATTCGGGATTTTTAGCCTGCGACATGATTTCTAGACAACGGCAATGGTAGATCCTGATTTCCCTATATCATCTGATCATTTGGAACTTTCTGTTCAAGGGTCGTCATCTTCTCTCGGATTTGGTTTGCACCTTGTTCCTCCATCAGTATTAATGATATTACCTTCTGTTATGACAGTTGCACCTCTTTAAGTTATTCCACGCTATTCTACCACCTCTTGTTATGAGACTATCTATTTAAGAATCTCCATTCGTTTATTCTTATTTTACTGGACATTCGGTTGTGAGTGTATCTCTTCAGTTTACCTTACACCTTGTTCTATATCCCCAGTTTAGAACTTGGCTTATGAAGCAATTATACTTACGAGGGCGGATTCAGGTGTTATAGTAAATGGTGAGTATTTGAGATATAAATAAAGGTGAGAAGAAGTTTAGAAGAAGATTTAAGTGTTCCAAAGGATAGTTGTTACCAGATTAAACGAGGCCACTAGTGAATAGACCACCCGTGATTAGTTTGGGGATGGACTAGAGGAGTTTTGAAGGAGTTAGAGAGAAAAGTATAGATCTGGAATTTTCATAGAATTAAATGATGGTACTACGATAAATGCGATATGTAAAGTAGTGATGTGATGTGATATGAGCAAATTTTGGTTCTATAAAATAGACTTGTTGACTATTGGATAGTCTGTTCCCCTTAACGATTGCAAAGTTGATGATGGAAGTATTACCAGTATGGGAGCTTTGATGTGAAGCTATGAATAAGGTAACATGCAACGATAACTGAGGTTTTCGTCGATTAAAGGCAAATGGACTTGATAAAGGAGAAAAGGTAGATCGAAGTGAACGGACCTTTATGTGATTTTTTCTTTAAATTGGTACTTTGTTATAGGTCGGAAGGACAACAACCAACTCATATAGCAAGGACAACCAGATTTGTGATTTTTAAAATTTTTAAGAAGTTTTCTAAAAAGATTTTCCTTACAAAATTTCTAAAAGCCTTTTTGAATAAAATAAGTTTTAAACCTTGGTTGTCAAGTTACTACTTGAATTTCTTGTTTGTTAAAATACCCGAATTTCCAGGAAGGATACTTATTTCCGACTTAGTTAATTCAGAGAACCAAGTAACCCACGATTATGAAGGAGTTGATTATTCCTAACAATAAGATGCACATATTGTTTGACAAAATTTATAACTGAATCAGCGTACGGAGTAACTATACATTCAATTTTTAGGACTATCAGAGTTCGAAGAATTCATTGATTTAACAGAAGCCGGAGAATGACCGAAAAAGATTGGGAAGATTTCCAAATCTTTCCAAAAGAAGAATATTATTAACAAAAGGATTGTTATGTTGAATGATTCGTGGTTATTCTAAATTAAAAAGAGGAAACTCGAAGTTATCTGGTGGGAACGCCATTATGATCAAATTATTAAAGTATTATACGTGTAGGTGCAATGTTAGAAATGCAAGACTTAACAAGTAAGAATCTATCATAATGCTTAATGTGCAAAGGTATTTTAGCGTACCCTCTGAAGTTGTTATATGACACAATTGGGATATGATTGAACAAGCTTGAATGATGAACACAAGTGGAACGTGGATGGTGACCAATGGTATCGTTCTTGTCTTCAATATTACACCGTATATTCCTTTTTGATTCTTAAATAAGTATGACCTCTTTTCTTAAATAAACTCTTTGCTAGGATATCAAAAAGGAGGGTATTGCATTCCTTTCAAATTTAATTGTTTCCCTCAAATTTTGCTTTATGATTGGGACAAACAGTGTTATGGTAAGACACTTTGTCGAAATGATGAAGAGTCGGGTGGGACGCCACCTAATCATATGTTGTATGCCATATGGTATGAAAGACTGGCCATCTTAAGTACCAATGTGGTTGTCTCATTCATATTCAAATCCTTACTTCTTCTTTCTTTTCAACTCTAATTTTGTTGATTTGTGAATCCTTCTAGTTGTTTTGTTGTATTGTCGTTCTTTGCAAGAGTTTTTCAACAGAAATTAACGTATTATGGACCAAGCGGGAAAAGTTCCATCTACTTCTCACGCATGGAAAGCAAACAAGGACATATGACGAGAATTGCAAATCACTAGTCCCATTCAAGGATGCACTAAGAGTCAAGGGAATCTACTCCAATGAGGAATACGTTTTCGAGAACAAGAAATTGCGATTTTCCTGTAAAATATGTTATTCAGAGTACGGATGTGGTGATGTGAATGATTATCATGGTTACTTTATACGTTAAAGTATTGAAAGATGTAAGGGCAACTTGATTGTTTAGCTCTCAAGGTTTTGTTAAGATGAATTACCCTGTTGAATTGATAAGATTGTGATTAAAGGACTAGTAAGTCAAGAACGTATAGTTGTTAAATAAGTGAGTACAAATAGTGGAATTGAGATTTCTGGTAATAAGTTGTGAAGAATTGATATCATGGAAGATAAAAGGATTTGACATTATTGTAGGGAATGGATTAACTTTTAAAGCGTGATGTCCAGGCAGACCGTCGTGATAAAAAAATAATTCCGAGGACGCCAAATAAGAAGATGTTGAAGTTCAGAAGATGAAAGAAGGTAAAGAATTTGTTAATGATGATTACAGTGATCAAGATATGAGCATTATGGTGATTATGAGATAAATAAAAGTCAGAAGCAAACAAAACTTGAAGATTTTATAGCAATTAAGGAGTTTCAAGATATGTTTCCAGATGAGTTATCGATATTCCTCCAGATAAAAAAAATGAAATTCATGATTGACTTAGCACCTGAGACGAAGCCAGTAACCAAGGTCTTACATAAAATGGCACCAGTTAGAATAAGGGAGTTAGCAAAGCAGATGCAAGAGATGCTAGAAGGAAAAGCGATTAAACCCAATGGATCCCATGAGGTGCACCGGTACTAATTGTTAATAAGAAAATGGAAGTATGAGATTATGCATCGACTAAAGAAAGCTCAACAAATTTACTATCAAGAGTAAGTATCTGTTACCTCGAACTACTGATTTGATGATCAAACAGAAGAAGCAAAGTATTTTCTAAAATTGATTTAAGATTTGGGCGTTACCAATTGGAGATTGAACCTATGGACATAATTTTTAAGGAATATCTGGATGAGTTGTAATTATGTTACTTAAAGTCAACGGAGGACCACGCAGAGTATTTAATGACAACTGAGGAGTCGGAGATGAAAGAAGTTGTATATAAAGCTTGCAAGGTTAAAGTTTTGATGATAGAAAAGCAAAAAGTTTTGTGAAATGGAGAAGGGTGAAGGAAAATTTTGTGAAGTTAAATGAAAGAATGGTTACAACACCTGTTTTATCAATTTAAAAGTAGCAAGGAGGTTTGGTAGTTTATAGTGATGCTTCTCATTAGAAAATAGGATGTGTGTTGATGCAGCACAATAAAGCTATTGTATATGCATTCGGACAACCGAAACCTTGTGAGCAGAAGTATCCTACCCATAATGTAGGATTAACAGTACTAATATTTTTTTTGAAAGATTGGGAAACATGAGATGTATGGAGAAAGGTGTAAGATCTATACGGACTATAAGAGGTTGTATGTATTCACGAGGAAAAGCAAAGATTAAGGAAAACGATAAGCAAAAAGGAGAAAACGAACATAGAAACTGTACTAGAAGAATTTTCTATGGAATTTTAGAAGTTGAACTTGGGAGTCAGAGTTTATAATCGAAAAAGGAGCAAGGATGGATAGTATGACCTTTCAGTCGAAGTTGTTAAGGAAGAGATAAGGAGATGTAAAGAGAAGATAATGGATCGTGATGTTAACGGTTAGAAAAAGGAAATTTATGTGCCCAGGAGAATGATCATGATATTCCTAGGTTTTCTTCCAGCACCTGGATGCTATAGGTAGAAGGATTAAGAAATGAGATTCCACAGGGAATTCACAATATAAAGTATTTAATTTATTGAAGAAATGCCAAGATATACGGAAATTTAAAGAAAAATAGTGATAACCAGGTATAAGAAGGAAATTTCAAAATAGATTGGGAAGTGTTGGACAGGTCAAAGAATTAAGGTGAAGTATCAGAGGCCTAGTGAACAAGGCAGACCAAGGAGTGGTTTTACAAGAAGCGAATCATAAATTATATCAATGATGTTGTTAGAGAAAAGGAATGAAATTATGAGATTATGTACTGATTAGCAGGAGTTCAATAAAACAATGAGTAAGAATAAGTGACCCCTATAAAGATTGATTACCTATGAAACCTAATCCAAGAAGTGTGTTATGTCTCGAGGATTAACTTAAGATCCGACCTGAGAACATATCATAAATTACGATTAAAGTGAGTTAAGAGCATTGCAAACTCTGGCGATATTATGTGAAATAAAAAGTATATCAATTGTCTATAAGGAATTATGGGACATGGTGTATAAGGATTACTTGGATAAGCAAATTGTATTTATTGATAACATCCTCAGCTATTCAAAGGATAAGAAAGTTTGTGTGGAATGCCCAAAGATTTTTCCCCAAAAATGAGAAGGAGAGCAACTATACATTGAGCTCTCAAGTATAAATTTTGACCGAGGTTAACAAAAGTTTTTTATTGATCCATTAACAACTACCTAAGCAAAGCCGTATGGTAACAGATGCCTTATGTCGACAGAAAGGATTGGATGTAATTAGGACCACCGAGGAGTTAATAAACGAATTGAAAAGAGTGAAGTCTGGAGTTTAAATATTTAAAGGTAATAATACGTAAATATATGAGATTACTTTTCATCCTTAACTGAGGGAAAAGAGTATGAGATATTTAATTGTTTAGAAACCAAGTTGAAAACGAGCACCACCTATCATCCTTAAATGGAGAGTCAAAGTACGGAAGTGATTCAGGAAATATAAGATATATTGAGAAATTGAGTTTTAAGGAAACACTGGAATGATCATTTATCATCAATGTCAGCTTTAAAATGCCATTTTATCAAGCCTCATGTGAACACAAGTATAGGTCCCGATTTTTATTGAAATAAAGTGGGAGAAAGAAAGTTGTTAAATTCTAAATTAATTCAGCACACCAAAAGCGTAGGGATATTGATTAAAGCAGCTCGGAGTAGACAAAGAAAGAAGGAAAAATTGTATCGAGAGAGAATATGAGCATAGAAATAGGACCAGTAGTGTTAGTACAAGTTTCATCTTGAAAGAGACTGGATAAGTCTAAGTAGAAGGGACAGGTTAAGTCCTAAAGGTAGTGAACCATTCTCGAAGTATTGATAAATGTAGATAAAGTTGTTCATGAATTGATATTACAGTCGCAATAGTGTGTACATATAACGTGTTTGGCCTGTCAAAGTTAAAGTGATAAGTATTTGATTTGAATTACGCGATTGGTTAGGAGCCAATGGGCTCTTCTCTAAGCTTATTCTGCATATAGTAATCGATCTAAATTCTTGATCGTTAAAGGCAAGTTATGGGAAATGAGTGTATATCTATAGCAAGCACGTTTGAAATCCTCGAGTAAAAGAGTCTACTTGGAAACTAGAGTCAGATATGCTTGAAAAATATCCTCACTTATTTAGCTAAACCAGATTCTGAGGACAAAATCTTTTTAAGGGGGGAAGGATATAACGACTCATGTATTTTTATATATAATTTAAATGTGTAATTGTGGAAATTATTAAATAAATAAAATATGTGTATTGGTTTTGACCGCTATGTGTTGTTTGATTATTGATGTTTGAATTATAATGTACCGGGTTGTTCGTGTGACTAATTATGGAGTCGCATTGGATTTTGGTTATTTTCAAAAGTGAATTTGGTGCAAATTTATTTGCGTAAATACCTGGAGTGTCTCTAAAATTATTTTTATGATTTTATAATTACATTAATTATTTTTAGGATTTTATAAAATTGAGAAATCAATATTTTAATAATTATTTATCTTTAAATGATTTTCTGATTACTTTTATTTGTAAAATCCATATTTAATTCTAAAATTCTTCAAAAATTATGAAACTTATATTTATTGAAGTTTGGAATATTTTGAGAATTTTAAAATTATTTTAGAAATTTTTGGGATTGATTTCACCCGCATGTTATTTCGTTTAATTGCTAAATACGGGTATTTGTTGCGCACCAAAGTTTGTTTAAAATTTTTAAAATTTATATTTTTTATCTTCTCCGGGATATTTATAAAATTTTAAAACTTGTTTGGTAATTTTCGGTTCATCTCTAACCGTAACTTTGTTCGATAGTTGGCTCGATTCGAGATAGAATTTGGACCCTCGGTAATTTTAGGGACACGTGTCAAAATCTAATAAAAGAAATTAACACGTATCCATTTTATTTGATACGTGTTTTACCCTTATTCTTTCACTTCCATCTGTGCAGATTGATTCACTAAATCTCTCTTAATCTCTACTCTCAAATCTCTCTTTTTCTCTCTGCACTATCTCCTGCCATATTCTTTCTGCTTCTTGCGATTCCCCTGTTCTTGCTCCTCCCTCCTAGTCAAGCTCCGTTTCCGGTACTTTTTCCGGCCGCCCTTCTTGTTTCGGTTGTTTAATTCCGGTTGTTGGCTTCGAATTCTTCAGTTGATTTGTATATATATACACTTGTATATATGTATGTATCTGTGCAGCTGTTTATTATCTCTTAATTTCCGGTTGCCACCATTTGAATTCCGGCTAGGTGGCCGAAAGTTTGTGTGTGTGTGTAAGTGTGTGTGTGTGTGTGCGTTTGTTATGCTGTTGTGTTGTGTGGTTGCTGCGGGTGTTGGCCTGCGGTTCCTGTATTTTGCCCATGTTCTGTTCTTGCGAATTGAAACTTGGAATATTATATTAATTTTTGAAAATTTCTGCGGCAAATTATTTTGAATAATTTTCGTGATATAAATAATTGCGAGCAGAAATTTTAAAATAATCGGTGGAGTTTTACGTTGGAAACCCGGGATTTCATCGGGTACTCGCAAATTTTGCCGCCATCCGCAATGAATTTTTACGAGCGGACGGTGGACCGTGATGAATCATTCTGAGTCCTAAAATGATAGAAATAATAATTAGTACGTAATTTTTTTTTCGGTACGAAAATTAAATATTATATATCAAAGTCGAGCACATAATTTGGTTGATGAATTGTAATTATGGGATTGATTATTGGATTGATTGCTGGTTTGACGGGTTGATTGTTGTGATTGATGTCGATAGTATTCGACGGGTTAGTCTGATAAATAAAGGAAGTGCTGTCCGATTTCTGGGAAATCGAATTACGGAAACACGGGAGCGTATCCAGTAATTATCGGGATGTTGAAGGAATATATATATATATATATATATATACTTGATTGTCGGTTGTGGTGAATGCTCCGTTAAAATCCAATAACCCTGATTTCGTAAAATGACGAGTATACGTATTTTTTTTTTAAATGAACACCAATCCAATTTTCGAGATTGTGAACCCTAATTGTTGCATTTATTATTATAATATACATAATTACGAGTCGGGTTTGAATATCGTTGGGTAGAATTGGTATCGAGGATATGTCAAGCATACCTATACATCTAACGTAGGGCATTTCGACCCTGAAGGTTATAATCGAGATCCTGAAAGTGGACGATGGACTAGAGATGACCTAGTAGTCAGTCGACGAGCTCAGTAGTGTTTCAACAGAAAAACCTGAGTATCGAAGTCGAATCTAATATGGACTAGTGATGGGACGATAAAGCCTGAGCGGCAGAGTCGTCTCAGTAATGGTTGTAAAGCCCTGTGAGGCAAGTACTTCCGAACTTTTCTTCAAGATATATCGCAATTATTTTCGAACTATTTCATAACATATCGCTCTTATTCAAAATACCCCTTGTTTATATTGTAAGTGCTTTAAACTATTTACCCTTGAACCCTGATTTTTTTCTTAATCTTGAGCCGTAAGCCTTGTTCCTTGTAAACCATCCTTTGTTGATCCTCAGATACCAAATTACACCAATATGATACCATTCCCCAAATGTATAACTACCAAACACCAAACACTGGAGCAAAAATTGTTTGAAAACACAGAAACTTTTATACTCAACCATACCTTGTGACATCAAAGTACTAATACCTTGTAAAACATTATTCATCTAATACCCGATTATCCTACAGGCTGGAGGCCACTTCTTTTATATACTCTGACATACCCTTTTGGTAACCATAAATTTTCACCATGCTTTTATACAAATGTTTTATTGTTATTGATTATGATCTGGTTTTATTGAATTATATTGTTTATCATATTGAACTGCTTTAGAATTGGATAGTTTTCTTTATGTGGACCAGATTCGTGGTCAGACCATATCAATGGTCAAGTTAGGCCAATGTGTGTCTTGGATCCAGTTGTTAGAGCAGTGCTGTGAGCTTTGCTCGGGGTTAGTGCGTGACTGATCAGCAGCCTAACCTTGGTTTTTAAAAACTTAAAATGAATGTCTAATTCTAACGATTGTTTAACAATAAACTTGATTCCTCTGAATCATCTCGTTTGATCATTGATTAATCTCAATTATTGTCATTGTGACTTGCTAAGCATGTTAGCTCACTCTTGCGAATTTTTTTATGTATTCTACAGTTAAGAAGGATATGGTTGATAGAGAGGTTTCCCAGTTCAATGTACGAGCTAGGATTCCAGATTGAGGTGGATCGAGCTAGCAGGAGCTTATTGCGGTAGTGAGATAGTAAGATTTTAAGAATAATTTTATTATCAATTGTAATTTAAATTAGTCGGGATTTGGTACGATGTAATAAAAGTTAAGGTTGTGGCTTGTTTTCATACTTTAACCTGTTGTGATCCGTGGTTATGTAAAGAAGGGTCATTACAAATAATATCTTATATACAGGTTTATATGTTGTGTTTGTGTTGTGGACCCCAAACTTCTGACCCGGGTTTGGAGGGCGCCACAGTTCCGGGTAGACTTAAGCTTATTGTGGGTCCGGTAACCTATGAACAACAACATAAGCCAGAATTAGACCACGGTCGCTTAAGAAACTAGTCAAAACTCACTCATACCCTAACGGTTGCTTACACACTTAACGAGTTGCGTTAATCGCTTGCGTACCCTCGGCTCCACCAATTTTAATAAATTAACCGTTACGAATTTTAAGGGACTCTTTCGTGAATACTCTACCAACTGCCTAGCCCACCTTACATAATTTTTTCGTAATCCAATTAGTCTTTTAAGGGCCTTAAACAAGGTCTCAAAGTAAATCGAGGGGAAAAGGTTCGTTCGCGAAGCGCCGTTACTTAAAATGGTCGTTTCTCCTAAACCGTAAATCGGATCTAAGCGAACCACATACCAAAACGAAGCTTACGACATGATCTAGCTAAAAATGGCAAATTTACAGATTGTTCAATGAGTTATCTGGTCCGAGATTCATGTACAACAGTCTAAGGAAAACGGGCATTACGACGGCTATGTTTACGAGTTTTCCAAGTTTCTCACTACACCAAAACCTCACCAAACAACCCACAATTATTAACACATCAAAATCTCAACTAAATAATACTATACCAGTCCTTATTCTCCAGATTATTCATCTCAACCAACCACAATCAAGTTCTATTAACTATAACAAGATTCATTCACCAAATCACTCCAAATTTAAATCAAACTACTAATAATTAAAGATCATGCTTCTCATTTAGAAAACCAACCATCAAACTCACTAATAATAAAAGTAAAGGCTATGGTTTGAATTTTATACCTTCCTTGGGAGTTTTTAAGTTGCTGGGAAGCCTTAGAAAGCCTCCTACAAGCTTGATATTTCCAAAGAAATCAAGAACACAAAGTTAGGCTTTGAAGTTTCTAAAAGTACGATTGAAAGAACTGAAAAAATTAGGGTCTTACAATACTTATTTGGACGAGACTTGTGAAGAAGAGTTGTAGGCCATCTCAATACCTTTCCAACGAGCTATAGAATATAACATTTGAGTGAGTATTGAAGGAGATATGACAGTTTGAAGTTGCTGGGTTTGTTTTGGCCGAGAGCTTTGAAGCTTGGAATGAGGGAGAGAAGATGAATGGTGCTTTGTTGATTTTTTGGAAAGTGAAATGAATTTACTTGGTTGTAAATCAACCTTGCAAAATGTCTTGCTTTTTCTTTTTGATTATATCATTGCTTGCATCATCAATATGCCACATGTCCACTTCTTGTGGTGTAAGGGTGTCTTAATCTTTAAACACATGTTTTAGCTTCTCTTGGAAGCTTCCTACCCATTCTACTTGTATGTGCTTGACCCTTGGTCATTTATTTGTTTTACGGTTCGCTTAACTCTCGTTCTCATTGATCGTTTGAAGGATCATATCCGGGATCTCATTACTTGGGTTCCCCTAAACCTTTTACAATCTTTTAAATTCCTATTATGATCCTCTCTTATAATCCTTGAATTTAAATTCTTTTAATCATGTTACCTTATATTCAATTCTTTCGGTATCTGGTGGATTTTCGGGAAAAATCAAAGTGTTCGAATTCAAATTTTGACGACCTTTACATACACTTATATACTTTATACGATCTTAAAATTTCCATAACAGTACTCCTATATAGCGTGGTCTGATAATTTTCCTTAATCAGCATCATCATCAAAAGTTACTATTCATCATGGTTTCAAAAATTCCAAAAATTGGGGTTATTACAGTCTCCCCTCCTTAAAAGGATTCCGTCCCAGAATCAGATAGAAAATGAAGTGGGATACTCTCTTAGCATTGCACTTTCTAACTCTCAAGTAAATTTTCCACATTGTGATTCTACCACCAAACTCTGACTAGTTTGATAACCCTTCTCCTAAGCACTTGTTCCTTTTTGATCTATAACCCTTCCTGGTTGCTCCATATAGGTTACGTCTGGTTGTATGTCTATGCGCTCATATGCCCCCATTTGTCTGGCATCCGGATTACACTTCCTTAACATTGATACATGGAATATGTTATGAACTCGATGCAGGTTCGGGGGTAGGGCTAGCTCATATGCTAACTTCCCAATACGTCTTAATATCTCCAAGGGTCCAACAAATTGTGGACTTAGCTTTCCTTTCTTTCCGAACCTCATCAATTATTTCCAAGGGAATACCTTTAACAGCACTAGGTCCCCTATTTCATACTTTTTGTCCTCTCGTGTCAAATCATGTCCATCTTGGGCTCCTACCAGCCGTCCTCTGATTAGATCTTTATATCCTTGGTCCTTTGGACCACTGCTGGTCCGAGCATCTTGCGCTCTGCAACTTCATCCTAACATAAGGGAGATCGACATTGTGTTCCCTCAAGGATCTCATAAGGCGACATCTCGATACGGACATACGATCTATTGTCGTTAGAAAACTCAATCCGTGTTAAGTGATCATTCCAAATTCTTTCAAGTCTATCGCACAGACTCTCATCATAGCATCTTTCGCTATATGTTTTGCTTCTCAATACCCACTCTTTTCCAGTTCATAGTCATTACTATCTTCCGTACATAATACTATACTGGTTACACTTTTGCTCGTTAGCATTCTATAACCTTTTAATAATTGTGTCAACCTTAGTATCACAAACGCGTTAGATTCGGAATACCACCGCACTGATACTACTTCCTTTCTAGCAGCTTCCATCTTCGAAAGCTTGATCCATCCTATAGAAGTAAATGATTTTATTGAGAGATCACTATGATCATGAACACTTGTTATATCGCATAGTTAGTACGGAAGGTGGCCAGCCTTTAGTACTTGACAAGCAATTAAATAATAGATGGTATCCTACTAGGCTTCTATCACACAGATAGATAGTCATTCGGCAATACCTCCCCTTCTGGAAGGGTTGTTCTTCTCAGCTTATACAAAATAAAAAGGAGAGAAAAGAATGAATTTAAGAGCATTATATAAAAAAATATACTGCCACAAAATATATGGCTTGGAATCTACCTCTGAACTATAGAGGTTTATCAAAGGAGAATGAAACATAAGTATTTATATCAATATCCAGTATTATCGCATCGTAATTCACGTGCCTGAATATTTTTTCTATTCCATCCATCATTCTATGAACACATGCTCTTGCTTGAGCTTATAAACAATCACCGTTGAAACTCCCTCGACAGCGAAAATCGAATCTGGGATTTCATTCTAGACATCATCGTTACTAGAATTCTATGCTTGCACTGCAACCTTCCTCGTATAGTAATACGGCTCTCTATTCATAAGAAGGAATAAATATTCAATAGGTAGATAATCGACTTAATTAGTCTATCAATGATAACTTATACATCACCACGACCCGATTAGTGGTACTCAATCTCAACATCCATTCTAATATAACTCTTACGGTTGTAATCGGCTCATTACTCGCAGAATCATTGATGCATTACTATGGTCCATCGTTGACCTACTGTAGTCATTCGTTTTCCTCGGAATCTTAATATCTAATGATACGGAGTCCATATCTGCCGTATCAAAATCTTTTGAGGAGTTAACATAATCACCATTCATGATTTATGAAGAACACTCCAGATCCTGATGTACATTCATGACATGAAGCAGATAAAATTGCAGAAGAGTTTCAATCAAAGCAACGATAGCAGGTTAATACCATTCTTAATCATATTCCTTCAATAGAAGACTTGACTCAAAGGTTTGTTTAGTCCTTTTTGAAACATGGTCCTGGCTTATTCTCAAGGTAGGACCTTCTAAGGTAGATAGCCCGCTCACGGAAATTATATGAATTAAATCTTTACCAAACTACTATTACGGTTGAGTATGGCACAATTATCAGAAGGAATGTCAATCTTTCACACCATAATACAACCTTCACAGCTTTAACCATCATCACTGTATTCCTCTGGCACGAGCGCCTATAATTGCTCTCTTACACTTAGAGTGTTGGCCACCTCTTTGGCCTTTCCTAATAGTAAAATTTCCTTACAATCATTGTCATTTTAACCAACTCCAACTAAATTTTCTACCTCATTTCAATCACTGCTTATGTGAAAATGCTTTTCTTAAGTCTTGGTGAGAAAAAAAAATCACCATTTTTCCATAAGTCACTGCCTTAGTCTTTAGATGCGAACATTGCCACGACTGGCTCTCGATCATACTTAGGACATCTCTTATCTTGGGTCCTTCTTTTTTTCACCAATATCAACCCTCATTGGGTTGATCTATACTTTCTTATGGTTCAACACGTGCCCCACCTGGCATTATTATAATTACGTCATATTTCCTTTATCAAAATTTCTATACTTGAGAACTTTGAATACTACCTTTCTCCTTGTAAAACCTCTAAGGTTATCCTTAAATCCTTCATCAGGTACACCCTAGGTACAGGGCATATCAAGATACCATTTACTAATACCAGAATCATTGTCTATATAGTTCTGAAAACTTTCTCCACTGATCTTTAAAGGTTGTTGTTGCCTTAGTCCTTCATTCCGTACTACCCAAACTCATAATGTCCCTATTAAGGGTGAAATGCCATCCTTTAAGTATCCCCCATGGTTCATCTCAAGTTATTGAAGTTATATCATTTATTCCACCTTTAAAAAGGTACTTGCATCCTTACATGGATAAATCAAGTCATATATCCCTGATAAGGGTATCTTATTCAATCATTCCCACCTCGATAGTATATGCCTAATTTCACAATAACATCTGTATTCAAAATGAGGTCAATCAATATGGCCTCCAAAAGATAACAACGGTTATCCGCTTTTGTTGTCTGATTCAGTAATGATAACAGGGATGTTCTAGAAGATATTGGTCGTGTTCAGTATGAACTTTTTAGTTCTAACTACTCATTTCCCTCTTTTATTTATCTCAACAGTCATCTCAATGTTGGGATATCTTTTATGCCTGACGTCCCCCTTTTTGGGTATCAATTCACATGCGTTACTTACACTTCACATTCTTGAAGGTCACTTCCTTCATCCCATTTTCCTAGTTTCTTGTTATCATGTCTCCTCATTCCATTCGTGTTTCCTTATTAATCCATCGATCTATCTCAAAGTTTCCTCGAATCCTCCCAACTTAAAGGTGATAAAATATATGTATCTCTTATGCCTTCAACCATCAATTTTAACTCATAGTGAATCACCCTCATCCTGACGATTACATACTTTTCTGTTTCTATTGCTACGAGTCTTTAGGGTTTCCTCATACCCAACTCCCTTATCATTCCTCAAACTCTATTGCCTTTATATTCCTTTCCACTTCAGTTTCTTTTTATTTTTCTTTCTCTTACCATCATTTCATGAACCAACACAACATAAGCATTGAATTCAAACATCCCGTCATTCTGGATTTGTGCCCTTCAGACGAACCTTGATGACTTTAACAACCTAGATTCATGATTCATCATACTTGTCCGCCTATGTTCTGGCTCTAAAGCATTTACACTATCTCCTTATCCTTGGGAAGTACTTTCCCGAAAACAATTGACTGAACTTTAATCAGTTAATTATAACCTCTGGCTCCGTGCCTTCCTTGGCCTTTCACCAGCGGGTGGCCTCTCTCTTAGGAAGGTGAGTGGAAAAATAGTCTTTTGCGCTCCGTTAATCATTTAGAATCTCAAATAATTCCTCTATTTCCTTTATCCAGGCTCTTGCCTCGACTGGGTCAACTTGTTCCTTGGAACTCTGAGAGCTTAGCGACTTAAAGGTCCTGAAAGAATTTCCCACCGCATTGTTTCCTCAGGGTGGTCGTTGGGGATAATAGTCTAAGTTCTGTTTAGACAGGTCCATGAATTGCCGTATAGGAGTACCGTCTCGGGTCTCCTTTCCTTACTCGACTTCTGTTTTCTCAGTATGAAATGTTTCATCCTTCTCCCATAATCAGGGTTATCTTAGACGTTAAAATCCTTGTTTTCCATTTCATTATGTTATGGGTTCTTTCTTTCTTAATGGAGACCTCCCTGACTATCACATTCAGAGTTTGCCCTATATCTTATTCCTCGAACTATGGCTTTCATCTAAGATCTCGTCCTTAAGCTCTTGAACGTTTAGAACCCAAATTTTGTAGGAATACTTCATTATTCCTTTATCATCTTTCTCGGTATTAATCTCTTCTCTATTTGTTGGCTCTCTGCCTTCATTCATCACTTTTTCTTGACACAATATGATCTTTTCCAATAATGCGGGCTGTATTGCAATCTCAAACAGCTTTTCGGTACCGGCTCCGGTTACCTTCACTTCTATTTTCATTTTCTCAAAATTTCGTATCAACTCTCCCAAAGACAGTTTCATCTTGAGTCTCTCTTTTATACTAAGGGCATTAGCCACCATTTTGGCTTTCCTTGGATGATAAAGAATCTCATAATCGTAATCCTTGATTAGCTCTAACCACCTCCTCTGGCGCATGTTGAGCTCTTTCTGCATGAAAATGCACTAGAGCACTTATGCCTTGTGTAAATCTCGCACTTCTCTCCATACAAGTAGTGCCTCCAATCTTTAGGGCAAAACTATCGCCACGAGCCCAAGCTCATGGGTGGGGACATCGAATTTTATATTCCCTTAATTGTCTTGACGCGTATGCGATTACCTTACTGTGCTGTATAAGAAGCACCCTAATTCCTTATGTGAAGCGTCATTACACATCACAAAATCTCCTTTTCTATCAGGCAACGCCAACATAGGGGCCGTCACCAACCTGTGCTTTAGTTCTTAAAAGCTGTTCTCACATTTCTCTGTCCATTCGAACTTCTCATTCTTACGGGTAAGCCGCATTAAAGGGGCTATTATCCTTACAAACTTGAACAAACCTCTGGTAGTGACCGGCCAATCCTACCTCTGGTAGTCTCCCTAACCATAGTCATCAATTCCTCAGTGGTCCTTTATTCATTCTTGTCAGGATCCTTCACGGGATCCTTCTTAGCAATAATCCCTTCTAGGACAACATCCTCAACGGCCACATCCTCAATATGAACATCATCCGGTCCCGTGTTAGGACGCTCTATCGGATCCACCATCTGATCTCCAATAACTAATAAAACATCATCGCGTTGTTGCTCCTCAACCTCAGGGTTCAGAGTCCCGCTACCATATACGATAACGAACTACACTTCTATCACAATATTTATAAGGGTTCCCATAAGGGTTTTAACTGTCAGTACTACGTTAGGTAGTCCGACTATGAATTTGGCAAGAGTTCTTATTTATCTTAGTGAACTTATTATTTTAACATCACTTCATCTCTGAGGTTTATAACGCTTAGCTCTGATACCATTTCTGTAACACCCCCAAATCCGGGGTCGGGGATCCGGGTTGTCACGAGTTCCATTTCCCTTAATAATACTTAATCTTAATAATCAACCAACTACTGCGTAATGTGACCCCACAATATATACACACACCGTAAGTTATAGTCTCGGAGATGAATATCCAGAAATAACACAAGTCATTTTATTCCACAATTATAAGCCATTACACCTCAAAAGGGTTTCTGAATAAATTTACATATTCCTTGCCATTATTACAATTCATAAATATACATATGTCTGGCACAACAAAAGTTAAAATCCTAGCCTATTGGTAGTTCCTACCTCAGCTACAACGACATCAACGCCTATAGGAAACTTCAGAACATTTCGTAACCACTCACGAATTGGGATATTGATCATGTTCATCTTGTCTATCTGTTGTTGTGTGATGAAAGAAGAAAGCAAGGGTGAGCAACCAGCCCACCGAAATAATATGTATAATAATTAACAATATATGAGCATTCTCATAGTACTCAAGAAAGTCTTGGTCAAGAAGAAATGAACCAAGTTTGATATCTTAATACGACGAAGTCGTAAAATATTCAGTGTATATACACATATATACTTCTCAAATCTTTGACATGTATAATATACACAGAGTTCCAGTTTATAACTATATAAAATATCATTGCAAGGTGATCTCATATATCTAACCTTGCCTCAACGTTTTTCTGAAAATCTTTGTCATGCATAAGATAATTATTTACTAGATTTAAGTTGAAAAGATGAAGTTACAAGATACTCCAATGTACTTATATCTTTTCCGAATACTACTTGAACTACCACCGTTCAAGTTATAATTAGTTCATCCCATAGATGAAGCTACAAGACAAAACTTGTATAAAATCAATCTTTGAAATATCATCAAAATGAAATAAAGTTACGAGATACTTCATTTGATGAAAATATCATTTTGAAAACTCGACCCTGCCAATACTCAACAATCGCCCAGCCGTAGCCTTTCTATCGAAATGCTCTAAGTAGTGTTGCAGAAATATCCAAACTGGATAATGAACTCATTACGGGAGTTGGCCGCGCCAGGAAGACCACTCACGATGATCAGTCGTAGTAGTGCAACCCTACCATTTTCTACATGTAGAGGAGAACAGTCGAATTTACTTGTCAACCGAACACTGGACTCCTAAGGAATGGACCGTCTTAGCGGAACTTTCGGGCCATTTGGACCAATATAATAAGGCTGGGCCGGCGCCACTCGACCAACTACGCCACTCATAGTTCAGATGAAATCCATGACTCTGAAACGTAAAGCTCGTCCCCCCTTTCCCCAAGTAGAAACTTGTTGATACGGCTCCACCAAGAAGTCGTATCTAGTTGGAAAGGAAAACTCACCTATATTTACCAGGCGATGCCTGTTAATGGATTATCTTATTCCAAGAATTTTACTTCCCGAGTGTTGGATAAGTAATCAAAAACTCTTTTAACAAAATAACAACCTTGTTGCGAATATAAAAATACACCACAGAGCCGGATCCCTCAGATTTTTAAGCGAGTATTTAAATCCCCTTCGAAAGGAAGATCTTAAATTTGAAAACGAGTTTTGGGATCCGCTCTAACTTTTAATATCATTTTGAAGACTCAAAAACATTTTAAGGAATGTTTAGAGTAATGATGATTTAATAAAATAAATCAATCCCGATATATTAGGAAATATCTGAATATTATTATTTAAATAATATTCTCATAAGGATAATATTTATAAAAATATTTGAAGTAGAAGTTTTAAAACTCATACTTGAAATGAATAATAAATAACAAAAGATATACTTATACGAAAGTACGATATTTATTTGAATAATCGAAATAAGTATGATTATTATTCAAAACTATCGAATATACCTTATTCGATTACTATTTATAGAAAACTATATATATATATAATATATATTATACTCGGGAACATCGACTCCCGGTTTAGAAAAATGTTCACCTTCGGGTCCCTTGTACTAAGGGTATACGCAACTACTGCTTATCTCTCGCATAGGTATTATGCAACCTATAAGCATTTGAATTGATAATAGAATATCAAGATTATTAAACAAGCATGCATATAAATATCATATCATATGCTCTAATATATCGCAAGACTTTACTAATAATAACCATGCACTTATCTCAAGATAATGCATCAATATACACTACACCAAATATGGCCTATTGCAAGACCAAAAAAGCGTTGTGGTAGACCCAATATGTGTTACAATAGAATCTATGGTAACATATTTGCCAAAAACCAGCGTTGCGTTTGCGGCCGTTGCCATAGACCCTTTTTGTAACGAATTTTAGTCTGTTGTAACACTTTCTTGGTTATTACAATAGAGCTTTTTTGTAACACTTTGTCCTGTTGTTGTAACATTTTTAAATTGTTACAATAGATCTTGTAACACTTTTATGTAACATTTTAATATGTATATATGTTACAAAATGGAGTTTTAGTAACACTTATTTTTGTTTTTGTAACATTTAAGGGTGTTACAATAGAATTTGCAACACTTTAGTGTAACATTTTTATATTTAAAATGTTACAAAATCGAGTTATTGTAACAGTTTTTGCAACATTTTATACTATTTGTAACAAATTTTGGGTTTTTAGTAACATGTGCTTGCAATATTTTTATCTCCTAGTGTAATACTTTAAATGTATATGGCAACATTTTTGTGCAACACTTTTATATGGTAAAACTGCAATATGTTGTTTGTGATTACAATAACCTGACAAATACTTGTCAAAATCCTGAAAACACATTCCAGTTTGCAATTTAGCAAATCCAACAATAACAAGTGGCAACAAACCACATACTGCATCATAGTCTAAACATCAAACCAAGTACTGATAATAGTCTAAATATCAAACCAAGTACTGATAATAGTCTAAACATCAGCAACAATATTCTTGGACCAAAATATCAAAAGACCAAGTACCAAAAGTATGCACATAGAAATAAAACTACTGAGCATCATTCATCAGAAATTGCAGTTTCAGTATCATCCTGTTCGCCGTCCACCTGATTGTCATCCTCCAAATTTTCATCACCATGATCACTATCCTCGCTTTCATCCGTAGCAGCAGCACAAAGCTCTTGAACATCAATGTCGCTGAAATCTGGATTGATTTCTCCAAGTCTTGCCACCACTTTGGTCATTTTATCAAACACCTTTCTTTCTATCATCTCTTGCATTTCAGCCATGAGTTCCTCCCTTATTGTGTTTTTCAAGTCAGTGACATCAGTAGGCACAGTACTGCCTAGATCTTTTAGCTGCTGAGCCTTCTTTGTTTTTCTGCATTTCCCCGATCTGCCAAGAAGCCAATTCGGTCCATGACTTGATTTTTTACCAGCTTGGTCCCCACTGCCATCTTCAGCAACCAATGTAGTCTACCAAATTAACAGGTATAAAACATTAGTATCATGTTCCGTAGCTTAAAAATGAAAATTAAAATGACTTGCTCCCTGTAACTGAAAATGAGTAATTTAAATTACCATGTATTCGCGTCCTTCTTTTCGTTTATGGGTTTTCACATAAATTTCATCCCTGGGAGCTAGTTGCTTAGGTGACATTTTTTTTCTTTGCTTTCTACAAAGATAAACCAAGAACTCAAGAAAAATTCACAAGAAATAGTGAACCTATGAAATCGTAAATAGATAATAAAAAACATCGATTTTATAAATTATGGACATACAATTTTCTCCCCAATTTGTGCAAAGCTTTTACGACCAGCAGTGTGCGTTTCGACAATTAACTTGTGATTTTTAGCATTTTTCTGAGCTCGATCCTGATCATTCAATAATGTGCAAACAATTAATTAATTTCCAACATGATGTAGAGTACTGGCTAGCTGTTCAATATTTAAAATGCATACCTTCACGTCTTTATCCCCCCAGTATTTAAGTAAAATCTTAAATTCTTCGACTAAAACAACATTTGGCCTATTTTTGAGTCTGTCCTCGTCATTATCATACTTAAGATAATGGTTCTTCTTAAATCGGCTTTTGTGCATCCTCCACAAAGCACAAATTTTTCGCAATGTGTACGTCCTTCCTTCCTCAGGAATATCATATTTTGACTAGCAAAATTAGTTAAAATTAGTGTAACTCGATCTAAACCTAAAGACAATACAAAATATTATAGTAAATTATCGTGTTTATGTTTCCGGTTTACCTTAACAAAACTCCAGAGCTCTTCCTTCTGCTGTTCAGGAAATTTATGCCATGAGAGGCAATCAAGTGGGACAGACTGCCTAGCCAACATACCTAAAAAGTTGGTAAATTCATAGAGGACCTTGTCATCATCAGCGATGGCCTGAAGCTCGCAATTCAGTTTAATGACCTTTCTTTCATCAGGCCTTCTTCTGTAAACGTCATTCATGAGTGTAGGTCCTCGACGCTTTCTATTCTTGGGTGCACCTAAATATATTACAAAACACTTAATTAATAGTTGAATTCCAATTAAATCAAGAAAAAAATTAACAATAGAATTAAGCCAAAATCAAGAAATAGAAATTGATCTCCTAAATTATCATCACTCAGTTCCTCATCAGGTTGTGGCTCAGATGTTTGACCACCAGCATCCCCTAGCCCTTTATCTTTTTCAAGGTTCTTTTGACATTCTTTCATTAAAACATAAGCTTCAATCGTACCAATTCCTAAATTATTGAATTTTTTGGCGGGAGCCACTTTCAATGGGAAGAATGGTGATGTAACTTCAGGTAAGGGAGGGGGAGGTGGCAGTGGAGGGGTTAATTTTCGAGTTGGTTGTTGGGGTGATTTTTTAGTGGGTTCAGTAGGAGCTGTGGCCCTTGAACGTGTGTTCGGTCTTTTCACTGGAATGGTCACCTTCAACTTTGCTTAGGAATGCAGTTAAGTCAGTATCGGACTGAATCAAGTGCCACCCTGAAGGAACCTTCTTCACATAAACACCACCAATTTCCTTGTATTTCAGCACATCTAGCACATACTCCATCAGAACCGTGTACGGGAATCGGTCTGCATCAACATACTCCAAAATCACTTTACAGGTCCCACCGACATATTTGGATTTTGTAAAAGTTCCCTGGTGAAAGAACCTGAGAACATACTCTGTACTTGCCATCCTGAAAATTAAAAAGTACAAACAAATTGTTAGTGATATAAATACAAGTCCTAGATGTTACAAATTAAAAAAAACAAGAAACTAATTGAGGCTCATGTAGAAAATAGACAAATAGATTGCAAACCAACGCAAGTTCCAAATAAATTACTACTCAAGTTACAAACCAACTCAAGTTCAACTCAAGTTCAAAATAGATTACAGACCAACTCATTCAACTAACAAATTACAAAGCAAACTCTAAGTACCAATTACATAAACAAATTATAAATCAGTGCCATGTCATATATCAATATCATCCAGGTCTTCATTAGGTGTAACAGGGAATTGTTTTTTTGGGACATCATCTCTGGACCAAGTGAATGTATCAGGTATGTCAACTCGCGGGATATAACCTATGTCAGACACTTCTTCTGCTGTAGTCAACCCATCTTCTACTTCAGAGTATTGATCCTTTGGATATTTCTGAAGAACAAATTGCAAATTCTTTTCAGTAGGATCTTCAATATAGAAGACCTGTTGTACTTGTGTAGCGAGGACAAAGGGATCTTCCTTTTGACATAACCTACTAAAGTTCACTCTTGCTAACCCATAGTAATCCCCAGCTTTTTGGTACCAACAACACCTAAAAAGCACTACTGACACCGCACCCTGGTAGTCCACTTCAATAATCTCCTCAATTGTACCGTAGTATCCCACATCCCCAACTATTGGGTTCTTATCTTTTGCACTCGCAAAACTGGTGGTTAAGGCAGTGAGGAACACACCAGAGTTTTGTGTCGTACACCTACTATCTCTGAGCTCGGTGTGAAATCTATATCCATTCACATTGTAACCTGTAAATCTCTTTGCTGAACGAAGAGGGCCCCTTGCCAACGAGGACAATTCCAGTGAAATTCCATCTCTTTTTTGAACCACATCTTTCAACCACTGTTGAAAGTCAGTTGTATGCATTCTTTCGCGCTTATACCTCTTTAATTTGTCATCTTTTTTAACAAGGGTATGGTGTTCACTAAAATTGGATTAGCAGCAAGTTAGCACAATATTATAATGTCTTAATTTTTTTTAATTAATCTTGATTTTTGGTTGTTAATTAGAACTTACTCTTTTAGCTTTTCGATTTCCACGTTTTCACAGTTGAATAATATGTACCAATGAGCATTTGTCCATGTCTTGTTGTCCAGATGTATAGACTTTCCTTCTCTGCTTCTCCGAGACCCGAAAGGATATCCACCATCTGTATGACTCTCCTTGGTATCGGTCCCACTCTTAGACTGCTCATCAAAAAATCTAGAGCAAAATGTAAGGCATTCTTCTACCAAGGAGCCCTCTGCTACGCACCCTTCAGGTTTACTCCGATTCCGAATGTATGACTTCAATTTGCACAAATACCGTTCAATTCCAAACATCCACCTTAAGTGCACCGGTCCACCAAATTCTATTTCCTTGTACAAATGAATTGGTAAGTGAACCATTATATCGAAAACTGCAGGTGGAAAAATCATTTCAAGCTCACAAAATATCTCAATTATTTCCTTCTGCAAATTTTCAACATCTTCTAATTCAATGACTTTTCCACATATGCCTCTAAAGAATGCTCCCAGCCTCATTAATAGAATTGCTACCTCAAGTTTCAGAGTTTTTACGACAGCAAATTGTAATAGAAATTGCAGAATAAAATGTGCGTCATGACTTTTGTAACGCGATATCTTTCGCTCCTTCATTTGAATGCACCGGCTGATATTTGATACAGATCCGTATGGTAGCTTAGCATTCATTAGAACTGAACAGAAGATCTCTTTCTCTTTTTTGGTCATATCAAAACTAGATGCCCTAATTTCAACATGTTTATCATCATATTTGACAGGGTGAAGGTCTTTTCTAATCCCCATTTCTTCCAAATCTTGACGAGCATTAAGATGGTCCTTTGTCTTTCCTCCGATATTTAACAAAGTCCCCAAAATGTTGTCACAAATGTTCTTCCTAATGTGCATAACATCTAAGTTATGCCTAACCATATTATTGCTCCAATATGGTAGCTCAAAAAAATGGACTTCTTCTTCCAAGGGCAATCTGATGTTCCTCTATTTCTTTTCAGCGGCTTCCCAAAATCATTTTTGTAACCACGCAATAGTTCTTCAACCTCTGCTCCGCTTAATATATCAGGACATGATAGCATTTCCACATCTCTGTTAAATCTGCGCCTATCGGACCTCCACTTGTGATCTGGAGGGAGAAACTTTCGATGGTTTAAATACACAACCTTCTTACTATGTTTCAAATATGTCGATGAGGTCTCATAGTGACATGAAGGACAAGCCAACTTTCCTTTCGTGCTCCAACCGGATAAAATCCCATATCTAGGGAAATCACTTATCGTCCATAATAGGCTTGCGTGTAGCTTAAACGTGTTGTCTAACCTGGCATCATAAGTTTCTATTCCAACAGCCCATAACTCCTTCAACTCTGCAATTAACGGTTGCATATACACGTCAATTTCATTACCGGGATAAACTGGACCAGGGATTAAGGTTGAAAGAATTAGATTTTCGGGTTTCATGATTAACCGGGGGGGAGGTTATAATTACGAGCACTACTCGCCAGGTGCTATGAGATATGTTCATTGATCCATATGGATTGAAACCGTCTGCCGCTAAACCCAATCGTACATTTCGCATTTCGGCAGCAAATTCAAGATATTTACTGTCCATCAACTTCCAACCCTTTCCATCAGCCGGATGCCTTAACCGTCCATCTTTCTTTCGTGATAAAGCATGCCATGTCATTGAGCTCGAGAAACCAGAGCTCAAGAACATTCTCTGCAGCCTTGGCTTTAAAGGGAAGTATCTCATCACTTTAGCCGGGATTTTAGGATTCGATGCTAGTTCTATGTTTGCATCAGACCTGGCCTTCGCCTTCTTTTCAACTACTCTCCATCTTGATGTTCCACACTTAGCATAATTCTCCAGCCTCTCGTTTTCTGCCCAAAAGAGCATGCAGTCATTTGGACATGCATGTATCTTTTGGTAATCAAGTCCTAGGTCTTTATAATACCCTTTGCCACACTAAAAGAAGACGGAAGATTTACATGAGGGAAAACCTCCTTTATCAATTCAAGTAAGTCACTAAATCCTGATTCGCTAAATCCATGAATGCACTTTAGTTGATAAAGCCTAACTAAGAAACTTAATCGACTAAATTTTTTGCATTCGGGATATAACAGTTGTCCACCCTCCTTAACAAGGCGATAAAATTTCCTTGCGTCATCGTTTAGTCCTGTTCTACCAACGTGGTCAGTAACATCATTAGTACCATATGCATTCTGTATCAAAGCATCAAATTCATCTCCAAGACCTAGACCTATATTAATATCCATCTCATCAGCAACCCTATCTATCTCATGGGTTGAGACCTCGTAAATCCATTCAACGGAATGGGGACAAGGACCATTACAGACTAGATGTTCGTGTATAGCCTTAGCACCACTCCAAAAACGATTACCACATTTCTTACAAGGGCACTTAAGCTCGTTTCCTATGGCATATCGGGAAAATGCTTGGTTAACAAAAGCTTCAACTCCCTTCCTATATCTATCACTGTACTTGGGAAGTGTTACCCATTTCTCTCCTTCAACATCCATTTTCTACATAAATTTTTTGAAACAAAACCATAAAATTCACTTAAGTTTTCAACACAATCAGACAACAACAAGAACCAAGAACAAAAAAACAGACCAAGAACAGGGCAGTTTGACTTATAATTACAACAAGAACACAAAAAAATAGACCAAGAACAGGGCACTTTTGACTTAAAATAACAGGGTATTTTGACTTTAAAACATCAAAAAATTAAAACAAAATTCTCAGAAATAGTCAGACCAAGAACCTACTAATTTTACAAAAACACAAAACAAAAACAAAATACAAAAGAACACAAAAAGCATAAAAAATACACAAAATTTTTACATGCATTCACAAATAATCAGAGAGAGGAGTGTTTGAAGAGTGAGAGAGATGAGTTTTACCTTATATCAAGCTTTAATCGAGTTTAATCGCGCTTCAATCGAGCTTCAAGTGAGAGAGATGAGCTTCAATCCTTCGAGATGAGCTTCGAGTTGCGACGGAGAGATGTGGGAGAGGTGTGAGAGAGGTGTGTGAGGGAGAGATGTGAGAGAGGTGTGCGAGAGAGAGATGCGAGGGAGGTCTGAGAGAGAGAGATGCGAGGGAGGTCTGAGAGAGAGATGAGGTGAATTTTTGTGTAATAGATTTGGGGGTGAATTTTTGTCCAAATAAAAGTGTATTCAATTTTTGGTGCCAAAATAAGTGTAAAATAATTTTTGATATCCCGCCACCCCCAATTTCAGTGTTCCCGCCTGTGTTTTCGGTCAATTTGACCAAAAGCGTTACTATTATTGCAACATTATTTGAAATATGTTGCACGTTTTACAATTTTTTCAAATTGGACCTTAACCATGCAACACTAACGTATTTTATGTAACACTTTTATAAATTATTGCAATAGAGTTGAAAAATTTGTTCTACTGCAACACAATTATATTTTGTGCTTGCAATAGGCCATATTTGGTGTAGTGATATTACATCACAATAACAGTATAATGGGTAGAAAACTTGCCTGAGGGTTCCGGATAGACTTAAGCTTAGAGTGGGTCCGGTAACCTATGAACAACAACATAAGCCGGATTTAGACCACGGTCACTTAAGAAACTAGTCAAAACTCACTCATACCCTAACGGTCGCTTACACACTTAATGATTTGCGTTAATCGCTTGCGTACCCTCAGCTCCACCAATTTTAATAAATTAACCGTTACTTAAAACAGTCGTTTCTCCTAAACCGTAAATCGGATCTAAGCGAACCACATACCAAAACGAAGCTCACGACATGATCTAGCTAAAAATGGCAAATTTACAGATTGGTCAGTGAGTTATCTGGTCCGAGATTCATGTACAACACTCTAAGGAAAACGGGCAGTACAACGGCTATGTTTACGAGTTTTCCAAGTTTCTCACTACACCAAAACCTCACCAAACAACCCACAATTATTAACACATCCAAACCACAACTAAATAATACTATACCAGTCCTTATTCTCCAGATTCTTCATCTCAACCAACCACAATCAAGTTCTATTAACTATAACAAAATTCATTCACCAAATCACTCCAAATTCAAATCAAACTACTAATAATTAAAGATCATGCTTCTCATTTAGAAAACCAACCATCAAACTCACTAATAATAAAAGTAAAGGCTATGGTTTAAAGTTTATACCTTCCTTGGGAGGTGTTAAGTTGCTAGGAAGCCTTAGGGAGCCTCCTACAAGCTTGATCTTTCCAAAGAAATCAAAAACACAAAGTTAGGCTTTGAAGTTTCTAAAAGTACGATTGAAAGAACTGTAAAAATGAGGGACTTACATTGCTTATTTGGACGAGACTTGTGAATAAGAGTTGTAGGCCATCTCAATACCTTTGATTGAGAATTGAAGGAGATATGACAGTTTGAAGTTGCTGGATTTGTTTTGGCCGAGAGCTTTGAAGCTTGGAATGGGGGAGAGAAGATGAATGGTGCTTGGTTGATTTTTTGGAAAGTGTAATGAATTTACTTGGTCGTAAATCAACCTTGCAAAATGTCTTGCTTTTGTTTTTTGATTAAATCATTGCTTGCATCATCAATATGCCACATGTCCACTTCTTGTGGTGTAAGGGCGTCTTAACCTTTAACCACATGTTTTAGCTTCTCTTAGAAGCTTCCTACCCATTCTACTTGTATGTGCTTCACCCTTGGTCGTTTATTTGTTTTACGGTTCGCTTAACTCTCGTTCTCATTGATCATTTGAAGGATCATATTCGGGATCTCATTACTTGGATTCTCCTAAACCTTTTACAATCTTTTAAATTCCTTTTATGATCCTCTCTTATAATCCTTGAATTTAAATTCTTTTAATCATGTTACCTTATGTTCAATTCTTTCGGTATCTGGTGGATTTTCGGGAAAAAGAAAAGTGTTCGAATTTGAATTTTGACGACCTTTACATACACTTATATACTTTATACGATCTTAGAATTTCCATAACAGTACTCCTATATAGCGTGGTCTGATAATTTTCCTTAATCAGCATCATCATCAAAAGTTACTGTTCATCAGGGTTTCAAAAATTCCAAAAATTGGGGTTATTATAGTCTCCCCTCCTTAAAAGGATTCCATCCCGGAATCAGATAGAAAATTAAGAGGGATACTCTCTTAGCATTGCACTTTATAACTCTCAAGTAAATTTTCCACATTGTGGTTCTACCATCAAACTCTGACTAGTTTGATAACCCTTCTCCTAAGCACTTGTTCCTTTTTAATCTATAACCCTTCCTGGTTGCTCCATATAGGTTACGTCTGGTTGTATGTCTATGCACTCATATGCCCCTATTTGTTTGGCATCCGGATTACACTTCCTTAACATTGATACGTGGAATATGTTATGAACTCGCTGCAAGTTCGGGGGTAGGGCTAGCTCCTATGCTAACTTCCCAATACGTCTTAATATCTCCAAGGGTCCAACAAATTGTGGACTTAGCTTTCCTTTATTTCCGAACCTCATCAATCATTTCCAAGGGAATACCTTTAACAGTACTAGGTCCCCTATTTCATACTCTTTGTCCTCTCGTGTCAAATCATGTCCCTCTTGGTCTACTACCAGTCGTCCTCTGATTAGATCTTTATATCCTTGGTCCTTTGGACACTGCTGGTCTGAGCATCTTGCGCTCTACAACTTCATCCTAACATAAGGGAGATCGATATTGTGTTCCCTCAAGGATCTCATAAGGCGACATCTCAATACTGACATACGATCTATTGTCGTAAGAAAACTCAATCCGTGTTAAGTGATCATTCCAAATTCTTTCAAGTCTATCGCACAGACTTTCATTATAGCTTCTTGCACTATAGGTTTTGCTTCTCAATACCCACTCTTTTCCAGTTCGTAGTCATTACTATTTTCCGTACATAATACTATACTGGTTACACTTTTGCTCGTTAGCATTCTATAACCTTTTAATAATTGAGTCAACCTTAGTATCACGAACGCGTTAGATTCAGAATACCACCACACTGATACTACTTCATTTCTAGCTGCTTCCATCTTCGAAAGCTTGATCCATCCTATAGAAGTAAAAGATTTTATTGAGAGATCACTATGATCATGAACACTTGTTACATCGCATAGTTAGTACAGAAGGTGGCCAGCCTTTAGTACTTGACAAGCAATTAAACAATAGATGGTATCCTACTAGGCTTCTATCACACAGATAGATAGTCATTCGGCAATACCTCCGCTTCTGGAAGGGTTGTTCTTCTCAGCTTATACAAAATGAAAAGGAGAGAAAAGAACGAATTTAAGAGCATTATACAAAAAAAATATATTACCACAAAATATTTGGCTTGGAATCTACCTCTGAACTATAGATGTTTATCAAAGGAGAATGAAACATAAGTACCTATATCAATATCCAGTATTATTGCATCGCAATTCACGTGCCTGAATATTTTTTCTATTCCGTGCATCATTCTATGAACACATGCTTTTGCTCGAGCTTATAAACAATCACCGTTGAAACTCCCTCGACAGCGAAAATCGAATCTGGGATTTCATTCTAGACATCATCGTTACTAGAATTTTATGTTTGCACTGCAACCTTCCTCGTACAGTAATACGGTTCTCTATTCATAAGAAGGAATAAATATTCAATAGGTAGATAATCGACTTAATTAGTCTATCAATGATAACTTATACATCACCACGACCCGATTAGTGGTACTCAATCTCAACATCCATTCTAATATAACTCTTACGGTTGTAATCGGCTCATTACTCGCAGAATCATTGCTGCAGTACTATGGTCCATCGCTGACCTACTGTAATCATTTGTTTTCCTCGGAATCTTAATATCTAATCATACGAAGTCCATATCTGCCGTATCAAAATCTTTTGAGGAGTTAACATAATCACCATTCATGATTTATGAAGAACACTCCAGATCCTGATGTACATTCATGACATGAAGCAGATAAAATTGCAGAAGAGTTTCAATCAAAGCAACGATAGCAGGTTAATACCATTCTTAAACATATGCCTTCAATAGAAGACTTAACTCAAAGGTTTGTTTAGTCCTTTTTGAAACATGGTCCTGGCTTATTCTCAAGGTAGGACTTTCTAAGATAGATAGCACGCTCATGGCAATTATATGAATTAAATCTTTACCAAAATACTATTACGGTTGAGTATGGCACAATCATCAGAAGGAATGTCAATCTTTCACACCATAATACAACCTTCACGGCTTTAACCATCATCACTGTATTCCTCTGGCACGAGCGCCTATAATTGCTCTCTTACACTTAGAGTGTTGGCAACCTCTTTGGCCTTTCCTAATAGTAAAATTTCCTTACAATCATTGTCATTTTAACCACCTCCAACTAAATTTTCTACCTCATTTCAATCACTGCTTATGTGAAAATTCTTTTCTTAAGTCCTGGTGAGAAAAAAAATCACCATTTTTCCATAAGTCATTGCCTTAGTATTTAGATGTGAACATTGCCATGACTAGCTCTCGATCATACTTAGAACATCTCTTATCTTGGGTCCTTCTTGTTTTCACCAATCTCAACCCTCATTGGGTTGATCTATACTTTCTTATGGTTCAACACGTGCCCCACCTGGCATTATTATAATTACGTCATATTTCCTTTATCAAAATTTCTATGCTTGAGAACTTTGAATACTATCTTTCTCCTTGTAAAACCTCTAAGGTTATCCTTAAATCCTTCATCAGGTACACCCTAGGTACAGGGCATATCAAGATACCATTTACTAATACCAGAATCATTGTCTATATAGTTCTGAAAACTTTCTCCACTGATCTTTAAAGGTTGTTGTTGCCTTAGTCCTTAATTCCGTACTACCCAAACTCATAATGTCCCTATTAAGGGTGAAATGCCATCCTTTATATATCCCCCATGGTTCATCTCAAGTTATTGAAGTTATATCCTTTATTCCACCTTTAAAAAGGTACTTGCATCCTTACATGGATAAATCAAATCATATATCCCTGATAAGAGTATCTTATTCAATCATTCCCACATCGATAGTATATGCCTAATTTCACAATAACATCTGTATTCAAAATGAGGTCAATCAATATGGCCTCCAAAACTTAACAACGGTTATCTGCTTTTCTTGCCTGATTCAGTAATGATAACAGGGATGTTCTAGAAGATATTGATCGTGTTCAACATGAACTTTTTAGTTCTAACTACTCATTTACCTCTTTTATTTATCTCAACAGTCATCTCAATGCTGGGATATCTTTTATGCCTGGCGTCCCCCTTTTTGGGTATCAATTCACATGCGTTACTTACACTTCACATTCTTGAAGGTCACTTCCTTCATCCCATTTTCCTAATTTCTTGTTATCATGTCTCCTCAGTCCATTCGTGTTTCCTTATTAATCCATCGATCTATCTCAAAGTTTCCTCGAATCCTCCCAACTTAAAGGGGATAAAATATATGTATCTCTTATGCCTTCAACCATCAATTTTAACTCATGGTGAATCACCCTCATCCTGACGATTACATACTTTTCTATTTCTATTGCTACGAGTCTTTAGGGTTTCCTCATACCCAACTCCCTTATCATTCCTCAAACTCTATTGCCTTTATATTCCTTTCCACTTCAGTTTCTTTTTATTTTCCTTTCTCTTACCATCATTTCATGAACCAACACAACATAAGCATTGAATTCAAACATCCCGTCATTCTGGATTCGTGTCCTTCAGACGAACCTTGATGACTTTAACAACCTAGATTCATGATTCATCATACTTGTTCGCCTTTGTTCTGGCTCTAAAGGTTTTACACTATCTCCTTATCCTTGGGAAGTACTTTCCCGAAAACAACTGACTGAACTTTAATCAGTTAATTATAACCTCTGGCTCTGTGCCTTCCTTGGCCTTTCACCAGTGGGTGGCCTCTCTCATAGGAAGGTGAGTGGAAAAACAGTCTTTTGCGCTTCGTTAATCATTTAGAATCTCAAATAATTCCTCTATTTCCTTTAGCCAGGCTCTTGCCTCGACTGGGTCAACTTGTTCCTTGGAACTCTGAGAGCTTAGCGACTTAAAGGTCCTGAAAGAATTTCCCACCGCATTGTTTCCTCAGGGTGGTCATTGGGGATAATAGTCTAAGTTCTGTTTAGACAGGTCCATGAATTGCCGTATAGGAGTACCGTCTCAGGTCTCCTTTCCTTACTCGACTTCTGTTTTCTCAGTATGAAATGTTTCATCCTTCTCCCATAATCAGGGTTATCTTAGACGTTAAAATCCTTGTTTTCCATTTCATTATGTTATGGGTTCTTTCTTTCTTAATGGAGACCTCCCTGACTATCACATTCAGAGTTTGCCCTATGTTAGTTCCTTAACAATATAGCAAGAATTACAGAAGGGGGGTTGAATGGAATTCTTGAACCTTTTTCTTGAAATAAAAATGTTCAACTCGATTATGGATATATTTGTTTTGATTAGCATAATGCGGAATGTAAACTTGAATGAATCAAAACATAAGTAATTAAAGCAAGAGTCTTTAAAAACTTTCTGATGGATTTAAACAATTCCACCAGAGATATATATAATATATCGAGAGGACTCCGTCTGCAGAAATGCTCACAGCTGCTTACAAAATAGAACTGCTGAGAATACAGGAAATGCTAAAGATTGTGCTTACAAAGATTTCTCTGTTTTTATGTTTCTCAGCTATCTCAGTTATTTTTCTATTTTCTACTCTCTTGGTTTATATATTACCAAGATTACAAAATCAAAAGAACTGAACAAATATAAAATCTAACAGTCTTGATCTTTGCTGCTTTTCGTCCTCTATTACCCAGTTAATGGGCTTCCACAGTGTGTTTGTATCCAACTCCACGGCTGTGTGTCAGCTTTCACTGTTCAACTGATGTTTGAATCTTGATATGATCATCCGTCAACTTTCAGATCATCCATCGATGACTTAATTGATCATCCGTCGACTGCTATGTTAAACATCCATTGATAGTCATTTGATCATCCATCGAAGCTTTGTTAATCATCCGTCGATAGCTATTTTGGCACTTGACTTCATTTCACTTATACAGAATTACAAGACATTGCTTATGTACAGTTAATCAACCTATTCTGCATATCTAGTTAAAGTCAACATGACTTATATGCTACTACAGATTCTATACAAAGGTGCATACATCACTGTGCTACAAACTTATTATTACATAAGCTACTCACTCTATGGATAATAAGTTAATCATCCGTCGGGACTATAATGAGTAATCCGTCGGGACTAAAACTCTTATCCGTCGAGTGCTACATAATTTCACTAAGTAAAATCTACTAGACATTTTGTTTAAGTGATCATCAAGTACACAACATATTCACAACAATCTCCCCCAATTTATGTCTACTGTAATTGTAGCCATAAATTAAGAGACACTTGATGATTACAAAACATCCTTAACATATATCTTTAAAGATAAGTAGATAAAACTGAAAGTGCTTTAATTTAAACAAAATGTACAAGGTTTGGCTCACAGTCAGTTCAAGATGCTCCTCTACCCTGAGCAGATTTTTCTAGTTTCTTGAAGGTCTGGATCTTCTTTCAAGCTTTCTCTTGTTTTCTTCAATTTGATTCTGGAGCTGGCTGTGGAATTCTAATTCATCAGATTCTGAGAGATCTAACATTTCTTGCATCTCCAAGAGAGTCTCATTGCTAGAGATACTCAATTGGTCTTCTAATCTGAAGAATCTTCTCACACCCTTGTCATCCATGAATTCCATCAGCCAGTAGGGCCTTAGATGCACTCTTCTCCCTGTGTATGGGATGATAAAAGTCTTGGGAAGTGCATCTTTGGCTCTAACACTCCTTAGCCCTTCAATCTTCTTCAATACTAATCTTCTTGCAGTTACATTGAACCCAAAGTTTTTCTTGAAGGATGAATAGACTTTGATCAACACAGCTTGACTTTCTTGAAGTATCCTGTGAAGAGGCCACTGAATCTCTCTTCCTCCTTTGTACTTGAACACCAACCTTTCAGGTAGGTTTCTGTATGCATCAATTGCCCTTACCTCATCCAGCTCCTCCAGATAAAGGTTTAGATCTGAGAATTCTTTGATGTGACATAAGTACAAGTAGTCTCCCCTGTTGACCTTGGGTTGAGCTTTGACTACTGACTTGGATTTGAGAGGTGACAACTTCACTTTCTTGACTGCCCTTGACTTTGTCCTTCTTGGCTTAGTAAGAATTGGCAAGTTGAAGTCAGGAATTGGTAATTTATCCCACTCTATTGGCTCATCCTTTGGCACAATAGGCTCTCCATGTATGTTCCTGTAGGGGTCCACCACCCTTATATTTTCAAATACCACAGAGGGCTTTGATGATTGAGTTTTAGCTTGAGTGGATTCCTTAGGAAATTGATCTTCCAATTCCTTGTCAACAACATCCAATTTCCTTTTTGTTCTTTTAGCCAGTTCTTTCTTTCTTGGGGATTTCTTCTGTTCTTCAATCTTCTTCTTTGATTCAGTAGCTTGAGATGGTTGACAGGGAATTTGTTGAGAAGAATTCACAGCCTGTAGCTTGGCCAAGATAGCAAACTGTTCTTTCTTTTGTTTAGACTTCTTTGCATCTAGAGCAGCTTGCCTCTTTTCCTGCTTCAATCTGGCTTTTTCTTCTTTCTTTGCATGAGCAAATTGTGGATGTCCAGCTACCACACAAATTTCCTTCCCATTTCTGAATATCTTTGCAATTCTCTTTCTTGAGACTGAATCAGCTGGATCTTTGTAGAAGACAATAGATCTTGACAGAAGCTTCTTTTCATCAGGCTTGGGTGTCTCATACACAGTATCCATAGGGTTCTTCAAAGATGACTTTGGATAGTTTGCCCTTGGTTTTAGAATTATCTCAGCCTTTGTAGTCTTGATGCTGGATGATTGTCCTTTCTCCAGATAGTTCATGCTCATCTCATTCACACTGATTGGCTTGACATGAAAGTGATGGATGGCTGACTGAACTGGTTCCTTGACTAATTCAAACTTTTTCTGTATGTCCTCATCAATCTTTTTCCAGTTAATCAGAGTCAACTTTCCTTTATCAGCATCTTTCAAATTTTCTACTGCTGCATTGATAAGATCTATACCATCTGCAACTGGTGGCTTGGAGATAGTAATTGAAGGTATAATTACTTTGCTGATTTAAACTAGAAGTTTATCCCCCTCAGTTGGTCCTTTCTCCCCCTTACTTGATTCTCTCTCCCCCTTTTTGTCATCATCAAGTGGAGGAGTTAGGCCTTGTGCTTTAGCCAGTTGCATAAGAAGATTTGTCTGAGTCTGTTGATTTTGAAGAAGTAGAGCCACTGAATTCTCAATAACTTGAACTCTGTTCTCCAGCTTGGCTATCTTCTTGTCAGAATCTGATTCTCTCCTTAATCTTAGTAATAGATCTTGCATGGTACCATATGGCATTACTGAATCCAGCTTCTCTGAGTTATAGGTCTTCAAGTCAGCTATAGCCCTTTTCAATTCATCCACACTGAGATTCTGTCTTAAGTGTTGGATCTTCATTAGATATAGAGAGTCCAGGTGAGCTTGAAGAACAGCCTTGGTACCAGCATCTGAAGTTTCCTGAAGGGCCTGTTGAATAGCTATTACTTGTTTGACCAAAGACAAATCAAATTGTCCTGGTGTAGATTCCTTTGCCCATGCCCATTCAGGTAAACTTAAAGCAGAACTTGGGCCTTCAGCTCCCCCTAAGTTCATGCTTCCATCCAAAGAACCAGAGTCATCATCATCAGAATTTACTCCAAATTCTTCAGATGGCTCTACAGCTTGAGAAGGCATTCTGTTCACAACAACTTTATCTCTTTGAAGAGATTCTGTGGTGTGCACTAAATTCAAAGTCTGCTCTGCCTCCACATTGCCCTGAGCAGCCAACAATTGATAGGCTGAAATAGGGTGAGTAAAAGTGTCAGCATCCAAGGAAATGTTATCAATTACAGCTTTGTAATGTTGCTGAAATTGTCTTTCCTTTTCAGCATCATCCACAATCATTGACTCACTAGCAATGACTGGTTCCATCCTTATTTCTCCAGTACCTGCCTCTCTCTCATATTCTCTCTTTTGTTGCGTCAGGGTCTCACCCTGGCTCCCCACCCTCACACCCTCACCTTCACCTACTAAGGTGGGACTCCTCTCACTCACTTTTGCCAATCCTGAATGAATGGATTGCTGAGATTCACTCTTTTCCTCTCCTTTTGCTTGAGAGCAACCCAGCCTCTCACTCAATGCACTCTCCTCTCTCACTCCTAAGAGTGATTGTATTACCACTAAATCTTCTGCACTTAAAAATATTGAAATTTGAAGTTGTGCAGAGACACTCAACGGATAAGTGATATCCGTCAGGTGAGTGGTAAAGCTATCCGACGGATAACTGCTGTTAAGCTTATCCATCGGGATACAATCACTACTCGACAGATGAGCAATATCCATCGAGAGAGTAGAAATGAATGAGGTGGGAAGAGAAACTATTCTTGACTCTGTGTTGATTGAAGTTATTTGAGGCACATATGTCATAATAGAATCTGAAAGAATTGGCAAGTGAGCCAACAAATCATCTAAAAGATGATGCTCACTTTCACTAGATTTTGGCTTCCCCAACAGAGTTAAAGAAGGGGAATCAGGAATTGAAGTGTTTATCATGTCCACTTCCAGTGAGTTAGTTGGTGAGTATGGTGTTTCAGTGGCTTCTATAATGAGAGATTTTGGCTGTGACTCCATATTTATTGGAGCCACATCAATCTGAATTTGAGAAGGTGTAGGGACTGTGTCTTTAGCATCAGTTTGCACTAAGTGTGTGCCCTGTGCATCCCCAGTTGTTTTGGATTTCTTCTTTCTAGTGTAAGTTTGGGGTGAGCTTGTGTCCCTAACCCTCTTGGCCTGTGCTCTTGGATGAGAGCTTTGTTCAATAGCCACATCCTTTTGGGAGGATGCATCTAGAAGTGAGCTTTTGTCCTTTTTAAGCATTGCAGTTTGTTGGGAAACTGCAGTGTGGCTAGGCTGGGATTCACTCAACTCTCCAACCTTATCCTTGGGGTTTCTTTGATGTTCACCCCTTCCCTCACTTATCTTACCCTCCTTCACACTCCCCTCTTTGGCTTTGGTAGATTTTTCAACTGGTACCTTTTGAGAGATACCAGAGGGGGTTTTCTTTGATTTGGATTTAGAAATTGTAGTTGTTTTGGCAGCTTTGGTAGGCAACTGTTTGGTCATTGTCACAGTTGCCATAGCTATGCTTGAAGTCAAAGAAATAGAAGAGATTGGAATAGTTGAGGGTATGGATGAACTTACCTCACTTACCTGAGGTGTCAGCATTACAGGAAAATAGAAATTGGCACATCCCTGTGATGGTTGGCTCTGTTCAAGTCTGCAATGATTCTTCTCTCTTGAACCCAACAAGCTAATTTGTTGTTTGGGTTCTCAAGCACAATCTCTTGACAAAGATGGTTAGCCAAAAGCATAAAAAATCTAGCATAGTAAACATTCTTTCCTCTTTTGGCTAAGTCACCTAATTTAAAACCTAACTCATACACAATAAGGTCACTGAAATTGTAAAATTTGTCTGTAACTAGCATGTATAGCATGTTAAGAATGGAAATGTTCACAGAATCAAAATTACTGATTTTTCCAGTAAAGACTTTAGTTACAACATCACACATGTAACTCCATTCCTTCCTAAGACCTAGTCTTCTAATGTCACTTAGTTTTGTAATAAAAACTGCATAATGAATGGAATTGAGCATATTGACAATATCAGTGTCAGTGTGTGGTGCAGTTATATTATCATCAGGAATCTTGAAACATGCTTTTATTACATCACTATTGATACAGAATTCATTACCTTTGATGGTCAGAGTGATGGTTTTGTCAGTAGAGTTGTAGATTGCTGTTGTCCACATCTCTTCAACAACTTCACAATAAATTGTGGGTGATTCCAGCATGGCAAAACTTAACTTGCAGTTCTTCACGAAGTCCATCATCTTATGATAGTCTTCTGATTGTTGAATACCCTTATTGACCAAAGCAGTGAAGTTGTTCTTTTCATATATGAACCCAGTCAGTGACATGATCTTTACTACGGGTGCCATTGTTAGAGAAGAAAAGCTTGAAGAGAAAGAGGATTCTTGCTTGAGAGAGAATGAAATAACACAGTTGAATTTGAGAATGATAAAAGAAAATGATTAGAATGAAATAAGCTTTTATACTTTACTCAAAATCAACGGATAAAAATAATAAAGAGAAGTAAATTACCCAATAGAAATTGCCTAAAATAGTCGTTTTAAAATAAACTGTAAAAATTTTACCCATTATCCGTCGTGTAATGCTTACAAACTGTAAGTATACTCGATAGATAATGTTCAGGGAATTAACAGTTACGATTTAGACACTTCGACGGATGAGGATAAACTGTTATCCGTCGAGCTTTAAAATATTCCAGAAAAGTAATTGATTTTTATTTACAATTTGTATATCAACGGATGACTCAACCCGATGGATAATGGTCATCCGTCGAGATGCAAATTTTGACTTAACCAAAATTTCATCCAAGACTAAAAATCAGCTAAATTTCTGGCTACTTTTCAACTTGCAAAGTAATTCAGATAAATTCAAGAGTAATTAAGCATACCTAACTCACTTACCAACCTAGAAAAGGTGGATTCATCCAGTGGCTTGGTAAAAATATCTGCAAGTTGCTTCTCACTTGGAACAAAATGTAGCTCTACAGTACCATTCATTACATGTTCCCTTATGAAATGGTACTTGATGTCTATATGCTTTGTCCTTGAATGTTGCACTGGATTTTCAGTGATGGCAATTGCATTTGTGTTGTCACAGAAAATAGGAATCCTTTCAACTTGCAAACCATAGTCTAGCAATTGATTTTTCATCCATAAAATATGTGCACAGCAACTGCCAGCAGTAATATATTCAGCTTCAGCTGTAGAAGTAGAAACTGAATTTTGCTTTTTACTGAACCAGGACACAAGCTTGTCTCCTAAAAATTGACAGGTTCCTGTTGTGCTTTTTCTGTCAATTCTGCAACCTGCATAGTCTGCATCTGAATAACCAGTTAGATCAAAACCAGAATCTCTAGGATACCAAATGCCAAGTTTTGGTGTTCCTTTAAGATATCTGAAAATTCTCTTAATAGCTATCAAGTGAGACTCTCTAGGATCAACCTGAAATCTAGCACACAAACATGTAGCAAACATTATATCTGGCCTACTAGCTGTTAAGTACAGAAGTGAGCCAACCATGCCTCTATAACTTGAAATATCCACAGACTTTTCAGTAGTGTTTAGTTCAAGCTTAGTTGCAGTGGCCATGGGAGTTTTTGCAGATGTACAATCCATTAGATCAAACTTCTTTAAAAGATCAAAAATATATTTAGTTTGACTAATGAATATTCCATCACTAACTTGCTTAACTTGTAAACCGAGAACGTAAGTTAGTTCTCCCATCATACTCATTTCATACTTGCTTTGCATCAGTTTGGCAAACTTTTTACAAAGTTTCTCATCTGTAGAGCCAAAAATAATATCATCTACATAAATTTGAACAAGTATGCTAGAGCCATTTACATTTCTGAAAAATAAAGTTTTATCTACAGTACCTCTTGTGAAGTGATTTTCCAAAAGGAACTTCGATAAAGTGTCATACCAGGCTCTAGGTGCTTGCTTCAGTCCATAAAGTGCTTTCAGTAGATAATAGACATACTCTGGGAAATTTGGATCTTCAAAGCCAGGAGGTTGACTTACATACACTTCTTCCTCCAAATCTCCATTCAGAAAGGCACATTTGACATCCATTTGATAGACCTTGAAATTGGCATGGGCTGCATAGGCTAAGAAGATTATGATGGCTTCAAGTCTTGCAACAGGAGCAAATGTTTCATCAAAATCTATCCATTCTTGCTGACAATAGCCTTTAGCAACCAATCTTGCTTTGTTCCTTACTACTATGCCATTTTCATCCATCTTATTTCTGAATACCCATTTGGTGTCTATTGGATTCTTTCCTGTAGGCTTGGGTACCAGCTTCCATACTTTATTCCTTTCAAATTGGTTTAGCTCCTCCTGCATAGCTAAAATCCAATCAGGATCTAACAAGGCTTCTTCTACCTTCTTTGGTTCTTCCTTAGACAGGAAGCTGCTGTATAGACATTCTTCTTGAGTTGCTCTCCTGGTTTGAACTCTGGAAGAAACATCACCAATAATCAGTTCAAAGGGGTGATCTTTTGTCCATTTTCTTGGTTGAGGTAGATTAGCCCTAGATGAAGAGACCACAATGTTGTCTTGATGTATGATTGAGTTTTGATTGCTAGAAACTCCCCCCGAGTTTGTGGATCTTTGATTTGAGATAGGGGTACTTTCTATGGGTGATCTGCCTTGACTTCCTGCTCCTTTTGATAACCCGACGGATGGTGAATTTTGAGTACCGACAGATGAGGCAGGTTGTCTTCCGACGGATAATACAGATTGCCTTCCGACGGATGAAGCATTATGTAACTCGACGGATGTTGAGTTTTGTGCTTCATTTGTGGTAGATTTGTCTGCATTATCCTTAGACACTGTTTCTTGATCACTCTCATCATCACTTTCATCACTGACCATCTCAACATTGTCGAATTTGAGGCTCTTATGGTAATCTCCATCTTTTAGTGCTTCAATCTTTTTGTCATCAAACACACATGTATAGATTCAACAACAATGTTGGTTCTCAGATTGTAGACTCTATATGCTTTACCAACAGCATATCCAACAAAAATTCCTTCATCTGCTTTAGCATCAAACTTCCCATTTTGATCAGTTTGATTTCTCAGAATATAGCATTTACAGCCAAAGACATGAAGAAAGTTTAGAGTTGGCTTCTTGTTCTTGAACAATTGATAAGGTGTCATGCATCTTGCTTGATTAATCAGAGAGATGTTCTGAGTGTAGCATGCAGTGTTTACAGCTTCAGCCCAGAAATAAGTTGGTAATTTTGATTCTTCAAGCATTGTCCTTGCAGCTTCAATAAGAGATCTATTCTTTCTTTCCACTACTCCATTCTGTTGTGGAGTCCTTGCTGCTAAAAACTCATGCAAGATCCCATTTTCCTCACAAAATACTCTCATGACATAGTTCTTGAACTCAGTTCCATTGTCACTCCAGATTCTTCTAACTTTGAAATCAGGATGATTGTTAACTTGCCTTATGTGATTGATGATGATTTCACTAGCCTCATCTTTGGACTTTAGGAAATAGGTCCAAAAGAACTTTGAGAAATCATCTACAATTACTAGGAAAAATCTTTTCTTTGAAATTGACAATACATTAACTGGTCCAAACAAATCCATGTGAAGCAGTTGCAGAGGCTCTTCAATTGCTGAATCAAGTTTCTTCCTGAATGATGCTTTAATCTGCTTCCCTTTTTGGCAGGCATCATACAGTCCATCCTTTGTAAACTCCACCAGAGGAATGCCTCTAACTAGGTCTTTCTTTACCAACTCATTCATGGTCTTGAAGTTCAAATGAGATAGCTTCTTGTGCCATAGCCAACTTTCATCTTGACTTGCTTTACTGAGAAGACAAGTTACAGATTCTACTTTAGTTGAGTTGAAGTCAGCTAGGTACATATTTCCTCTTCTCACACCAGTGAGAACCACTTTGTTGTTTTGATTATTAATCACAACACAGGTTTCTTTGTTGAAGGTTACTGAGTTGCCTTTGTCACAAAGCTGGCTGATACTCAACAGATTGTGTTTGAGACCATCCACTAAGGCAACCTCTTCAATGATGACATTGTCCTTTGAAATCAAGCCATATCCCACAGTATAACCTTTGCTGTCATCTCCAAAAGTGATACTTGGGCCAGCACTCTCTTCAAACTCTGTGAGCAGGGTAGAATCACCAGTCATGTGTCTTGAACAACCACTATCCAAGTACCAAAGATTCCTTCTGTTTCCCTGCACACATCAAAATCAAATCAAGTTGATTTTGGTACCCAAGTTTCCTTGGGTCCTGCCTTGTTAGCTTTCTTCTTCTGTTTCTTAGGTCTTAACTCATTTGACTTAGGAATTTCAGATTCTTCCTTAGTCATTTGGGTTGGGCCTTTGAAACCACTAGATGTAACAGAATTATCATGCATGTTATGGCTAACAGGAAATGGCATGCTTGGTGTAAACATGTTATTCCAGTAAGGCATGCTAAATGGCATTTGAGGCATATTGTATGCATCATAATATGGATTAGGTGCAAATGGCATATTCGCAAACTGTGCATTCATGTTCTGTGTAGGCATAGCATTAACAGGCATGGGAGGCATGGCATTCATGTTAGAGAATTGAGGCTGAACAGACATGGGAGTGGGTATGGCAAATTTGTAATTAACAGACAAATGATTTACACTACCACACTTGACACAGATTTTTCTAGGAGCATATTTGTCAGGTGTGTAGTTATTGTGTTTGTTAATCCCTACTTTACTATTCCTATTGTTTTTCCTTTTAGTCTATGTTTTTACCTCTATCTTCTCAAGTCTGTCACTTAACTATTTGAGAGTCATGTGACCAACATTAGCCTTCTTCCCTTTCTTGGCTTGACTTGACTCTCCTGAAACAAAGTTCTTGGAAACAGACCCATACTTATCATTTAGCTTGGTTAATTTGGCTTTGCTAATGGGTTTGCTTACAGCCGACTGATGAGGATTTTTATCATTCGACGGATAACACTTTTTGTTATCCGACGGATAGTCCTCATCATCCGTCGAGTCTACATCTGTCAGCAACCCATCTACCAAAATAGGTTCTAGTTTCTCCTTATTCTTTTTCCAGGCTTCATCACAAAAAGACTCAATCCCTTGAACCTTGGTGATTTGAGCATGAACATCTCTGGATGTTTTCCATGCTTTAATCACCTCTTGTTCACGATCGAGCTGCTTCTTTAAAATTTCTTCCTTTTTCAAGGACTCAGTTAATTCCTCCTTGGCAATTCTACACTCAATTTTTAGTTTCTCAAATTCAACAAACTGAGACTCAAGCACATTATTCCTCTCACTCAAAAACAAGTTGTTTTCTTTGATTTTAGCATTTTCTTTAGTAAGGGACTTAAGTGTAACACGCAAATGATACAATTCTGTAGACATGTCATTTATTGCATCATTACACTCAGCTTTAGATAAATGTGCAAGGTTTGTAGTGATTACCTGATTGCTTGAGGAACTTGTCTCTGTTTCATCAGACTTGGCCATAAGGGCTAGATTGACATAGCTGACATCTTCATCTTCATCTAAGCCATCAGCTGCCCAGTCATTCTCTTGTGTAATAAAAGCCCTTTCCTTTTGTTTGAGTAGATCAAAGTATTTTTGCTTGTAATCTACAGACTCAAATCTTTTCTTACTGGAATCTGACTTTTTACACTCATTTGCAAAATGCCCTGCCAAGCCACATTTGAAACACTTGAATTTTGATTTATCCACCATGTTTCTATTTGGCTTGGCAGCTCCAAAGTTCTTCTTGAACTTGAGCTTGGCAAATCTTCTTGAAAGGAATGCTAGGTGCTCATCAATGTCCTTCATGTCATCTTAGCTCAATGAATCTTCATTGTCTGCAGCTAGCCCTTTACCCTTGCTTTCACAGGCCTTTGAAGTTGATTCCACAGCTTCCATCTTCACTTCCTTCTCCTTTTCCAGATCAGCAACTAGTGCAATGGATCCTCCTTTCTTCTTTCCTCTCTCCATTCTTTCATCCTGCTCTATTTCAAGCTCATAGGTCTTCAGAATGCCATACAGTCTCTCCAAAGTAAACTCCTTATAATCTTGTGAGTTTCTCAATGAGACTGTCATTGGTTTCCATTCCTTTGGAAGAGATCTGAGAAATTTCAGATTGGAGTCTTTAGTCTGATAGACTCTTCCATGCAATTTAAGAGCATTTAGTAGCTTTTGGAATCTACTAAAAATGTCAGTGAGTGGCTCACTTTCTTCATTGTGAAAATGCTCATATTGCTGAATCAGGAGCTGCATTTTATTTTCTCTTACTTGCTCAGTACCATCACAGATTATCTGTATTGTGTCCCAAACTTCCTTGGCAGTCTTGCATTTGATAATGTTATCAAACATGTCTGCATCAACACCATTGAACAGAATGTTCATGGCCTTTTTATCTTTCCTGACTTGTTCAATATCAGGATCAGACCATTCATGCCTTGGCTTTGGAACAAATGGTTCATTTCCTGTTGCAGCTCTCATTGGAACATGAGGGCCTCTTTCTATGCAGTCCACATAGGCCTCATCTTGAGAAAGCATATGAAGATGCATCTTTACCTTCCAATGATGGTAATTATCTTTATCAAGAAAAGGAATCTTGACTCCAACATCTTTCATGTTCATCTTGTTGAATTGTTTTGATCTTTAAACTCTTTGTAGATTAAGAGCTTGCTCTGATACCAATAGTTAGTCCCTTAACAATATAGCAAGAATTACAGAAGGGGGTTGAATGGAATTCTTGAACCTTTTTCTTGAAATAAAAATGTTCAACTCGATTATGGATATATTTGTTTTGATTAGCACAATGCGGAATGTAAACTTGAATGAATCAAAATATAAGTAATTAAAGCAAGAGTCTTTAAAAACTTTCTGGTGGATTTAAACAATTCCACCAGAGATATATATAATATATCGAGAGGACTCTGTGTGCAGAAATGCTCACAGCTGCTTACAAAATAGAACTGCTGAGAATACAGGAAATGCTAAAGATTGTGCTTACAAAGATTTCTCTGTTTTTATGTTTCTCAGCTATCTCAGTTATTTTTGTATTTGCTACTCTCTTGGTTTATATATTACCAAGATTATAAAGTCAAAAGAACTGAACAAATATAAAATCTAACAGTCTTGATCTTTGCTGCTTTTCGTCCTCTATTACCCAGTTAATGGGCTTCCACAGTGTGTTTGTATCCAACTCGATGGCTGTGTGTCAGCTTTCACTGTTCAACTGATGTTTGAATCTTGATATGATCATCCGTCGACTTTCAGATCATCCGTCGATGACTTAATTGATCATCCGTCGACTGCTATGTTAAACATCCGTTGATAGTCATTTGATCATCCGTCGAAGCTTTGTTAATCATCCGGCGGTAGCTATTTTGGCACTTGACTTCAACATGACTTACATGCTACGACAGATTCTATACAAAGGTGCATACATCACTGTGCTACAAACTTATTATTACATAAGCTACTCACTCGATGGATAATAAGTTAATCATGCGTCGGGACTATAATGAGTTATCCGTCGGGACTAAAACTCTTATCCGTCAAGTGCTACATAATTTCACTAAGTAAAATCTACTTAGACATTTTGTTTAAGTGATCATCAAGTACACAACATATTCACAACACCCTATATCTTATTCGTCGAACTATGGCTTTCATCTAAGATCTCGTCCTTAAGCTCTTGAACATTTGAAACCCAAATTCTGTAGGAATACCTCATTATTCCCTTATCATCTTTCTCGGTATTAATCTCTTCTCTATTTGTTGGCTCTCTACCTTCATTCATCACTTTTTCTTGACACAATATGATCTTTTCCAATAATTTGGGCTGTATTGCAATCTCAAACAGCTTTTCGGTACCGGCTCCGGTTACCTTCACTTCTATTTTCATTTTCTCAAAATTTCATATCAACTCTCCCAAAGACAGTTTCATCTTGAGTCTCTCTTTTATACTAAGGACATTAGCCACCATTTTGGCTTTCCTTGGATGATAAAGAATCTCATAATCGTAATCCTTGATTAGCTCTAACAACCTCATCTGGTGCATGTTGAGCTCTTTCTGTGTGAAAATGCACTAGAGCACTTATGGCTTGTGTAAATCTCGCACTTCTCTCCATACAAGTAGTGCCTCCAATCTTTAGGTCAAAACTATTGCCACGAGCCCAAGCTCATGGGTGGGGATATCGAATTTTATATTCCCTTAATTGTCTTGACGCGTATGCGATTAGCTTGCTGTGCTGTATAAGAAGCACCCTAATTCCTTATGCGAAGCGTCATTACACATCACAAAATCTCCTTTTCCATCAGGCAACGCCAACATAGGGGCCGTCACCAACCTTTGCTTTAGTTCTTAAAAGCTGTTCTCACATTTCTCTGTCCATTCAAACTTCTCATTCTTATGGGTAAGCTGCGTTAAAGGGGCTACTATCCTTACAAACTTGAACAAACCTCCGGTAGTGACCGGCCAATCCTACCACTGGTAGTCTCCCTAACCATAGTCATCAATTCCTCAGTGGTCCTTTATTCATTCTTGTCAGGATCCTTCACGGGATCCTTCTCAGCAATAATCCCTTCTAGGACAACATCCTCAACCGCTACATCCTCAATATGAACATCATCCGGTCCCGTGTTAGGACGCTCTATCGGATCCACCATCTGATCTCCAATAACTAATAAAGCATCATCGCGTTGTTGCTCCTCAACCTCAGGGTTCAGAGTCCCGCTACCATATACGATATTTATAAGGGTTCCCATAATGGTTTTAACTGTCAGTACTACGTTAGGTAGTCCGACTATGAACTTGGAAAGAGTTCTTATTTATCTTAGTGAACTTATTATTTTAATGTCACTTCATCTCTGAGGTTTATAACGCTTAGCTCTGATACCATTTCTGTAACACCCCCAAATCCGGGGTCGGGGATCCGGGTTGTCACGAGTTCCATTTCCCTTAATAATACTTAATCTTAATAATCAACCAACTACTGCGTACTGTGACCCCACAATATACACACACACCACAAGTTATAGTCTCAGAGATGAATATCCAAAAATAATACAAGTCATTTTATTCCACAATTATAAGCCATTACACCTCAAAAGGGTTTCTGAATAAATTTACATATTCCTTGCCATTATTACAATTCATAAATATAAATATGTCTGGCACAACAAAAGTTGAAATCCTAGCCTAATGGTAGTTCCTACCTCAGCTACAACGGCATCAACGCCTACAGGAAACTTCGGAACGTTTCCTAACCACTCACGAATTAGGAGCTTGATCCTGTTCATCTTGTCTATCTGTTGTTGTATGATGAAAGAAGAAAGCAAGGGTGAGCAACCAGCCCATCAAAATAATATGTATAATAATTAACAATATATGAGCATTCTCAAAGTACTCAAGAAAGTCTTGGTCAAGAAGAAATGAACCAAGTTTGATATCTTAATGCGACGAAGTCGCAAAATATTCAGTATATATACACATATATACTTCTCAAATCTTTGAAATCCTCTGACATGTATAATATACACAGAGTTCCAGTTTATAACTGTATAAAATATCGTTGCAAGGTGATCTCATATATCTAACCTTGTCTCAACATTTTTCTGAAAATCTTTGTCATGCATAAGATAATCATTTACTAGATATAAGTTGAAAAGATGAAGTTACAAGATACTCCAATGTACTTATATCTTTTCCGAATACTACTTAAACTACCACCGTTCAAGTTATAATTAGTTCATCCCATAGATGAAGCTACAAGACAAAACTTGTATAGAATCAATCTTTGAAATATCATCAAAATAAAATGAAGTTACGAGATACTTCATTTGATGAAAATATAATTTTGAAAACTCGACCCTGCCAACACTCAACAATCGCTCAGCCGAAGCCTTTCTATCGAAATGCTCTAGGTAGTGTTGCGGAAATATCCAAACTGGATGATGAACTCATTACGGGAGTTTGCCGCGCCAGGAAGACCACTCACGATGATCAGTCGCAGTAGTGCAACCCCACCATTTTCTACATGTAGAGGACAATCGGATTTACTTGTCAACCGAACACTGTACTCCTAAGGAATGGACCGACTTAGCGGAACTTCCGGGCCATTTGGGCCAATATAATAAGGCTAGGCCGGCGCCACTCGACCACTTACGCCACTCCTAGTTCAGATGAAATCCATGACTCTGAAACGTAAAGCTCGTCCCCCCTTTCCCCAAGTAGAAACTTGTTGATACGGCTCCACCAAGAAGTCGTATCTAGTTGGAAAGGAAAACTCACCTATATTTACCAGGCGATGCCTGTTAATGGATTAACTTATTCGAAGAATTTTACTTCCCGAGTGTTGAGTAAGTAATCAAAAACTCTTTTAACAAAATAACAAACTTGTTGCGAATATAAAAATACACCACAGAGCCGGATCCCTCATATTTTTAAGCGAGTATTTAAATCCCCTTCGAAAGGAAGATCTTAAATTTGAAAACGAGTTTTGGGATCCGCTCTAACTTTTAATATCATTTTGAAGACTCAAAAACATTTTAAAGAATATTTAGAGTAATGATGATTTAATAAAATAAATCAATCCCGATATATTAAGAAATATCTGAATATTATTATTTATATAATATTCCCATAAGGATAATCTTTATTAAAATATTTGAAGTAGAAGTTTTAAAACTCATACTTGAAATGAATAATAAATAACAAAAGATATACTTATACGAAAGTATAATCTTTATTTGAATAATTGAAATAAGTTTGATTATTATTCAAAACTATCGAATATACCTTATTCGATTACTAGTTATAGAAATATATATATATATAATATATACATTATACTCGGGAACATCGACTCTCGGTTTAGAAAAATGTTCACCTTCGGGTCCCCTATACTAAGGGTATACGCAACTACTGCTTATCTCTAGTATAGGTATTATGCAACCTAAGCATTGGAATTGATAATAGAATATCAAGATTACGAAACAGACATACATATAAATATCATATCACATGCTCCAATATATCGCAAGACTTTGCTAATAATAACCATGCACTTATCTCAAGATAATGCATCAATATATTACATCACAACAACAGTATAACGGGTAGAAAACTTGCCTGAGGGTTCCGGGTAGACTTAAGCTTAGAGTGGGTTCGGTAACCTATGAACAACAAAATAAGCCGGATTTAGACCACGGTCACTTAATAAACTAGTCAAAACTTACTCATACCCTAACGGTCGCTTACACACTTAACGATTTGCTTAAATCGCTTGCATACCCTCGGCTCCAGCAATTTTAATAAATTAACCGTTATGAATTTTAAGGCGACTCTTTCGCGAATACTCTACCAACTGCCTAACCCACCTTACATAATTGTTTCGTAATCCAATTAGTCTTTTAAGGGCCTTAAACAAGGTCTCAAAGTAAAGCGAGGGGTAAAGGTTCGTTCGCGAAACACCGTTACTTAAAACGGTCGTTTCTCCTAAACCGTAAATCGGATATAAGCGAACCACATACCAAAACGAAGATTACGACATGATCTAGCTAAAAATTGCAAATTTACAGATTGGTCAGTGAGTTATCTGGTCCGAGATTCATGTACAACACTCTAAAGAAAACGGGCATTACGACGGCTATGTTTACGAGTTTTCCAAGTTTATCACTACACCAAAACCTCACCAAACAACCCACAATTATTAACACATCAAAACCTCAACTAAATAATACTATACCAGTCCTTATTCTCCAGATTCTTCATCTCAACCAACCACAATCAAGTTCTATTAACTATAACAAGATTCATTCACCAAATCACTCCAAATTCAAATCAAACTACTAATAATTAAAGATCATGCTTCTCATTTAGAAAACCAACCATCAAACTCACTAATAATAAAAGTAAAGGTTATGGTTTGAAGTTATACCTTCCTTGGGAGGTGTTAAGTTTCTAGGAAGCCTTAGGGAGCCTCCTACAAGCTTGATCTTTCCAAAGAAATCAAGAACACAAAGTTAGGCTTTGAAATTTCTAAAAGTATGATTGAACGAACTGTACAAATGAGGGTCGTACAATGCTTATTTGGACGAGACTTGTGAACAAGAGTTGTAGGCCATCTCAATACCTTTCCAACGAGCTATAGAATATAACATTTGAGTGAGTATTGAAGGAGAGATGACAGTTTGAAGTTGCTGGGTTTGTTTTGGCCGAGAGCTTTGAAGCTTGGAATGGGGGAGAGAAGATGAATGGTGCTTGGTTGATTTTTTGGAAAGTGAAATGAATTTACTTGGTTGTAAATCAACCTTGCAAAATGTCTTGCTTTTGCTTTTTGATTACATCATTGCTTGCATCATCAATATGCCACATGTCAACTTCTTGTGGTGTAAGGGTGTCTTAACCTTTAACCACATGTTTTAGCTTCTCTTGGAAGCTTTCTACCCATTCTACTTGTATGTGCTTGACCCTTTGTCGTTTATTTGTTTTACGGTTCGCTTAACTCTCGTTCTCATTGATCGTTTGAAGGATCATATCCGGGATCTCATTACTTGGGTTCCCCTAAACCTTTTACAATCTTTTAAATTCCTTGTATGATCCTCTCTTATAATCCTTGAATTTAAATTCTTTCAATCATGTTACCTTATATTCAATTCTTTCGGTATCTGGTGGATTTTCGGGAAAAATCAAAGTGTTCGAATTCGAAATTTGACGACCTTTACATACACTTATATACTTTATACGATCTTAGAATTTCTATAACAGTACTTCTATATAGCGTGGTCTGATAATTTTCCTTAATCAGCATCATCATCAAAAGTTACTATTCATCAGGGTTTCAAAAATTCCAAAAATTGGGGTTATTACATTTGCCGAGTTGAGACTTGATTTTGAAGAGCTTGAAATTGAAGATTGGTAGATGTGGAAGGATGTGGTTGAGAGCTTATAGATACTGAAGATCTAAAAGTTTCTTCTACAGCTTGTTTGATATCCTCCATGAGCAGTGCAAAGGGCTCATATTTGCTTTGGTGAAGTTGGTCCAACTTGATCTTTGTGTCATTTGTGATTTGTTATTGAACCACTTCATGGAGAGCAATGAAAGATTTTCTGAGATTTTTGAGATCTTTTTCCATAAAATTCAGATCAAGCCTTGCCATTTGGTCAGCAAAATGTTGAAACTTTGAGGTGATCTTGATTTGAGCAGGTATGATCTTATCCATCTTCTATTTCACTAGCTTCCTTACCTTGTATTCATGACCAATCAGCTTTGTTTCTAGAGTTTTATAAAATAGGTGAAAAGCCTTGAGTTGAGCTTTGTAAACTTCAGTGACTACATCATAGACATCTTGTGGAGTCAAGGCCTTGGCATTACTTCCCAGTTGGTGACATATTCATCTCTAAACCTAGCTAAGACTTGATTCATCTCCAAAGCAAAATCCTCAGATAGCCATGCATCTACATTCCTATCTTGCTCTGCATCATTTATAATTTTCTCCTTCTGCTTTTCAACTTCTTCATTGTATGTTAGCAGAATGGCTTGATAGTCCTGGTTGCTCATGTCTGAAGTAAGTAGATGCTATAAAAGGTTGGCTAGTCCAGAAATCTGTTTAACAAGAAGATCATCCACAGTTGTAGGTTGAGAATCAGTTATCTGCAGCCATTGTGAAATGAGATGTGGTTGTTGAGGTTGTGAGGTTGAAGGTTGATGTGTAGGGTCAGAACCACCTGTGAAATGAGTCACAGTTTGACTCACAGATTTCTCTGTGTTTATAATAGTGTGTTGTCCTCCATTGGTAATGGTAACCTTCAATTGAATTAGAGGGGATTTGATTGTGTTAATGTCTTGTACACCAGCCTCAAACCCATCTGCTTCTTGCAAAGAACTATCACATGAATGTAATATACTTGCCTATCCCATAGCGGGGTAATTGGAAATTGTACTCCCGACTTTATTTATTAGAGCAATTTCAGCCAGGGTTTTGAGGGAAGTTGTCCCTGGAAGATGAACCTCCAATTGAATTGGAGAGGATTTAGATAGCTCCCCCTCAGGAGTACTACCCTCAAACCTAGCAGCCTGTGAAGGCTGATTTGCTTATGAAGGTGAATTTGTGATCAACATGGGGTCTTCAGTAAAAACTGATGAATCCCCCATAATTCTGATGGTGTCATCAAGGTCTACCCCAGCTAGTAGCCTCTCACTATCTAAATTTGGTGTCTGGGTGGTGAGCAAGGTTTCTTGAACCATGTCACTTAAGTGAGTTTGCACTTGAGAGTTGGAATCAAGTGCGGTGTATGGATAAGAAATTTGAGAAATTAAGAGTTGTTATCCAGTAGTGAGTGTTAGCAACTCCCCCTGAATAGATGAGGGAGCTTTAATTGATGTGTTCTCATGGTGTGTGCCATCCTTGTTTCTATTTTCATGCACTTGAACTTTGTCAAGTGCAGGTGCAGACTCTATACAAGGTGCATTTGGGAGAATACTCTTTTCAATAGAGACACCCTGTTGAGAGGATGCCCCTAGAGTCTATTCAAGTCCCTTGTTTATAACTACATCCTTTTGAGATGATGCAGAGGTGCCTTGAGTGGTCAACTCAGTTTTGTTTTGCTTCTTTATTTTTTTGACCAAAGGTGACTCAAGTTGTGTTTGTTCCTCACCACTCTCATTCAATATAGTAAGGGTTACCTCTTTTCTCCTCTTTTTACTCACTTCACCCTTTTGAGAAAATAAAGTGGTTGGTTTCCTAGCAGCTATTGGTTTTCAAGAAGTAGGCTCAACATAAAAAATGGTCCATGTGAGTGTGCCTGTGTTTGTGCTTCCACGGGCTCATGAACCATTGTTGTGTTAGTGTAGGTGCCCTAGAGGCAATATATTATTCTTTTAAATCTTTATGTCAGTTGATCATTCAATAAATGTATTTATTATGACCTTAATTACTGCGATATTTTGTTAGCATAATAAATGTCCTTAGAATCATGATACACATTGTATAGTTTAAGTACATGACTTGAACTTGAGATTATATAATATATCATATTCTTAAAGGTCCCTAGTCGAGTATTATTATATAGGATAATAATAATACATAGATAGACTAGTATGTTATTTGACAAGATAACCACATCTCATTGGTTATAAGTATGGGGATACTAAAGTTAATACATAGGTACATGTGAGAGTACATGGTACTGGACAGACCCACAGTGAGATTCTTCATGTTTAATAAAGTCATAAGAAAGACTCACAGTGATAATGGTGTAACGATCCTTTGACTTGAAATCATTATATTTCTATACGAGGATTAATATACTTTGACTACATTAAAAGTTACTTTTAATCAGGTGATGATAAAAGTGGACATCGGGTATATCATGAGTCGTATGAGAAATATGAATGACAGATAAAGGATTTAACCCTCCTATAATTAGGAGAGATATTATTGGCCTCTTGATTGAGTGAGATTATAAAAGCGTGGCCATGCTCAAATAATGATTTGTCTTGATAATCTATTCATGGATCAAGTAAACCCGGATTAAATGTTGAAGAGGATGACTAAATACATGCCTCGAGTTTAATCTATAATATGTATGGTTAAAGGGATTATATTACACGAAAAATATTAATCACGAAAGGTTTTATCTAATCACGATTTAATTATTGTTTAATTGGGTAACAATGATGTATTACTAGATACCACTCATTGTTTATAATTTTATTAGAGAATAAAATTATTGCCAATTAAATAATAGCTTATAGGGTCACACAAATAGAGCACTTAATGGAATAGTTAATTTAAATTATGGATTTAAATTAATTGATGATTATTCAAATTTTATTATAATTAAGTAAGACTTAATTGAGATAATATAAATTCGAATTAAAAGGAATGTTTTTGCCCATAATAATTAAGTATGACTTAGTTATTAATTAAATAATAGAAATGTGTTTTTATTATTTAATCCAATACCTACTAGGGTTGGGCTTTGCAGTTATGGGCCTTTTTAATCAGCCATTATAAATACATAATGATAGGTTAAAGAGGCTTGTACGTTTTTGAGAAAACCCTAGCAGCAAAGAGAGGCAGAGGCAATTCGGATCGTCACGAAGGAGGCTAGTACATCCATTCCGTAGTCAAGTTCGTAAGACGTTCTTGGAGATGCTCGTGTGGATACCATAGAGGTGTTTCTCCGAGAGGTAGACGCAAAGCGTGATAGCTAGGATCTCCGTTGAGTTCGTGAAAGTTAAGCTTTTGAAAGGTATGATTCGTTATCTCCATAATCTGCCCATAATTATACATGGATCTTGTTTTGGGTTTTAAAATTTTTGTTTTATTTACATTTATCCGCTGCATTTTATGCCTCGGAACCCAACATGTTGTACTAGGTTGAACTTTATTGGTCCTCATGTCTGGCATAGGGTAAGGATATGTCTTAAATCTTTCAGTTATAAAAGGTGTTAACCTAAGACCCACATGTACCTTATTCTTAGTAGTAAGTGATCCAAATAAGATTTTGGACACTTTTTTACAGTGGCCTATTAATGACATATCTACACCTTCAAACATGTGTATGTCATTTACTTTATGATTTAAAGCAGACATTGTAATGACTAGGAATTTAGCGACATGATTAAGTGATTAAAGTATGATTTCAGTGGTGTGATTATAAATTATGTGATTATATGATTTTGATGGTTAATTGTCTTTATTGTATATTAGTCGCTGGGAGTGTAGATAGATGCGTTCCAATTTAAAGAGTCGGCTTAGAGGGTTAAGCTGTGTTGCGGGCCGTCAGGTACAACGGAACATAATGAATCTAGGAAGGAAAATTTCTTTACCTCTTGAAGATAATGGCATGATAAGCCTGGTGCCCAATTCCTCCAGAATGTAGTGTCCTACATTAATCTATTTTTTGTGAGCCATTGAATAGACCAGCTTCTGAACAACACTAGAAATGTTGTCAAATCCTGATTTTCTGCATGTGAAAGCCCTCACCACAGAATCAAACAGAAAGGACCAATCCCTCCTTAAATTTTTCTTGTTCAAGCTAGCCAAGTTGATTTTCTCAGAGTAATTAATAAATTCCAGGAATTCATACAGCTCCTCCTGAGTTGGAATCTCTACTAGCTTGTCAGTTGGAATGTTCAAGGCCAGGTTCATATCAGCTTTAGTTATCTCAATCTATTGTCCTTTAATTTAAAAGTTAACCACTAAAGTTGAAGATTGGTCTTCATGTACAACTATCCTAGCTACAGTTGTGTTCCAGAAATCCCCTAATACATCCAGATAGAGGACTGGGTTAGCTGTAAGAGCTCTAACAGAATAAGTTTCAGATAAGAACTTGAAAAAGCTTTTGAAATTTCAAGAGCTTTATTGGCATCTAAGAATGCAAGGAAGTTGGTCTCCTTTGCGATGAAGGGTACAATAATTTTTAATGCCATTGTTGTGTATGTGAAGATTAATGGGTAAAAGAAATTAGAGAGAAAGGATTTGAAATGAGAGAGAAATCGGGTTGGATTTGAAAAATTAGGTCACTTAGAGTTCTCGAAGGCATAAGTTTGTGTATGTCGAGATGTTTGAGTATTTATAGTAAAAGCAAATGACTTATCAAGAACTCAAAAACAAATGTTTGGAATTTGCTTATCGAGAAGTCATTTTTTTAAAAAGAGAATTACATACTAAGATGTCATTTTAATTTACTCTTATAGAGAACTAAAACCGACTTGTCGAGATGTCAAATAAATACTCTTGCCCTTTTTATCTGCATCTAACTTTGTGGCTGTGGACATAGGTTGTTATTCCCTAACAATACAACAAGAATTACATAAGGGGGTTGAATGTGATTCTGGCTTCTTTTTCAAGATTTTAAAACAGTTCTTGCTCGATAATATATAAGTGTTTGATTTGTAGTGTGCAGAATAAATGATTTATATGAATCAATATACAAAGTAATAAAAATACAAGCTTTTAAAACTTTTTGGTGGATTTGAAAGTACCCACTAGATATATATATATATATATATATATATATATATATATATCGAATGAGAACCTTGTGAAGCTTGAATAGCTCACAGCTTCTTACAAGTAGAACAACTAAACTTACAGGGAAATGCTACTGAATACTGCTTGAAAATGTTTATATGAAAATGTGTGTGCTTAGTTAATTGTTCTACTAGCTACACTTGGTTTATATATCACCAAGTTTACATGACAATAAGACAAGATAATAAAACAAAACATATCTAGTCTAACTCCATGCTACTTCACTACTCTATTCCAACATCTTTGAATATCTTCATAATAGCATGGAAATGGTAATACTTCTTTGTTCTCAGTTTCCTGCTTAATAGGCTGCCACATTCCTTTTGCAAACACCCACCGCATGTGACTGTGTTGTCACTGTCAACAGATATTTGAATTTCATCATTCGTCGGGTACATGCTTGTCATCCGTCGGGTAGCTTTGTTGATCATCCGTCGGGTAGCTATTTGTTGATCATCCGTCGGGTAGTTATTTGTCACTTGACTCCATTTCATTTATACAGAATTGCAAGACATCTTATATTTACAATTAATCAACCTATTCTACATATCCACTAGTAGTCAACATGACTCATATGCTCCACAGACTCTACACAACTTTGTTTGTAGAAATGTGCTATAATACTTATTATTACATAAGTTACTCACCCGGTGGATGTCAAATCGTCATCCATCGGGACTATATTAAATCATCCATCGGGACTATATTTGATCATCCGTCGAGTGCTAAAAAATACACTAAGTTAAATCTACTAAGGTGTTTTATTTAATTTATCATCAATTTCACAACATATTCCTAACAATCTCCCCCAGTTTATGTTTACTGGAATTGTAGCCATGAATTAAGAGAAACTTGATGATAACAAAACACCCTAAAAATACAGATTGAAAATAGTGGATGAAACTGATAAGTGCTATAAAATTTACTGAAAGTTGAACAAAGCAAAGTATACAAAGAAGTTGCTCACAATCATTATCAAGGTGTTCCTCTAGTCTGAGCGGATAAGTCTATTTCCTTGATTGTTTGGATTTCTTCCCAAGCCTCCTGTTGTTCTCTTCTATCTGATTTTGGAGTTGTCTGCGGAACTCAAGTTCATCAGCTTCTGAGACATCTAGCATTTCTTGCATTCCCAATAGAGTCTCATTGCTAGAGATACTCAATTGGTCCTCCAATATGAAGAATCTTCTTACTCCCTTTTCATCCCTGAATTCCATCACCCAATAAGGCCTCAAATGCACTCTCTTTCCTGTGAAGGGAATTGACAGAGTTTTTGGTAATGCATCTTTAGCTCTATTACTCCTCAGCTCATCAATCTTCTTTAGAACTAATCTCCTTGCAGTTACATTGTATCCAAAGTTCTTTTTGAAAGATGAGTAGATCTTTATTAGAACAGATTGGCTTTCTAGAAGAATCCTGTGAAGAGGCCATATTATCTCTTTTCCTCATTTATATTTAAACACCAGCTTTTTAGGGAGATGTTTGTGAGCATCAATTCCTCTTACTTCTTCCAATTCATCTAAGTAGAGGTTTATGTTAGAGAACTCCTTGATGTCACAGATGTATAACAAATCTCCTTTATTGACTGTAGATTGAGATTTGATTAGGGTCTTGGATCTGAGAGTCACAGGCTTCACTTTCTTGCTTGCTCTAGTCTTGGTCTTCTTTGGCTTGTTGAAGATAGGAAAATTTAGCTCAGGAATTGGTAAACTATCCCAGTCTACTGGCTCATCCTTAGGAATTATGGGCCCACCATGAATATTCCTAGTTGGATCCACCACCTTGAATTCTTTAAATACCACTGAGGGTTTTGATATCTGAGTTGAAGTTGTTGGCTTTTTAGGAATATAGTCTTCCATTTCCTCATCACTGAAGTCCAATTTTCTTTTGGAGTGGAGCTTGTATCTAAATCTTCTTTTCTGTTGTGGTTCATCTTGCACTTTTTGATCTTGAGGTTCAGCAATTACAAATGGTTGTACAGAAATCTCAGTTGAAGTCTTTATAGCTTGAAGTTTGGCCAAGATAGCAGCTTGCTCCTTCTTTTGTTTGAGCTTCTTAGCATTTAAGGCAACTTGCTTTTTTTCTTGCCTGATTCTTTCCTTCTCTTCCTTTATAGCTTCTACAAACTGAGGGTGTCCAACCACCACACATATTTCTTTACCATTTTTGTGAATCTTGGCAATTCTCTTTTTAAGTGTTGAATCATCTAGATCCTTGAAAAATGCAATTGACCTAGCCAACAGCTTCTTCTCATCTGGCCTAGGTGTTTCATACACAATATTCATAGGATTTTTGTCTGAAAACTTTGAGTAGTTTCTCTTAGGCTTCATGATTAGCTTTGCTTTTGGAGATTTGATGCAAGATGTTTGACCCTTTTCCAGATAATTCAAACTCATTTCATTCACAGAGATGTGCTTGACTTGAGAGTGATGATTGAAGACTTTGTCTGGTTTCTGAATTGGTCCAAATTTCTGTTGAATTTCTGCATTTATTTTCCTCCATTTTTGTTTTAACTCCTTCTCAGTTGCTGCTACATCAATCTTTAGCAGTTTGTCATTTATTTCCAGTTTTGCTGCTGCCAGATTTATGATGTCAATATTGTCCATGGCTGGTGGCTTTGTGAAAGCAATTGTTCGCATAATTACTTTGCTGACTTGGATGTTGAGCTATTTCTCCCCATCACTAGATGAGCCTGTCTCCTCCTTTTTGTTAGCATCAAGTTGGAGAGTGTAAGGGAGTTGAGCAGCCACCAACTGTTGGAGCAAAGCAGTCTGAGTTTCTTGATTATCAAGTATCTTGGCCATTGACTTCTCCACATCAGATAATCTAGAGTCCATGGCCTCAAACTTTCTATTGAGATCTGCGTCCTTCCTTAGCTTCTAAGCTATCTCAGTCATGGTGGTTCCAGGAAGTCTAGCATCCAACCTTGCTCTGAAATCCTGTTTTACTTCATAGACTTCTTGCTTGATTTCATCCATACTTTGACTGTGTTGGAGAGCTTGAATCTTATGCAGTTGGAGAGCTTCAAGATGTGCTGTAAGTAGCCTCTTTGTGCTGACATTTGTAGATGCTTGAATGGTTGTTTGAGTGTCATGAATCATCTTGAATAGTGTTGACTGGAGATGTGAGTAGGAACATTATTTTATTAGCATCCAGGCAAGAACATCTGCATCTCCCCCTATGCTCATGCTGTCTTCCTCATCATCCCCACCAACATCCCCAAATGAGTCTTCAGCCAGTTCAAAATCACTGCCAGTAGTTGAAGGCATAGCAGTGATTGCATCCTTTTCTCTTTGTAGAGATTGAGTAGTGTGCACCAAATTAAGAATTCTTTCAGCCTCCTCATTGCCCTGTACATCTAGTGTTTGATAAGCTGTAACAGGATGAGTAAATGTCTCAGCATCTAGGGAAATAAAATCTATGACAGCTTGATATTCTTGCTGAAATAGTCTTTTCCTTTCTGCATCATTGACATTCATTGACTCACTTGCAATGATGTCCATCCTTATTTCTCCAGTACCTGCATTTCTCTCAATATCTCTCTCTTTTTGCATCAAGGGTTCCCCTTGGCTTCCCACCCTCACACCCTCACCTTCACCATCTAAGGTGGGACTCCCCTCACTCACTTTTACCAGTCCTGAAGAAATGGATTGCATTTGTTCACTCATATTCTCTCCTTTTGCCTAGGAGGAACCCAGCCTCTCACTCAGTTCAATCTCTTCCCTCCGTCCTAAGAGTGATTGCACTACCACTAAGTCTTCTGCACTTGTGAGAATTGAAATTTGAAGTTATGTAGAGACACCCGATGGATGATGAATATCCATCGGGACAGTAGTATGGCTATCCGACGGATGACTGCTGTTAGGCTTACCCGTCGGGATATAATCACTACTCGACGGATGATGAATATCCATCGGGATAGAAGAAATGAATGAGTTTGGAGTGGAGACTATTGTAGACTCTTTGTAAATTGATGAAAATTTAGGCACAGATGTCTCAACAGACTCATAAAGAAATGGCAAGTGAGCCAACAAATCATCTAAAAGATGATGCTCACTTGCTTAGATTTTTGGCTTCTCCACAAGAGTTAAATATGGAGAATTTGGAAGTGATGTATTGATCATGTCAACATCCAATGAGGTGTGGGTGAATTTGGTGTTTCAGGTGCTTCAATTTTTAAGGATTTTGGTTGTGACTCCACATTTATTGGAGTCACAACAATCTGACTTTGAGAAGGTGCAGTGACTGGGTCTTTAGCACCAGTTTGCACTGTGTGTTCCCTGTGCATCCCCAAGGGTTTTTGATCTTTTCTTTATAGCATAAGTCTGTGGTGAACTAGTGTCTCTACCCCTCTTTGCATGTGCTCCTGGTTGGGACCTTGTTTCAATAGTAACATCCTTTTGGGAGGATGAAACTAGAAATGAGCTAATTTCCTTATTAACAACCACAATTTGTTGGGAAACTGTGGTGTGGCTAGGTTTAGGTAAATTCATCTCACCAGCCTTATCCTTAGGGTTTCTTTGATTTTCACCCTGTCCCTCACCTTGCTTACTCACCTTCACACTCCCCTCTTTGTGTTTGGTAGATTTTGTAACTGGTTTCTTTTGAGAGAAACCAGAGGGGGCTTTCTTAGCTTTGGATTTTAAAATTGTTGGTTTGGTAGCTTGGGTAGGCATCTGTTAGGTCATTGACATAGATACCATAGCTACACTAGAAGGTAAAGAAATGGGTGAGGTTGGAAGAGTGGAGACAGCAGAACCTACCCCACTTACCTGAGGGCCCTCCATGACTGGAAAATAGAAGATGGGCACCTCTTTGTGGTGATTTGCTCTATTAAGATCTGCAATAATTCTTCTTTCTTGAACCCAACAATTTAGCTTATTGGTTGGGTTCTCAACATCAATGTTCTCAATAAGATGGTTAGCAAGCATCATAAAGAATCTAGCATAATAGACACTTTTACCTCTCTTAATAAGCTCTCCTAACTTATAGCCTAACTCAAACAAGACCAAGTCACTGAAATTAAAGTACTTATCAGTAACTAGCATGTAAAGCATGTTAAGCATGTAAATGTTAACAGAGTCAAAATTGCTAATTTTACCAAAATATACCTTAGTTACCACATCACATAAAAAGCTCCATTCCTTTCTAAGACCTAACCTCCTAATTTCACTTAACTTAGAAGTAGGAAGTGCATAGCCCATGGAATTTAGCATGTTAACTATACCAGTATCTGTGTGTGGAACAGTAGCAGTGTTATCTGGAATTCCAAAGCAAGCTTTGATAATGTCACTATTAATGCAAAACTGCTTACCTTTGAGAGTAAAATGTATGGTCTTGTCAATTGAGTTGTACACGACAGTTGTCCATATCTCTTCTACAACCTCACAGTAGATTGTGGGAGATTCTAGTATCGCATAGTTGAGTTTACAGCCTTTCACAAAGTCCATCATTTTGTGAAAATCTCCAGATTGTTGAATCTCCTTGTTCACTAGAGCTGTGAAGTTGTTCTCTTCATAGATATATCCAGTTTGAGACATGATTTTGACTATAGGTGCCGTTGCTAAAGATTTGAAATTTGCAGAGAGAGTATTGGCTTTTGAGGAAGAGAAGTTAGAGCAATTGATTCTTGAGAATGATAAAAGAGTAGAACAAAAATGAATTCTGCTTTTATACTATCTCAGAAATAATAAAGAGAAATAAAGTGATCAATCAAAATAGCCCAAAATAGTCGTTTAGAAATAAATAAACTGTAAAAATTCTGTCACTTATTCGTCGTGTCATGCTTACAAACTGTAAGTATACTCGATGGATAACATTCAATTTTTAACGGCTGAGATTGAGACAGTTCGACGGATGAGGATAAATCAATTATCCGTCGAGTTACAAAATACTCCAGAAAAATAATTTATTTTTATTAATAAATAGTATTCCGGCGGATGATCAAACTCGATGGATAATGAGCATCCGTCGAGATGTAAATTTTGACTTATCCAAAATTTCATGCAAAACAGGAAAAGTCAATTAAGTTTCTGGCTGCACAATAACTTGCAAAAATATCTGAAATGATTCAAGAATAATTGAGCATACCTAACTCACTTACCAACCTTGAAAAGGTGGATTCATCAAGTGGCTTGGTAAAGATATTTGCAAGCTGCTTTTCACTTGGAACAAAATTAAGTTCCACAGTACCATTCATCATATGTTCCCTTATGAAGTGGTACTTGATGTCTATGTGCTTTGTTCTTGAATGCTGCACTGGATTTTCAGTGATGGCAATTGCACTTGTGTTATCACAGAAAATGGGAATTCTATCCACTTGTAGACCATAGTCCAATAATTGGTTTTTCATCCAAAAAATTTGTGCACAACAACTACCAGCAGCAATATATTCAGCTTCAACTGTAGAAGTAGAAACTGAATTTTGCTTTTTGCTAAAGCAGGACACAAGCTTGTTACCTAGAAATTGATAGGTTCCTGTTGTACTCTTTCTGTCTATTTTACAACTTGCATAATCTGCATCTGAATAACCATTTAGATCAAAACCAGAATCTCTAGGGTACCAAATACCAAGTTTTGGTGAACCCTTGAGATATCTGAAAATTCTCTTAATAGCTACTAAGTGAGATTCTCTAGGATCATCCTGAAATCTAGCACAAAGACAAGTAGCAAACATTATATCTAGCCTACTGGCTGTTAAGTACAGAATTGAGCCAACCATTCCCCTATAGCTTGAAATATCCACAGACTTTTCAGTAGTATTTAATTCAAGCTTAGTTGCAGTGGCCATGGGAGTTTTTGCAGATGTGCATGCATTAGATCAAACTTCTTAAAAAGGTCATGAATATTCCATCACTAACTTGCTTAACTTATAAACGAAGAAAGTAAGTTAGTTCTCCCATCATGCTCATTTCATACTTACTTTGCATCAATTTGGCAAACTTTTTGCAAAGTTTTTCATCTGTAGAACCAAATATAATATTATCTACATAGATTTGAACAAGTATACTAGAGCCATTAACATTTCTAAAGAATAAAGTTTTATCAACAGTACTGTTAGATATATTTGAGATGTCATGTCTAATATGTTTCATGTTTAGTTTTCAGATCTTAACAAACAGGAAATATCAGTACTTACTGTAATCAGTACTTACTGGAAGTCAGAACTTAAGGATATCAGGACTTAGATTATCAGAAAATAATATTAGAAGATGGATATCAGAACTTAAGTACTGGAGGACTAACAGTTAAGGAAGGAAGCTGATTTACAGGAAAGAAGATCGAGACTAATACAAAAAGAGGTTATGCATGGAAAGAGTTAGGGGACTTAAATAATTGTATAAGATATCTGATTGATATATTTTAGGAGACTGAATTATATTCCATATCAATTAGAAGTTATCTTGTAACTGTGTACTATATAAACACATACATAGGTTTACACTATATATGTTATCATTATCGAGAAGGTCATACATTATAACCTAGCAGCTCTCGTGATATTTGTTCATCAATGAGAGAGAACAGTTCCATTGTAACAGAGTTTATTATATCGAATATATCTGTTTACTGTTACTTGTGTTTGAAACCGATTTGATTGTATTCTACACTATATTCAACCCCCTTCTACGGTGTTGTGTGACCTAACAAGTGGTATCAGAGCCTATCCGTTAACACACATACAATAAAGATCCAAAACAATCAAATCCAACCAAAAGACTCAAATCAGAAAATCCAACCAAGCCCGCCAAAACTAAAGAAACTCAAAAGACTCAAATCCACAGTCGATATGAGACTATAAGGGTTCCCATGTAATATCCCATATTTTCAAATATTATTATTATTATTATTATTATTTGGTATTGTTTATGTGATTTTATGTGAATTTTAGTAAATTATATGATAATTGGAATTGATGTTGGGATGTTTTTATATGATATTATTTGAATATTTTAATTTTTAAATGTGTAGATTAAAATATAGATAATTATGTATTTTTCTGGTAAGTTTTGGAGTGTTATATGATTTTATAATGATTTATGAATTATTAATTATTTTTTGAATAATTACAAAACTGTTTTACAAAGCCGGGAATCGTCCGACTTCAACTGTTTTGCATTTTTATAACTCGAAACTCTTCCGAAAACTCCTTCATAACCTAATCTGGTAATTCCGAACATTTTTCGTGTTTTGACTTTTCCGATCCGGATTACGGTTTGACCCGTGTGCGGCCCGACACAAGATTTTCGGTACGATAACCATTTCGATAAATCAACAAAACCCGTATTCTCGAGATAGACGGTATATTTTTACATTATTTTCGTATATGGTGTTTTATGAAAAGCTCGGTTTTGATAATTATCCAAATCTGATATTAAATTGTATCATTTTTATAGTTACTTAGCGGCTAAGCAACTAATTTATCGATCCAAAACAATCCAGAACGAACCAATATTCCGTAAATATAAATAGCATATTTCTTATTTCATTTTATTCGTTTATTCATTTACAACCAGTAAAAATACAGCAAATACAGAGGAAAGCCCTAGAAACTGATACGTTCCTGAAAATCAAACGCACAAACGAAGGTGTTACCGAACTCCAATTCAAGCGTGCGATATATCAAAACGAAACTCTCGGAATATAGAATCATAATCAATCATCAGTTTTTACCCAAAAATCAAGGTATTTTTCTGATTTAATTATTTTAATTCGAATTAATTATAGATTAAATTATGATTTTTTGTTTTTGATATTGTTGATATGATTTGATGATTCCATCGTGTAGATAATAATTTTCTGGTCAATTTGGTATATTATATGTCAAAAATTGAGTTCAATAACATGGTTAAATTTAAGTTTAATTTTCTAATTTAAAAATAGGGTTTATGTTCATATAAATATTTTAATTCGAATTGGGGTTTTCATTTTGGTTGATTCTGGATAATACTGGTTACCACCACTACATTCAGAACGTTCCCAGGAACCAAACCATGATTTTTAGTTGATTTAAGAAATTGTAGTTTAGTAGATCGGAAAACTTAGTTCGGCGGCGGCGGAAATTTCCATCGCGTTTTCCAGCGAATAACGGCTTTTGTGGCAATTTGAATTGCATATTAACGTTCTTGGCAACTTCTACTTCATTCCCTATGATTTTGGATAATATCTGGGCTAAGAATCGATCACCGAAAAGCTTGGTGGCCGCCGTTAATGGCTGGCGGCCACTGGAGTCTGCACGGGGAAGACGACAGGGGCAAATTACAATTCGACCCCTGAAGTTTCCCTGTTCTGCAGAAATAGTACTCAACGAACTGCGCTTCAATAGCCTATCATCTACCCATACGATAACCCACATCTTTTAATTATCGTTTAGACGATTAAAGCTATATCTTTTAATTTGACCCCTGAGTTGATCAGGACAAGGTATTGGATAAAGAATGGGGTGGAATGGTATAGGATATCTGGCTTCTAGCAATCGCAGGAGCAACATAGCAGTGAAGTGTTGAAAAGAAGGACAGTGATGTTTCGAGACAGAATGTTAGAATAGATGCGTCATTGCGAGTGTGACTAACTGCTAAAACCCAAAGGCAAGTATCCCTATCATCACTTATTGTTCAAGTGATATTTATTTTAAATCTTCTTATGCAAGTATTGTTTTCCCTATTCTCAGTTCAGAATAGATAAATGTTTTACTTATCGCTGAATTAAATGATTCTGTTTATGAAAGTACTCTTCTGCTATTCTATGTTCAGAATAACTAAGTGATTTTACTTATCAAATGAATGGATTTATAAATGTTTTGGGTTTTGAGAAAAATGAGTTGGTTTTGCGAGTATTCCTGCCCAAGTAAATGGGGGAATAAGGAATAAAAGTTTATAAGGGTGTCGAGTATTATGACCCCTTTCAATAAAATGTTTTAAGATTGGATGGTTGCGTTAAAGGCCGTGGCGGCGGTCCAGTGGAGATTTAGGTATTATACAGGATATAATACCATTAGGCCGATATGTGCCTTAGGTGCCCCATTTGTTTAGTTGGATATGCTTCGGCGTACCGGTGTTGCTCCGCGGCTGATCACCGGCGGCAACACACCTTCGTTCGAGGATTCCAATCTAAATTATTATATTGCTTTTGATAAACTTGTAAGGAATAATTTATCAACTATTTTTGTTTTGGAATAATGGTAAAATGCAGTTTTGATTCAGATTATGATTTATGCTGATAATGATAAGTGGCATTTTATACCACTTATAACGTCTTATAATGGCTCGAATTGATATCTTGGAATCAAGTATTTTGTGTATTTGATGCATTTTTGTAGTATTTGTGCATTTCAGGGTATTAATTGCATTTCTGGAGAGACTTCATCAAGAATAAACCTTGGCATCTGTTTGGCATTGCGCGTGGGAAGATAGGAGCAGAATGCAGCAAGAAACGGGAGCAAAAACAGAGCATTTTCCAGAAGGGGTCTGAGGGCCCGCTCAGCACTGCTGAGCGACCGCTCAGGAAGCTGAACACCCACTCAGCAATGCTGAGCGGCCACTCAGGGACGGAATTTTAAAATAATTATTGTAGACTTCTGATTCTGTTAAGCTTCCAACTTCTGAGTTAGCTGGGTTTTATGGGACTCCTATATAAGTAGTGTTCAGAGATGTTTCACATAGTGTTGGATCGTAGTATTAATCAAGGAGCGAGGAGATAAGGAAGAAGACCGTTTTAGCACATCGCAACGAAGAGGAAGCATATTTTCTTGTGATTCTTTATTCTGTTGTAACGTTGGATGCTAGTTTTCTTTACTTTGAACCTATTTACTCTTGTGACGTACTTTAGTTTAATATAAGTAGTTTTAGTTATTATTCTCATGTGTTATTATCATGTTTTCATATGAACCCATGATGATGACGATGAGTGCTATCATGGGCTAATCGTGATCATGGGGTCGTAACGGATTTACTATGGAATTCTTTAGTTAGTTGTTTAATACCTTAGTGTGTGATGATTGTATGATATCTAGTATTGGTTGTGCTTATTCGTCTTTTGTGCGTCGCAAACATATAAGATATGGTGTTAATCTCTTGTGAAGCGACGGTGGATCTTGAGGTTTAGAACTTGCCATGCTAGCATAGGTTTATGTATGTGTATGCATGATTAGTGGGTAACTCTAACTGTTTTACTTGCCCTGTGTAATCAAAAGGAATAACTTGTGCTTAAATCGTTATGTTGTCAAATTCTGTAGACATATAGGGTCTCAACATAATTGATGCCTATTCAACTTCTATCTTAATTGTGGATGCTTGATAGAATGGTATTAGTACAATAAAAGTTGGCTTTTATTAGTTTCGTGTTGTTCGATTAATATCATCATTGTTGCATGCTAAGGGTAATAACAATGACTATTGAAGGAAGTACTAATAAAGTTGTGATCTCATGTGTGTTTTAATATTGTTAATTCAAGTGTCAATTAAGTGCTTAATTCTCGTAGTTAATTGTACTTAATAATTAGTTAATCAAATTTAAGTGTTATTGTCTTGACATTGAGAAATAATTATACATTGGTGAGTGAATGTTAATTAAACATAATTAATCTGAGTCTCTGTGGGAACGAATTAGAAAGTATTCTATATTACTTGCGAACGCGTATACTTGCGTGTATTATTAGCGCGTATTTCTGCCCTAACAAGTTTTTGGCGCCGCTGCCGGGGACTCGGCGTATTTGTTTAGTTTATGTACTTACCATCAGTGATCATTAGGACTCATTGATTAAGACGTGTTACTTCTTGTTTCTGGTTGTGTTTCAGGTACCTTAGCGAGCGTTTATGCAAACACGTTCTCGTACTCGCAAGAGGACTTTAGATACGGCTGAGGAGACAGACGAAGTTCTTGACATTCAGTCTAGCATCATGCACCCGACTATTGAGGCCAATAAGTTTGAAATCAAGTTGGGCACTATTCAGATGGTGCAGAATTTCGTTTCTTTCGGAGGTGCTGCGACTGAAGACCCCAACATGCACATAAGGAATTTTATCGAGATCTGTTATACTTTCAAATATAATGGTGTGACTGATGAGGCTATCAAGCTGAGGCTTTTCCCATTCTCACTGAGGGATAAAGCTAAGGACTGGTTACATTCTTAACCAGCTAGGTCCATCACTACTTGGCAAGATCTTGCGTAAAAGTTTCTGGTAAAGTTCTATCCAATGGCGAAGACTGCGGCTATGAGGAGTGCTCTTTGTTAGGTCCCAATGTGTTTGTAGAAGGGGGGTTGAATACAAACAATATCGAATAATCGAATTTAGTGCGGAATAAAAAATTGAAACAAAATTCAAGTTAAATAAAGATATTATTAAACTTGAAAGGTGTTACAACAATGGTATCGATTACAAGGGATTAATCTCAAATTAATTATCACAAATCTAGAATAAATTCGACATGAACTTTTTCTATTTTTGTAATAAAAAGATTCAAATGTTAAACACAATTTGAGATTAAGTTTTAGGGATTTTGATCCGCTAGATAGTTACACAAGAATAAGAGAATGATTTCTAGTTGTTTGGATTTAACTTTAATAACTAGAAATTGTTGATCTTGAATTTGCAGATGATGGATGAAATATTTGCAGCTCTGCTTTTTTTTGTTCTTGGTTGGTTGACTTCTGTTGTATTGATAATTGTCTGCTGCTTCTGTCTTTACATTTTAATCAACAGAACTGAAATGAACTGGCATGACAATGGACATGACAATCACTTGTACTAGGAAGACAATCGGTATGACTATCTGTTGTACTAGCATGACAATCTGATTGAACTAGCAAGACAATCTTCCTTCCAGTAGAACTTTCGGTGAGACAATTGAAATGACCTGGCATGACAATCGGTATGACAATCCCGATTGTCATGCTAGTTCAATTTCAATTGTCTTGCTGAATTAAAACAGATTTTAATCCAATTATAATTTTGAAAATTCTTAATATTAATTCAGAATTAATTAATCAATTAATTCAATTAATAAATAAATTAATTTTTACAGATATAATTTATTTTCTTAATTAAATTATATGACTTAATTAATTAATAGAGAATTAATATTACTCTTCATCTGCAACCATTCTTCTGAAAATCTTCTGAAAATCACTGAAAATTATGAATCAATTCCACCACTTCAATGTTGACACTCGATGTACTGTCTGGTTCATGAGTGACTAACTTCCGTGACATTTCTTCATGTCTTGACTTTGATACATGATTTTTTTTCAGATTAAATCCTTGTAATTCTCTGATACCCTGACGAGATCTCTGTCACTTGATTAAATCCACAATCTTGATTTGTATTACTGAGGCTTGATCAATTTCTTGAACTTCTTCCAGTGAATTAATTCCTCAAGTCTGTAGATGAACCTTGTTTCTGAATCCTTTGACAGATGTTACTTTGCGAGATCTCTTTGACGGTAGATCCACTATTTACTTGTTACATTCTTATTTGAGTTGAGTTAAATCCTCGAATAAACAAATAGCTTATGACATATGCCTTACAATCTCCCCCTATTTGTTTGTTAGACAATAACAACAAATACCTAGAGGATAACTCAACTAACAAATAAGAAAAAGATATAAACAGAAATGCAAAGTAAATAGCAGAAAAGTTCTGGATAACATTTGACATTTTCCAGATTCCAAATAGATGTTCCTCTAGACTGAACATATCTTCAAGTAGTTTCATCTTCTTTTGCACAACCACATTTCCTGTTGAGAAGCGCATATCTCTCTTGCTTCTCCCCCTATGAGAATCAACTGATTAAAAGAGATCACCTTTGTTTACCACATCTCCCATACAATAGCATCCGCAGATAAAAACCAATGGTACTCCCCTTTTGGAAAACAGCTTCTTCCCTTACTAGGAAATCACTTTGTGTTTACCACCTCTCCCGTACAATAGGATCCGTAGTTACAAACAACAATGGTGTGGTGTAGTGTACATATGTAGGATCTTTCTCTTCCTCCCTGCTATTTCTCCCCCTTAGTTGAGGAATCCTCCAAACTATTACTAAAGCTTTTATCTCCCCCTTAGAGAAGGAATGTATGCCGTTGTCTGAAGGAGTTCTCATATTTCACTTGGTTGGAAAAGAAATAACAAGTAGTTTCTCTTTCTTCCTCACTGTGAGTGTATGATTTTATTTAGTGTACCTCACATGTGTTTCACTCTTCTCTCCACTCGTGTTTACACTCATTCTCACAAGTGTATCACTCCTCTCATAGCTACAACATTCAGCTGTACCCGCAAGGAAAATCACCTTAGCCATCCTTAAGGAGGTCACAGGTGGTGCAATGGGAGTTCGCAAATCCCCATCCTTCTTAAACTCGTCAGATGAATCTGAGTCATAATCTACAAGTTGCCAGTTTCCCTTTTAGGGTTCTAGATTTGAATTCTGGGAAGGTAAACAATGATCCAAAGAATTTAGCATAAGGATCAAAGTTCCCTTCTAATGTTTGTGAAGACATTTCCTTGTGACTCATCAGGTAATATCTGAATCATTGTCAACAAGTTGCCGATCTGCACCTAGGTCAGATCCACTATCCGCAGATGCATCCAGGGGATTTAAGCCTGGGGAGGTAGACACTGACCACTGACATATGGCTTTTGGATCAGTATCCTCTCCTAACACCTGTAAAGGCAATTGGTCCATTAACGAACCTTGAACAATCAAATCTGACCTTAAAATGGTAGAAACTCTTGTTTCCGTCAACTCATCCTTTGTGTGTGTAACCTTTCCTTGTGCATCAAGAATTGTTTATGTTTGAGGTGGTGACACTACATCGAATACACCTTTTTGAGAAGATGTATGGGGGCTAGCAGTTGTCTAGGTTTAAATAATACTCATCTTTGTAGGAGACAGAGCTGCTGGGTTGACTTCAGAACCTTCCTTATATGGTGCACTAAGGCACTATCTCCCTCACGCTCATTCATACTTCATTTAGTGGTAAGAGAGTGTTGGTTGGTTCTGTTTTTGTGTTTGTCTTTACAGTCTGGGATAGATGTTGTGGGTTTTCAACCTCATGACTGTCAATGAAAGAAAGCTATTGGAGACTGAACCTGTATCACAGAACATATGACAATAGAGAGATAAAATGTACTTAAGATCTATAATGAATCAAAATTATAAATTTAATCTTTTGAGAGAAATGATGTACAATAGTGATTTTAAAATATTTTAATGAAATAAGAAATCACTAATGTAGAAAGAAGTTTGATTTTCTCCTAAAACTCACTGCACATATAAAACAATATGTTTGTGCCTAGTGATAAGAGAGTTATTAATATGACGACTCTACTAGTTCATATTAAACTGTAACTTCAATTAGAGTGTCATACCATGTTCTTGACGATTGCTTGAGTAGTACACTAGTTCATACCAGCCTGAAGTAAGATTGTGAAGAAGAGATTACATAGTCCAATAGATCTGCAGTTGCAAAATCCATGAACTGTGGTGCACTGACTTCCTCTTTTGACTCACCAACCAGGAGTACACTTGTACACATCTTACTAGAGTCCAATTCCAAGTGTAATGTGCATCAGGTGCGTGATATGTCTTAATATTCTCAAGTCTCGTCACTGGTGCTATATGTTAGATACTGCTTCCTGAAAATAACCTAGCACAATATACAAATTTTCAATGATAACATTACCAGCTTACAAACAGCCATATCCCTCAGATAAACCTTTGCTGTTATCTCCAAAGGTAACCAGTGGGCCAGCTTTCTCAACCACATTTGATAGAAGGGTTTTATCTCCGTTCATATGTCTTGACAATCCACTGTCAAGAATCCACACTACCGGTTCCACCTGTTTACTGCCCTGCACTTCAAATGGATTAGACCTTCTTCGGAACCCAGACTTGGTTGGGCCCGACATACTTGTAGAATTGACCTTTGTCAGGAAAAACAACATTCTTAACTTTAATGGTCTCAACTTTCTCAATGACTGAACATTTGACCTTGTAAACAGCCTTAACAAATTTCTGTTTAGGCTTAAGCACAAATGTCTCCTTTCTAGCCTTAGAAGGACTAGCAGTCTTAGACCTATCATGCTTCCTATTATTCACATGCTGACGAGGAGTAGTCTTATCACTAGAAACATGCTTACCATTAAAATAAGCATACATCAAATTAAAAGCACAAGACATACAATTAGCAACACCACATGCTTTATGAGAGGGATTAACAACAGGCAAATTATGCATGGTAGACATGGCAGTTTTGTTATCCAACTCATGTGTGTCTGAGTTAGTCTCAGTTACTTTCACAACTTTGACTGGAACTTTCGACACACTTGACTTGGAAACAACCTTCTCATTAGCAAGATCTTCAGCACACATTTCTTCTTGAATAATAGAGGAGGTCGTATCAAATGGTTCAACAATTGATCTTTTATAGAGGGGTTCATCAACACCCTTAAGCACATGTGGTACTTCCCTACCTTTAGCACATATATGAGGAGTGGAGTTTATGCCTAATTCTCTAATAGCTGCATTATAATCATAACCTATTCCAGATGTTTGATTAACAGCTTGCTTACTGGAGAACTATTTAGCCTTCGAACAAGAATTGAAGTAGGCTCTAACCTTAGTCTCAAGACCGGTGATCTTGTCTTTGAGAATAGTTTCGAGTTGTCTATAACAGTTAACTCTATTCTCTAGAAAAGATACTTGTTCTTTTAACTTGTCTTGATTAATGTGCACAAGTCTTAATTCATTGACCTCTTTCTCAAGGTCTTTGATCTGCTGACTTAACAATTCATTATCACGACGAGCACAATCTAAGGAACCTCCTAGATGATAAACTAATTCAGCATCAGTAAATTTTACCTCTTTTCTTGACGATGAAGCTTTTCCATCAATAGCCATAAGAGCAAGATTCTCATCTTCTTCATCTTCACTATCAGTATCATCCCAGCTTCTTCCCTTTGCCAGGCAAGCCCTTTCAGAGTTACTCTTCTGATTTGAATAATAAGAGTTCTTCCTTACTTGCTTTGGCTTCCTACATTCTGTGGCAAAGTGTCCCAACTCATTGCAGTTATAGCATCTAATGGTGCTCCGATCAACCATCCCTGTTTTGTATCCACCACTACTGGTGTTAGAGGATGAAGATCCACCTGTCTGGAATCTGTTGTAGTTGGACTTGTACTTGAACTTGGGATTTCTCTTAAATCTGACATTGGAGAATCTCTTGACAATCTGGGCCATTGACTCATCTTCCAATTGCTCCAGCTCTTCCAAGGAATAAAAATCATCACTGGATTGATATGTAGTAGGAGGATCATATTCTGCTACTAACACATTTTCCTCAGCCTTGGAAAACTGTACCATTCTCTCCAACTGTTGAGATTGTTGTTGTTGTTGACCTTTAGCTACAAGAGCAGTAGATGTGCTGTCCATTCTATCTTTCCCGTAGACTTCCTTCTGCTGAATCTGCTCCAACTCATAGGTTTTTAACACACCATAGAGTCTATCCCAAGAAATCTCACTCAGATCTCTAGCTTCTCTTATGGCAGTGATTCTATGTTCAAGATGAGCTGATAGTGTTAAAAGGAACTTTTTGTTGACCTCCCTGATTGAATAATATTTTCCATTTATGTTCAGGTTGTTGATCAATGCATTGTACCTCTCAAACACTTCAGTAATTCCTTCTCCTGGATTGGATTTAAAATGTTCATACTCAGAGGTTAAGATCTCCAACTTGTTCTCCTTAACTTCCTCTGTACCTTCATTAATCACCTCAATAGTTTCCCAGATGTGTTTGGAATTTTTACAGTTCATCACATGTCTGTTCATCAAGGGATCGAGGGAATCAACTAAAATTAACTGAAGGCTGGCATCCAAGGAGGCTTCTTCTTTTTCAGTAAGAGAAAAATCCTCAGGCTCTTTTGGATAGGTTCTAGCTTTGGTAATCACAACATCATCTACTATCACCTCTGGTTCAATAACCATCGGAGTTTTTGGACCCTTCTTTAACAAGTTCAGATATTTGGGATATGCAACTTGTAAAAACAAGAGCATCTTCTTCTTCCACATGATATAATTTTCTTTATCAAATAGTGGAATTTTAACGGTTCCAACTTTTTGTGAAGTCATTATGAATTTTTGAATAAATAAAAATTCAAGGAGTTGAAAAATCACAAAAGTCTAGGATCTTGATTTGTTCGTTAATCAGAAGGCTCTGATACCAATTGTTAGGTCCCAATGTGTTTGTAGAAGGGGGGGTTGAATACAAACAATACCAAATAATCGAATTTAGTGCGAAATAAAAATTAAAACAAAATTCAAGTTAAATAAAAATATTATTAAACTTGAAAGGTGTTACGACAACGGTATCGATTACAAGGGATTAATTTCAAATTAATTATCACAAATCTAGAATAAATTCGACATGAACTTTTTCTATTTTTGCAATAAAAAGATTCAAATGCTAAAAACAATTTGAGATTAAGTTCTAGGGATTTTGATCCGCTAGATAGTTACACAAGAACAAGAGAATGATTTCTAGTTGTTTGGATTTAACTTTAATAACTAGAAATTGTTGATCTTGAATTTGCAGATGATGGATGAAATATTTGCAGCTCTGCAATTTTTTGTTCTTGGTTGGTTGACTTCTGTTGTATTGATAATTGTCTGCTGCTTCTGTCTTTACATTTTAATCAATAGAACTGAAATGAACTGGCATGACAATCGGCATGACAATCACTTGTACTAGGAAGACAATCGGTATGACTATCTGTTGTACTAGCATGAAAATCTGATTGAACTAGCAAGACAATCTTCCTTCCAATAGACCTTTCGGTGAGACAATTGAAACGACCTGGCATGACAATCGGTATGACAATCCAGATTGTCATGCTAGTTCAATTTCAATTGTCTTGATGAATTAAAACAGATTTTAATCCAATTATAATTCTTAAAATTCTTAATATTAATTCAGAATTAATTAATCAATTAATTCAATTAATAAATAAATTAATCTTTGCAGATATAATTTATTTTCTTAATTAAATTATATGACTTAATTAATTAATAGAGAATTAATACTACTCTTCAACTGCAACCATTCTTCTGAAAATCTTCTGAAAATCACTGAAAATTATGAATCAATTCCACCACTTCAATGTTGACACTCGATGTACTGTCTGGTTCATGAGTGACTAACTTCCGTGACGTTTCTTCATGTCTTGACTTTGATACTTGATTTTCTTCAGATTAAATCTTTGTAATTCTCTGATACCCTGATGAGATATCTGTCACTTGATTAAATCCACAATCTTGATTTGTATTACTGAGGCTTGATCAATTTCTTGAACTTCTTCCAGTGAATTAATTCCTCAAGTCTGTAGATGAACCTTGTTTTTGAATCCTATGACAGATGTTACTTTGCGAGATCTCTTTGACGGTAGATCCACTATTTACTTGTTACATTCTTATTTGAGTTGAGTTAAATCCTTGAATAAACAAATAGGCTATGACATATGCCTTACACTCTTACTCAGTTTGCGCAGCAGCCTACAGAATCCATGTGCGAAGCTTGGGAGCGCTACAAGAAGATGTTGAGAAAGTGTCCACATCATGGTATGCCTGATTGGATGGTGATCACTGGTTTCTATAATGGTTTGGGGGCCCAATCTCGGCCCATGCTCGATGCAGCAGCTGGAGGCGCCTTGTGGGCCAAAAGCTATACTGAGGCTTATAATCTAATTGAAATGATGGCTGCAAATGACCATTAAAACCCAACTCAAAGGATGATGCCTGGGAAGGTAGCAGGTATTTTGGAAGTTGATGCAGCTACAGCTATTGCAGCACAGCTCCAAGCGCTGTCTATGAAGGTCGATTCTTTAGCCACCTATGGAGTCAATCAGATAGCTATGGTCTGTGAGCTTTGTGCAGGTTCTCATGCTACAGATCAGTGTTCTCTTGTTAATGAATCTGTTAAGTATGTGAACAATTATCAGCGACCGCAGCAGCCTGTGCCAGCTACTTATCATCCTAATAACAGAAATCATCCAAATTTTAGCTGGAGTAATAATCAGAATGATATTCAGCAACCATATCAGCAAGGCATAAGTAAACAGTTTAATCCACCTGGATTCCAGCAACCACAGCAGTATGCTCAAAGGCAATCATATACTCAACAAGGAGGTGCAGCTCCACCCTCTAGTGCTGATTTTGAGGAACTTAAGCTGTTGTGCAAAAGTCAGGCGGTTTCTATCAAGACCTTGGAAAATCAAATCGGTCAAATAGCCAATGCAGTGCTCAATCATCAACCTGGAATACTTCCCAGTGATACTAAAGTGCTAGGCAGGAAGGAAGCCAAAGAGCAAGTCAAGGCTATTACCTTAAGGTCTGGAAAAGTTGCTGATGCTAAAAAAGCAAAAGACGGAGAAGCTAAAGTTGGTGATGAAGAAGCTAAGCAACGGGAGAAAGTGGGGGAACCAAGGAAGACTACTGTTGAACACACTCTGCCTGAGGGTAATACAGGGGAGAAACAGCTCTATTCTCCACCACCTTTCCCTAAGATATTGCAAAAACAAAAGCTGGATAAGCAGTTTGGTAAGTTTCTGGAGGTGCTCAAGAAACTTCACATCAATATACCTTTCGCTGAGGCTCTGGAGCAAATGCCTAATTATGTGAAATTTATGAAGAGTATTCTTTCAAGGAAGGTGAAACTGGATGACCTTGAGACCGTTGCTTTAACGGAAGAATGCAGTGATGTGCTGTAACAAAAGTTACCTCCAAAGCTTAAAGATCCAGGTAGCTTCACCATTCCTTGCACCATCGGTAAGTTGTCTTTTAACAAGTGCATGTGTGATTTGGGAGCAAGCATCAATCTGATGCCGTTGTCGATCTTCAAAAAGTTGAATTTGCCTGATCCAAAGCCCACCTACATGTCTCTACAATTGGTTGATCGTTCTATTACATGCCCACGAGGCATAATGGAGGATGTGCTAGTAAAGGTGGATAAGCTCTTCTTTCCTGCAGACTTTGTTATTCTGGATTTTTAGGAAGATAAGAAGATTCTAATAATCTTGGGGAGACCTTTCTTGGCTACAGGACGTACCTTGATAGATGTGCAGAAAGGTGAACTTACTATGCGGGTGCAGGATCAGGATGTGACATTCAATATATTCAAAGCGATGAAATTCCCTACAGAAGATGAGGAGTGCTTAAAAGTTGATTTGACTGATTCTGCGGTTACTTCAGAACTTGATCATATGCTAATGTCTGATGCATTAGAGAAAGCCTTAGTGGGGGATTTTGACAGTGAGGATGAGGATGGCAATGAGAAACTATAATATCTAAATGTTTTGCCTTGGAGGCAAAAGCTAGACATGCCATTTAAATCTCTTGGTACTTCTAGCCTCAAAAATGCTGAAGGAAAGCTCAAACCATCTATTGAGGAAGCACCTACCTTGGAGCTTAAACCATTGCCTTAACACTTGAGGTATGCTTTTTTAGGTGATGCATCTACTTTACCTGTTATTATTACATCTGACCTTTCAGGTAGTGAGGAGGACAAGCTCTTGAGGATCTTGAGAGAGTTCAAATCGACTATCGGATGGACTATAACAGACATCAAAGTGATTAGCCCTTCATACTGCATGCATAAAATTCTGCTAGAGGAAGGTAGTAAGCCGACTGTTGAGCAACAGTAAAGACTTAATCCTATCATGAAAGAAGTGGTGAAGAAAGAAATTCTGAAGTGGCTGGATGCAAGAATCATATATCCTATTTCTGACAGTTCTTGGGTGAGCCCCGTGCAATGTGTACCTAAGAAAGGAGGTATTACTGTGGTGGCAAATGAGAAGAACGAGCTTATCCCCACTCGAACAGTCACAGGATGGAGGGTATGCATGGACTATAGAAAGTTGAACAAGGCCACAAGGAAGGATCACTTCCCTCTTCCATTTATTGATCAGATGCTTGACAGGTTGTCCGGTCATGAGTATGATTGTCTTCTGGATGGTTATTCGGGGTATAATCAGATATGTATTGCACAAGAGGATCAATAAATGACTACATTCACTTGTCCATTTGGCACGTTTGCTTTTCGCAGAGTTTCGTTTGGCTTATGTGACGCACCGGCCACTTTTCAGAGATGTATGATGGCTATATTCTCTGATATGATTTGAAATAATGCCGAGGTGTTCATGGACGACTTCTTTGTCTTTGGACATTCGTATGATGAATGTTTGAATAATCTTCGTGCGGTGCTCAAAAGGTGTGTGAAAACTAATTTGGTGCTCAATTGGGAAAAATGTCACTTTATGGTGTGTGAAGGCATTATTCTTGGGCATAAGGTCTCTAGCAAGGGTCTTGAGGTGGACAAAGCCAAGGTGGGAGTCATTGAAAATCTTCCACCACCTATTTCTGTGAAAGGAATCCGTAGTTTTCTTGGTCATGCGGGTTTTTATCGGCGTTTCATCAAGGACTTTTCGAAGATATCTAAACCGTTGTGCAACTTGCTAGAGAAGGATGTGCCTTTCAAATTTGATGATGAATGCCTGACGGCATTTGAGACGCTCAAGAAGAGTTTGATAACTGTACCAGTTATTATGGCACCTGATTGGACAGATCCTTTTGAGATGATGGGTGATGCGAGTGATTATGCGGTGGGCGCAGTTCTTGGGCAGCGCAAGAATAATCTCTTTCATGTGGTCTACTATGCTAGTAAGACTTTAAATGGAGCTCAAATGAACTACACCACTACTGAGAAGGAGCTCTTCGCTATAGTCTTTGGTTTTGAAAAATTTCGATCTTATTTGCTTGGGACAAAGGTGATAGTGTTCACTGATCATGCGGCCATTCGCTATTTGGTTTCCAAGAAGGATTCGAAGCCTAGACTCATTCGTTGGGTGCTCTTGCTACATGAATTTGAGTTAGAGATCAAGGATCGAAAAGGTACTGAGAATCAAGTAGCTGACCATCTCTCTAGATTGGAGAATCCCGAGTTTACTTCACATGATAAGACATTGATCAACGAATCTTTTCCGGATGAGCAGTTGTTCGCAGTTCAGGAGGAAGAGCCATGGTTCGCAGATATTGTGAATTATCTTGTCAGCAATATAATGCCTCCTAATATGAATACAGCTCAAAAGAAGAAGTTTCTGCATGAGGTGAAGTGGTATATGTGGGATGAACCGTATTTGTTTAGACAGGGAGCTGATCAGATCATCAGGAGATGTATCTCATTTTATGAGACGGAGGGGATATTACGAGACTGCCACTCCACAGTTTATGGTGGACATTATGGTGGTGAAAAAACAGCAGCTCTTATTCTGCAAGCAGGTTTTTTCTGGCCTACTTTGTTTAAGGATGCTCATCAGTTCGTTTTAAGGTGTGATCGTTACCAAAGAGTGGGAAATCTTACGAGGAAGGATGAGATGCCGTTAAATGTGATGCTTGAAGTCGAGGTCTTTGATGTTTGGGAAATCGATTTCATGGGGCCATTTGTCTCATCCAGCAATAATCAGTACATCTTGCTGGTAGTCGATTATGTCTCAAAATGGGTAGAAGTCAAAGCTCTGCCGACGAATGATGCAAAGGTAGTGTTGAATTTTCTTCATAAGCAGATTTTCACAAGGTTTGGAACGCCACGAGTAATCACAAGTGATGAAGGGTCGTATTTCTGCAACCGTAAGTTCACTTCTATGATGCAGCGCTACAATGTGAATCATCGTGTTGCTACTGCCTATCATCCGCAAACGAATGGTCAAGCGAAAGTGTCTAATAGAGAGATCAAGCGCATTTTAGAGAAGGTTGTTTGTCTGTCAAGGAAGGATCGGTCTTTAAAGCTCGATGAAGCTGTTTGGGCTTACAGAACAGCATACAAGACTCCACTTGGGATGTCCCCGTTTCAACTTGTGTACGGTAAGGGATGTCATTTACCTGCGGAGCTTGAGCATAAGGCCTATTGGGCGTTGAAGAAGTTGAACCTGGATCTAGATGCAGCTGGAAAGAAGCGAATGCTTCAGCTAAATGAACTTGATGAATTTCGACTCCAAGCATACGAGAACAACAAAATGTACAAGGAAAAAGTGAAAAGGTGGCACGACAGGAAGCTATATCCTAAGTCATTTGTGCCGGGGCAGCAAGTTCTTTTATTCAACTCTCGTCTCCGACTTTTTCCTGGAAAGTTGAAATCAAGGTGGTCTAGACCTTTTATTGTCAAAACTGTGTTTCCACATGGAGCGGTGGAGATTTTTAAGAATGATCTGGACCAAGCATTCAAGGTTAATGGTTTGCGTTTGAAGCATTACTATGGGGATACGGAAAACCGGGAAGTGGTTAGTGCCATTTTATTGTCAACTTGATTAAGGTACGCTACGTCAAGCTAATGACGAAAAAAAAGCGCTTCTTGGGATGCAACCCATGATTTGTTGTTACAGGAACCCTTAGAAGTTAGTAACCTATCCAAAACCACAAAAAAATCAGAAAAACAGGGCAAGAAATTTTTTTTCCAGAAGACCCCTGAGCGCCCGCTCAGCTCTGCTGAGCGACCACTCAGGGCCTGACTGGCAGAATTTTTTTTAAGTCTTATAAAAATCCAAAAAAATATGAAAAATCAAAAATCAAAACACAGCCCCACTACTCACGAATTATCTTCCCATTACCCACATTTTTAACCCTCAAAACCCACTCCTAATCAAATTTAAACCCTAATCTCTACCCTATATATACATACAACTATTCCATATACTCCCCATACACTTTCAAACCTTAAACTCTCTCCCATATTCAAAAACACAAATCTTAAACACTTTTTCTCAGTTTCGATGGCACCCAAGAGATCAAGGATAATTGATAGCAGCAACACTGTTCCTACTGCTGATTCTTCAAGGGGTACTGCTGCGAGGCCTCATTTGTTTGATAGGGCTGCTGAGGAGGAGTATATTAGGCTTCTGGGTAAGCCGATTTTGAAGGAGAGGGGATTCTTACCATCGGGGAGGGATGGTGAGTTGTTTCCAATGATTGCTGAGAAGGGTTGGATTGCTTTTTGTGAGTCACCAGAGGCAGTTCCGATGAGCGTTGTTCGCGAGTTCTATGCGAACGCGAAAGCTGAAAAGAATGGGTTTTCTGTTGTGCGGGGGATGAAGGTGTATTATCACCCTGAGGCGATTCGCTGGGTGATTGGGTAGCGACAGAGGAAGCCCATAGAGGAGAATTGGAACGAGAAGACTGTGGAAGATTTTGACTTGGATTTGATTTGTGCTACTCTCTGTAGGCCGGGCACGGTTTGGACTTTCAAGACTGGGACTAACGGGTATCACCATTTTTCGGAGATTGCGATGAATAGGTATGCCGGTGCATGGAATGCCTTTATTTGTGCTAATATTCTGCCTACTTCACATGCACATGAGGTTACAGTTGAGCGAGCACAGTTATTATGGGGTATTTTGAATGAGGAGAACTATGTGGACCTTGGTGAGTTCATCTACCAAGGAATTCTGAAGTTTTTGAGGGGAGCTAAGCACATGAACATTCCTTATGCATCCACGGTTACAAAGCTTTGCTGAGCAGTGGGAGTTCACTGGCCGTCTCACGAGCAGTTGCAGCTGTCGGCCGCTCCTATTGACTCCGGGACTCTGAATGCGATGCAGGAGTGGACTGGTGGAGAGCCCAAGGAGCATGGGCTGGGTTATTGTCTTTTAGGGGGGCGTCCAGCACGTGGTGCTACCATGGCGAGACCAGGGCAAGTTAATTTTGGTACCCAAGTTTCCTTGGGTCCTGCCTTGTTAGCTTTCTTCTTTGATTTCTTAGGTTTGATCTCATTTGGCTTAGGGATTTCTGATTCATCCTTAGTCATTTGAGTTGAACCTTTGAAACCAGTCATTCGTACATAATTATCATGCACATTTTGTTTAACAGGAAAAGGCATGCTATTTGCAAACATGTTATTCATGTAAGGCATGCCAAATGGCATTTATGGCATACTAAATGCATCATAATAAGGATTAGGTGCAAATAGAATATTAGCAAATTGTGCATTCATATTATGAGTAGACATAACATTCATAGGCATGGTAGGCATGACAGTCATGTTGGGAAAAGAGGGAGGTGCAGACATAGGGGTTGGCATGGCAAGTTTACGATTAACAGACAAGTGATTAACACTACCACACTTAACATAAATTTTTCTTGGTGCATATTTATCTGGTGTGTAGTTGTTATGCTTGTTAATTCCTACTTTCCCATTTCTATTGTTTTTCTTTTTAGTTTCTGTTTTAACTTTAATCTTTTCTAATCTGTTATTCAATTGCTTGATGGATAGATGACCAACAACAACTTTCTTCTCCTTCTTCAGTTGACTTGATTCTCCTGGAACAAAGTTTTTGGAAACTGATCAGCTTTGCTCACAGGTTTACTCCAAGCCGACGGAAGTGGCTCTTTGTCACTCGACAGATATTCCTTTTCGTTATCCGACAGATGATTTCATTATCCTTCGAGTCCACATCTGTCAACAATCCTTCAACCAAGTTGGATTCCAACTTCTCCTTACTCTTTTTCTAGGCTACATCACAAAAGGATTCAATACCTTGAACTTTAGTGATTTGAGCATGGACATCTCTGGATGATTTCCATGCTTTTATCACTTCTTGTTCTTGTTCAAGCTGCTTCATTAAAATCTTTTCTTTCTTTAAGGACTCGTTAATTCATCCTTAGCAATCTTACACTCAATTATCAAATTTTAAATTCAATAAACTGAGATTCTAGCACATTATTCCTCTCACTTAAAAACAAATTGTTTTCTTTAATTTTAGCATTTTCCTTAGTGAGGGACTTAAGTGTAACACGCAAGTGATATAATTCTGTGGACATGTCATTTATTGCATCATTACACTCAGCTTTAGATAAATGTGCTAGGTTAGTGGTGATTACATGATTACTTGAAGAACTTGTTTCTGTTTCATCAGATTTGGCCATCAGGGTTAGGTTGACATAGCTTATTTCTTCATCTTCATCCAATCCATCAGCTGCCCAGTCATTTTCTTGTGTAATGAAATCCTTTTCCTTTTGCTTGAGAAACTCAAAGTATTTCTGTTTATAATCAACAGGCTCAAACTTCTTCTTGCTGGAATCTGACTTTCTACACTCACTGGCAAAATGCCCAGCCAAGCCACATTTGAAACATTTGAATTTGGATTTATCCACCATGTTTCCACTTGGCTTGGCTTCTCCAAAGTTCTTTTTGAACTTGAGCTTGGCAAATCTTCTGGAAAGGAATGCTAAATGTTCATCGATATCATCCATATCATCTTGGCTCAAGTGATCTTCATTTTCAGCTACCAGCCCTTTACCCTTTCTTTCACAGACCTTTGATGTAGACTCAACAGCTTCTACCTTCATCTCTTTTTCCTTTTCTAACTCAGCAACCAGTGCTATGGACCCTCCTTTCTTCCTACATTTCTCCATCCTCTCATCTTGCTCTATTTCAAGCTCCTAAGTTTTCAGGATGCCATACAGTCTCTCCACGGTGAACTCCTTGTAATCCTGAGAATTTCTTAATGAGACTGTCATTGGTTTTCACTCATTTGGAAGAGATCTAAGGAACTTGAGGTTAGAATCTTTGTTTGATAGACTCTTCCATGCAACTTCAGAGCACTTAGTAGTTTTTGAAATCTACTAAAAATATCAGTGAGAGACTCACTGTCTTCACAATGGAAGTGCTCATATTGCTGAATTAACAGCTGCATCATGTTCTCCCTTACTTGCTCAGTACCATCACAAATAATCTGGATAGAGTCCCAAACCTCTTTGGCTATTTTGTAGTTAATGATGTTATCAAACATATCACCATCAACTCCATTGAACAATATATTTATGCCCTTCTTGTCTTTCCTGACTTGCTCAATATCAGGATCTGACCATTCATGCCTAGGTTTGGGAACAGATGGTTCATTGCCTGTTGCAGAGCTCATTGGTACATGAGGACCTCTCTCTATGCAATCCACATAGGCCTCACCTTGGGAAAGAAGATGTAGGTGCATTTTCAGCTTCCAGTGGTGATAATTATCTTTGTCCAGAAATAGAATTTTGACTCCAACATCCTTCTTGTTCATCTTGCTGTTTGTTGTGATCTTTACACTCTTTGTACTTCAAGAGCTCGCTCTGATACCAATTGTTATTCCCTAACAATAAAATAGGAATTACAAAAAGGGGGTTGAATATAATTTTGGCTTCTTTTTTAATATTTCAAAACAGTTCTTGCTCGATAATATATAAGTGTTTGATTTGCAGTGTGCGGAATAAATAATTTATATGAATTAAAACACAAAGTAATAAAAAACAAGCTTTTAAAACTTTCTGGTGGATTTGAAAGTACCCCCCCCAGATATATATATATATATATATATATATAAAATACCCACCAGAGATACATACATATATATATATATATCGAATGAGGACCCTGTGAAGCTTGAATAGCTCATAGCTGCTTACAAGTAGAACAACTAAACTTACAGAGAAATGCTACTGAATATTTTTGAAAATGTTTCTCTGAAAATGTGTGTTCTTAGTTAATTATTCTACTAGCTATACTTAGTTTTTATATCACCAAGTTTACATGACAATAAGACAAGATAATAAAATAAAACATATCTAGTCTAACTCATGCTACTTCACTACTCTATTCCAGCATCTTTGAATATCTTCATATTAGCATGGAAATGGTAATGCTTCTTTGTTCTCAATTTCCTGCTTAACAGGCTGCCACATTCCTTTTGCAAACACCCAACGCATGTAACTGTGTTGTCACTGTCAACAGATATTTGAATTTGATCATCCGTCGGGTACATGCTTGTCATCCGTCGGGTAGCTTTGTTGATCATCCGTCGGGTAGCTATTTGTTGATCATCCGTAGGGTATTTATTTCTCACTTGACTGCATTTCATTAATACAGAATTACAAGACATCTTATATTTACAATTAATCAACCTATTCTGCATATCCACTAGTAGTCAACATGACTCATATGCTCCTACAGACCCTACACAACTTTGATTGCAGAAATGTGCTACAATACTTATTATTACATAAGCTACTCACCCGGTGGATGACAAATCGTCATCCGTAGGGACTATATTAAATCATCTGTCGGGACTATATTTGATCATCCGTCGAGTGCTACAAAATACACTAAGTTAAATCTACTAAGGTATTTTGTTTAATTTATCATCAATTTCACAACATATTCCTAACATAGGTGTAGATGCAGGTGAACAATCAACCATGCCAAACTTTTTCAATAAATCTTTGACATATTTAGTTTGGCTGATGAAGATTCCATCACTTCTTTTGCTGACTTGAAGTCCAAGAAAGTAACTTAATTCCCCCATCATAATCATTTCATATTCACTCTGCATAAGCTTAGATAATCTTTGGCAAAGCTTTTCATTAGTAGAACCAAATATAATATCATCCATATAGATCTGAACTAGGATCATATCATCACCATCCTTCTTGTTAAAAAGAGTCTTGTCAATAGTACCTCAAGTGAATCCATGATTAATAAAAAATTCTAACAGTGTATCATACCAAGCTCTAGGTGCTTATTTTAGACCATAGAGAGCCTTGAGTAACTTGTATACAAAATTTGGAAATTCTTGATCTTCAAAGCCAGGTGGTTGTTGCACATAAACATCTTCTTCCAACTCACCATTAGGGAATGCACTTTTCACATCCATTTGATATACCTTGAAATTTGAATGTGCAACAAATGCAAGAAAAATCTTTATTACTTCAAGTCTTGTAACTGGAGAAAATGTTTCATCATAATCAATTCCTTCCTCCTTTGAGTAGCCTTTTGCAAACAACCTTGCTTTGTTTCTGGTGACAATTCCATTTTCATCCATCTTATTCCTGAACACCCACTTTGTTCCAATAATACTTCTATTCTTTGGTGCGGGAACTAATTTCCATATTTTTTTTCTCTCAAACTGATTTAGCTCTTCTTGCATAGAAGATATCCAATCAGGATTAAGAAGGGCTTCCTCAGTTTTCTTTGGCTCAACTTGTGACATAAAACATGCATGAAGACATTCATTAGTAGTTACACCCCGAGTCCTTACTCTAATATTGGGATCACCAATAATTGCATTTGCATTATAAATTTTATCCCATTCCTTGTGTGAGTTTGTTGACTTGTGTTCTCTACTTCTTCCTCTTCATCATTGGCATGACATCCAGAGTTTTCTCCTCTTTCTCCCCCCGAGTTTGTGCTATCAAATTCAGGTGTTTGTGATGAGCTTTCATTCTCATGATTCACTTGTTCAATAGACTCTTCATCAATTCTGTGATTTGTGTTGACTTCAGCTTCATCATCAGAATCACTATCAATGTTGAGATTTTCAAACGTGAGGGCTTCAGCTTCATTCTTATCAAGGCATTCCAAGCCTGGACATTTTTCATGATCAAAAGTAAAATATGTGCTTTCCATGATCTTCTTTTGCTCAATCACATACACTTTGTATGCAGTTCTTTCCAATAAATATCCCAGAATAATTGCCTCAAAAACTTTAGAGTCAAATTTTCCCACATATTCAGAGTTGTCCTTCAAAATATAGCACTTGCTTCCAAAAACTTGAAGATGCTTTACAGTAGGCTTTCTTTTAGATAAGATTGAGTAAGGTGACTTTCCAAAATTCTTGTTAATGAGATACCTGTTTTAAGTATAGCATGCAGTGTTCACAACTTCTTCCCAAAAACTAGTTGGCAGTTTTGCATCTTGCAGCATTGTTCTAGCAGCTTCCACCATTGTTCTATTCTTTTTCTCAACTACACCATTTTATTGAGGTGTCCTAGTTGCTGAGAATTCTCGAACAATGCCTTTGTCTTTGAATAATTCAATTACGGTTGCATTCCTGAATTTTGTTCCATTATCACTCCTCAATCTTTTCACACAATTCTGATCTTCATCCTGCTTCTCAATCTTCTTGATGTGCTCAATTATGATGTGTGGAGTCTCATATTTAAAGTACATAAATTCTACCCATGTGTATCTTCAGTAGTCATCCACCGTCACAAGTGCATATATTTTTCTTGAAATTGACTGGACATTAACTGGTCCAAATAAATCCATGTGAATAAGTTGCAAAGGTGCACTTATAGAATTCACAGTTTTACTCTTGTGACTTGATCTTTTCATTTTTCCTTTTTGACAAGCATCACAGACTTCATCTTGAGCAAATTCCAGATTAGGCATGTCTCTCACTAACTCCTTTTTAACTAGAGTATTGATTGCTTTGAAATTCAAATGAGACGGCTTCATATGCGATAATTTTCTTTGCTCTACAGATGCCTTGGTGTAGAAGCAACAAATTCCATCCTCATTTGCTGAGTCCAAGTCTGTAACAAATAAGCTTTCTTTCCTTGCTCCTCTTAGAGCAACTTCACCAGTTTTTGTTAGTCCCTAACAATGCAACAAGAATTACAGAAGGGGGGTTGAATGGAATTCTTGAACCTTTTTCAAATAAAAATAAAATGTTCTATCTTAATAATATATAAGTGTTTGATTTGCAAAGTACGGAATAAGAAGTTAGTAAAATAAAAACACAAGTAATTAAAAACATAAGTCTTTAAAAACTTTCTGGTGGATTTGAATGTATCCACCAGAGATATATATTATATCAAGAGAACTCTGTGTAGCAAGATTATCTCACAGCTGCTTACAAATATGAATAACTAAGTTTACAGAGAAATGCTAAGGATGCAGCTTACAATTGTTTCTCTGAGATAATGTTCTTAGTCTTGTTCTTCTTGTTCTATTTGCTACTTCTTGGTTTATATATCACCAAGATTACAAAGTAATAAGACAAGATAATAAAACAAAACCTATCAAGTCTAATAATATGCTGCTTCATTACTCTATTCCAGCATCTTTGAATATCTTCATAATAGCATGGAAATGGCAATGCTTCTTTGTTCTCTAAAACCCAGTTGAATAGGCTTCCATATTCTTTTTGCATAGACTCGACGCATGTGACTGTGTTGTCACTGTCAACAGATGTTTGAATTGATTATCCGTCAGGTACATGATCATCCGTCGGGTTGCCTTGTTGATCATTTGTCGAGTGGCATTGTTGTTTATCCGTCGGGTAACTATCTGGCTCTTGACTTCATTTCATTTATACAGAATTACAAGACATCATCTATGTATAATTAATCAACCTATTCTGCATATCTAATTAAAGTCAACATGACTTGAGTGCTACTACAGAATCTAAACAAGGTGTATGCAGAAATGTGCAATAGACTCATTATTACCAAGCTACTCACTCGATGTATAATAAATCATCATCTGTTAGGATTAAATAGAGTCATCCATCAGGACTATATTCCTTATCCGTCGAGTGCTACATTTTTCACTAAGTAAAATCTACTAAGGTGTTTTGTTAATGAAATCATCAAGTTCACAACATATCCACAACAATCTCCCCCAATTTATGTCCACTGGAATTGTAGCCATAAATTAAGAGAAACTTGATGATAACAAAACACCCTAAAAATACAACTTTAAAAGTAATTAGATAAAACCGTAAAGTGGTTCAAATAATAAAATGCACAAAGATTAGCTCACATTCATTCTCAAGGTGCTCCTCTAGCTTGAGCAGATTAATCTAATTCCTTGAAGATCTGGATCTCTTTCCAAGCTTTCTATTGTTTTCTTTTATCTGATTTTGGAGCTGTCTGTGGAATTCCAGTTCATCAAATTCTGAGAGATTTAGCTTTTCTTGCATTTCCAAAAAGTCTCATTGCTAGAGATGCTCAATTGGTCTTCTAATCTGAAAACTCTTCTAACTCCTTTGTCATCCATGAATTCCATCAGCCAGTAGGGCCTTAGATGCACTCTACTCCCTATGTGAGGAATAGTTAGAGTCTTTGGAAGTGCATCTTTAGCTCTAATACTCCTCAGTTTTTCAATCTTCTTTTGAACAAGTCTTTTTGCAGTTGCATTGAATCCAAAGTTCTTCTTGAATGATGAATAAACCTTTATCAGCACAAATTAGCTTTCTTGAAGGATCCTGTGAAGTGGCCACTGAATCTCCTTTCCTCCCTTGTACTTGAAAACTAACCTTTCAGGTAGATTCCTGTAGGCATCAATCCCTCTAACTTCTTCCAGTTCATCTAGATAGAGGTTTAGATCAGAGAATTCCTTGATGTCACAAAAGTACATGTAATCTCCCTTGTTGACTTTGAATTGAGCTTCGGTTAGAGATTTGGATTTGAGAGGTGACAGCTTCACTTTCTTGACTGCTCTTGACTTTGTTCTCTTTGGCTTGTTAAGGATTGGAAAATTGAAGTCAGGAATTGGTAGACTTTCCCAGTCTATTAGTTCATCCTTAGGCATAATAGGTTCACCATGAATGTTCCTATAAGGATCCACCACCTTAATATCTCCAAATACCATTGAGGGTTTTGATGCTTGAGTTGTAGTTGGAATGGATTCCTTAGGAAACTGATAATCCAATTCCATACCAACAAAGTTCAATTTCCTTTTGGTTCTTTTGGCCAATTTCTTGTATCTGTGAGATTTCTTCTGTTGTGGTTCAACTTGCTTCTTTGGATCTTGAGATTCAGAGATTTCAGATGGCTGAGCAGGAATTTGTTATGTTGGTTTCACAGCTTGTAGCTTGGCCAAGATAGCATCATGCTCTTTCTTTTGTTTAACCTTTTTAGCATCTAGAGCAGCTTGCTTCTTTTCTTGCTTCAATCTTGCCTTTTCTTCTCTCTTTTCTTCACCAAATTGAGGATGTCCACCCACCACACAAATTTCTTTACCATTCCTGAAAACTTTAGCAGTTCTCCTTTTCAAAGCTGAATCAGCTGGATCCTTGTAGAAGGAAATGGATCTTGACAACAGTTTCTTCTCATCATGCTTTGGTGTACCATACACTGTATCCAAAGGGTTCTTTAGTGATAATTTTGGATAGTTCACCCTTGGCTTTAAAAGTACTTCATCCTTCGGAGATTTGATACAGGATGGCTGTCCTCTTTCCAGATAGTTCATGCTCATTTCATTCACAGAGATTTGCCTGACTTGAGAGTGATTAATGGCTGACTTTTCTGGCTTCTTTGCTAGCCCAAATTTCTTTTGAATATCCTCATCAATTTTTTCCCAGTTGATTGGATTTAACTGCTCCTTTTTAGCTGCTTTCAAAGTAGCTGATGCTTCCTTTATCAGATCAATACTGTCCTTAGCTGGTGGCTTTGAGATAGTAATTGTAAGCACAATTACTTTGTTAACTTGAATGTTTAGCACTTTTTGCTCCCCCTCACTCCTAGAACTCTCTTTCTCCCCCTTTTTGTTATCATCAAGCTGAGTAGAGGAGGAGGTTTGTGCAGCCACCAATTTCTGAAGCAAGTTTGTTTGTTGAGCTTGGTGTAGATCAATTGTTGTAAGAGATGCTTCCATAGAAAACATTCTTTTGTCCAAGGCATCAACTTTGGTGGCAAGATCTGAGTTTTTCTTGAGTTGTCTCTTATGTCTGTAATTGTTGTCCCTGGAAGTCTAGCTTCCAATCTCTCAGAAAAGTCTTTCTTGAGTTCACCAATTTCCTATTTAAGAGTGGAGACATTGAGAGTTTGTTGATAGCCTTGAATTTGATGTAGTTATAGAGAAGCAAGATGTGCTTGCAGAAGCTTCTTGGTGCTAGTATTTGTGGATGATTGAAGTGCAGACTGTGTTGGACTGATTAGCTAGATGAGAGTAGATTTGAAGTGATGTTCATAACATTTCTTGGAGAAGGCCCATGATGGCATGCTTGACCTTGAACTAGGGCCAGCTTCTCCCCCTAAGTTCAATAGCTCTTCTCCACTTTCTGCATCCTCACCTTCAAAGAAATCTTCTGAACCACCAGTCTCATAATCAACATCACCATCTGGAGAGGGCAAAGTTGTGATGGCATCCTTAGCTCTTAGCAATGACTGTGTGGTATGCACCAAGTTGAGCATCATTTCTGCATTGTCATTGCCCTGTTCAGCTAGAAGTCGATATGCTGGAACAGGGTGAGTAAATGTCTCAACATCAAGGGAGGTAGAATCTATAACAGCTTGAGGTTGCTGAGATAGTCCTTCCCTGTCTGCATCTTGGACATTTATTAACTCACTTGCAATGACGTCCACCCTTATATCTCATGTACCTGCATTTCTCTCATTATCTCTCTTTTGTTGCATCAAGGTCTCACCTTGGCTCACCACCCTCACACCCTCACCTTCACCATTTAAGGTGGGACTCCTCACACTCTCTTTTTCCAATCCTGAAAAACTGGATTGCATATTTTTACTCTTTTCCTCTCCTTTTTCCTGGGAGCAACCTAGACTCTCACTCATAAGACTCTCTTCCCTCAATCCCAGGAGTGATTGTACTACCACTAAGTCTTCTGCACTTGAGATAATTAATGAAATTTGAAGTTGTGCAGAGACACTCGACAGATAAGGGATATCCATCGGGTTAGCAGTTTGACTATCCGACGGATAACTGCTGTTAAGCTTATCCGTCGGGATACAATCACTACTCGACGGATGAACAATATCCATCGAGAGAGTAGGAACAAATGAGTTTGAAGTGGAAACTATCGTGGACTTTGTACAGATTGATGAGAATTTTGGCACAGATATCTCAACAGTTCCTGAAAGAATTGGCAAGTGAGCCAACAAATCATCCAAAAGATGATGCTCACTTGCACTAGATTTTGGCTTCCCTAATAGAGTTAAAGAAGGGGAATCAAGAATTGATGTGTTGATCATATCCACATCCAGAGAGTTTGTGGGAGAATTTGGTGTTTGAGGTGCTTCTATAACTAAAGATTTTGGCTATGACTCCATATTTATTGGAGCCACATCAAACTGACTTTGAAAAGGTGCAGTGACTGTGTCTTCAGCACCAATTTGCACAGTGTGTGAACCCTATGCATCCCCAAGGGTTTTTGGTTTCTTATTTCTAGTATAGGTTTGGGGTGAGCTTGTGTCCCTTACCCTTTTGACCTGTGCTCTTGGCTGAGAGCTTTGTTCAATAGTCACATCCTTTTGGGAGGATGCAACTAGCAATGAGCTTATGTCCTTATTAAGCACTACAGTCTGTTAGGAAACTGCAGTATGGCTAGGATGGGAAACACTCACCTCTTCAACCTTATCCTTAGGGTTTATTTTATGTTCACCCTGTCCCTCACCTACCTTACCCACCTTCACACTCCCCTCTTTAGATTTGGTGGATTTTGTAACTGGCATCTTTTGAGAGATACCAGAGGGGGCTTTCTTTGACTTGGATTTAGAAATTTTTGATGGTTTGGTAGCTTGGGTAGGCAACGGTTGGGTCATTGACACAGTTGCCATAGCTACACTATAAGACAAAGAAATTTGTGAGGCTGGAAGAGTAGGGACAGCTGAACTTACCTCACTTACCTGAGGTGCCTCCATAACAGGAAAATAGAAGAGTGGCACCTCTTTGTGATGGTTTGCCCTGTTCAAATCTGCAATAATCCTTCTCTCTTGAACCCAACAATCTAATTTGTTGGTTGGGTTCTCAAGCACAATATCCTTAGAGAGGTGGTTAGCAATCATCATTAAAAATATAGCATAATAAACATTTTTACCCTTTTTATTTAACTCCCCTAACTTAAACCCCAACTCAAACAAAACAAGATCACTAAAGTTAAAGAACTTATCAGTAACTAGCATGTAAAGCATGTAAAGCATGTTAAGCATAGAGATATTGACAAAATCAAAATTCCTGATTTTACCAGAAAATACCTTAGTAACTACATCACATAGATAACTCCATTCCTTCCTAAGACCTAACCTCCTAATTTCACTTAACTTAGAAGTAGAGAGTGCATAGCCCATGGAGTTAAGCATGTTAACAATGTCACTGTATGTGTGTGGTGAAGTTACAGTATTATCAGGAATTTTGAAACATGCTTTAGCAATATCACTATTAACACAGAATTTCTTACCTTTAATAGTGAATGTGATAGTCTTATCAGTTGAGTTGTATGTTGCAGTCGTCCACATCTCTTCAACAACTCTACAGTATATGGTGGGTGATTCTAGCAGATGATTTGAGAATGATAAAAGAAAAGTAATGAAAATGAATTAAGCTTTTATACTATCTCAAAAATAACTGTCAAAATAATAAAGTAAAATAAAGTAACTAATAAGAATTGCCCAAAATAGCCGTTTAAAAATAAACTGTAAAAATTCCATCAATTATCCATCGTGTTATGCTTACAAACTGTAAGTATACTCGATGGATAATGTTCAGAGAATCAACGGCTAAGAATAAGACAATTCAACGGATGAGGATAAATCAGTTATCCGTCGAGTCATAAAATATTCCAGAAAAGTAATTGATTTTATTAACAAATAGTATACCGACGGATGATCAAACTCGATGGATAGTGATCATCCATCAAGATGTAAATTTTGACTTAGCCAAAATTTCATACATGACTGAAAAATCAATTAAATTTCTGGCTACATTACAACTTACAAACAATCTATAAAGATTCAAGAGTAATTTAGCATACCTAACTCACTTACCAACCTTGAAAATATGGATTCATCCAGTGGCTTGGTAAATATATCTGCAAGCTGCTTTTCACTTGGAACAAAATGTAGTTCCACAGTACCATTCATTACATGTTCCCTTATGAAGTGGTACTTGATGTCTATGTGCTTTGTCCTTGAATGTTGTACTGAATTTTCAGTGATGGCAATTGCACTTGTGTTATCACAGAAAATGGGAATCCTTTCAACTTGCAAACCATAGTCTAGCAATTGGTTTTTCATCCACAAAATCTGTGCACAGCAACTCCCAGCAGCAATATATTCAGCTTCAGCTGTAGAAGTAGAAACTTAATTTTGTTTTTTACTGAACCAGGACACAAGCTTGTTTCCTAGAAATTGACAAGTTCCTGTTGTACTTTTTCTATCAATAATACAACCTGCATAATCTGCATCTGAATAACCAGTTAGATCAAAACCAGAATCTCTAGGGTACCAAATGCCAAGTTTTGGTGTTCCCTTGAGATATCTGAAAATTCTCTTAATAGCTACTAAGTGAGATTCTTTAGGATCAGCCTGAAATCTAGCACACAAACATGTAGCAAACATTATATCTAGCCTACTAGCTGTTAAGTACAGAAGTGAGCCAACCATGCCCCTATAACTTGAAATATCCACACACTTTTCAATAGTGTTCAATTCAAGCTTAGTTGCAGTGGCCATGGGAGTTTTTGCAGATGTGCAATCCATTAGATCAAACTTCTTTAAAAGATCATAAATGTATTTAGTTTGACTAATGAATATTCCATCACTAACTTGCTTAACTTGCAAACCAAGAAAGTAAGTTAGTTCTCCCATCATACTCATTTCATACTTACTTTGCATCAATTTGGAAAACTTTTTACAAAAAATTTCATCTATAGAGCTAAAAATAATGTCATCTACATAAATTTGAACAAGTATACTAGAGCCATTAACATTTCTAAAGAAAAGAGTTTTGTCTATAGTACCTCTAGTGAAGTGATTCCCTAAAAGAAACTTTAACAAAGTGTCATACCAGGCTCTAGGTGATTGCTTCAGTCCATAAAGTGCTTTCAAAAGATAGTAAACATATTCTGGAAAATTTGGATCTTCAAAACCAGGAGGCTGACTGACATAGACTTCCTCCTCCAAATCTCCATTCAGAAAGGCACTTTTGACATCCATTTGATAGACTTTGAAATTGGCATGGGCTGCATAGGCTAAGAAGATTCTGATGGCTTCAAGTCTTGCAACAGGAGCAAATGTTTCATCAAAATCTATTCCTTCTTGTTGACAATAGCCCTGTAATAACCCCAATTTTTGGGAAATTTTGAAACCCTTATGAATAGTATTTTTGCTGAATGAGAAAACTTTTCATGTCACACTATATAGGGGTTCTGATATGGATATTCTGAGATTTTATTAGTACTTTATATGGGATATAAGTGTATGTAAAGATCGTCAGAATCCAAATCCGAACACTTTGATTTTTCCCTGAAATCCAATAGATACGGAAAGAATTGAGTATAAGGTAACAGGATAAAAGGATTTAAATTAAAGGATTATAATAGAGGATCATAAAAAGGAATATAATGTATTGAGAAAGGTTAAGGGAACCTAAGTAATAAGATCCCGGGTATGATCCCTCAAACGATAAACGAAAACGAAAGTTAAGCGAACAGTATAACAGATCAGCGGTCATTAGGCAAACAATTAGGAAGTTAATCAAAGGGATTAGAGAGGATGATGTCACCCAACCAATGAGAAGAGGACAAGGAGGGGAGGATGACATCATGAGGATGATGCAAGCATGACATAAGAGGGAAGGAAATGTGGTGGAATATTAACCACACAAAGTCAAGGCTACAAAGGGAATTAACCAAAAAACAAGACAAAAAGCAACCAACCAAGCAAAACAAATCACAAAACACCAAACCTTCCATTTCTTCATGAAGCTCTCGGCTTCTTTCTTAAGAATTGGGAAGTCCAAGCTCCTCCACTTGCCATTTTACAAGGTAATTATCCTAGCTTCTCCTAGTTAAGTTACATACTTCCTAGAAATCTTAGCTTCAAAATCCTTTCCTAGCATTTCCTATAAATCATTCAAGAAGATGGTGAATAGTAATTTCTTGAAATTAATTTTTGTGTTCTTGATTTCTTTGAAAGAACAAGCTTGTAGGAGGTTAGATTAAGGCTTCCATGGGCATTCCAAGGACCTTTCATGGATTAAAAGCTTCAAGGAAGGTATAACTCTTCATGGTCTTAGTTTTAAGTTTTGTTGTTTAGAATTCCTAATGTTTAGATGATGGGTTAGTGTAATGGGTGTGTAATCATGTTTAGAGTTTGTTATGAGTAGTTTAGTTGGTGAGAGGCATGATTATTGTGTGTTTAGAGATTGGTTGATTTTGTGATATTTTTGGAGTTGGAAATCTTGGTTATTAGTTAATGAACTTAAGTAAACTCTTAGTTCATAATTGAGAAATAAGTATGAATTGGAAATATTGAATTGTTGTGGCTGTTGTAGTATGGTATGGATGGATGTTGGTTGTATGAATGATATGTGGTTGAATTGTGGTTGTTTTGAATTGGTTTAAAATTGGGAAATCGCGTAAACATAGCCGTCGTAATGTCCGATTTACTTTAGACTGCTTATGTTCATAACATTAGGACCCGAGAACCCCTTGCTAGTTTATGACCACTGCCATGTTTAGATAGCTCATGTTACGAGCTTCATTTTGATATGTAGTTCGTTCGATTCCGATGCACGGTTTAGGAGAAACGACCGTTTCAAGTAACGGCGTTTCGCGAACGAAACTTTTCCCCTCGCCTTACTTTGAAACATAGGTTAAAGACCAAAAAAGGTTAATTAATATATGAAACATTTATGGTAAGTGTGTTAGGCAGTTGGTAAGACAATCGCGAAGGAATCGCCTTAAAACTCGTAAAGGTTAAATTATTAAAAATGGTGGAGCCGAGGGTACTCGAGTGACTTAAGAGAATCAGTAAGCGCAAAACAAGCGTTAGAGTCTAAGTTAGTTAAAGTATAGATTTACAAGTGACTTTGGTTTAATTCCAACTTACTTGTTGTTTATAGGTTACCAGACTCGTCCCGAGCCATTCGTAACCCCCAGTCGCTCAGGCAAGTTTTCTACCCGTTATAACTGTTGTTGTGATGAATATATGTATTTGCATTATCTTGCGATAGATGCATGTTGGTTAATTAGCAAATGATGCAATATATTGAAGCATGCTGCTATGGTATATATATATATGCATGCCTGTTTCGCATTCTTTCCATATATATATCCGTTGATTCAGTTGATAATACCTATGCTAGAGGATAGCGGTAATTTGCATATACCCTTAGTACAGGGACCCAAAGGTGAAAATATTTTCTAAAACCGGGAGTCGAGGATCCCGAGTAGATTTTGTATATATGGATATAAATATATATATATATATATATATATATATATATATATATATACTTATATATATATATATGGTCATAGTTTTCAAAACTATTAATCGAATAAGGTTTATTCGATAACTTTAACTTTATTTTATTATTGAATATTATTTCGAATATTATTCGAAGGCGTATGACTCCTTTACATTATTTATTGAATATTATTTGAATATTCATTTGAGGATGTATGACTCCTTTATTTTATTTAATGAATATTATTTATAATATTCATTCGAGGTATTATGACTCAGCTTATTTTATTTATTGAATATTATTTGAATATTCATTTGAGGATCTATGACTCCGATTATTTGCTGAGATATATTCTTTATTTTATTAAAGAATAAGGTGTCGATAATCAAACTTATTTTTGATTATTCAAATAAAGATATTACTTTCGTATAAGTATATCTTTGATTATTTGCTATTCATTTCAAGTATAAGTTTTAATACTTCTACTTCAATTATTTTATAACGATTATTTTTTTATGGGAATATTATTTAAATAATAATATTCAGACATTTTCTAAATATTCTGGGGACTGATTTACTTCATTAAATCAGTTTTACTCCAAACACTCTTTAAAGTGTTTTCGAGTCTTGAAAATGATTTTTAAAAGTTAGAGCGGATCCCAAAACTCATTTTTATATTTAAGATCTTCCTTTTTAAGGGGATTTAAATACTCGCTCAAAACCTGAGGGATCCGGCTCTGTGGTGTGTTTAATATTCGCAACAAGGTTGCTGTTTTGATAAATGAATTGATTACTTACCCAACACTCGGGAAGTAAAATTCTTGGAACAAGTTAATCCATTAACAGGCATCGCCTGGGAAATATCGGTGAGTTCTCCTTTCCAAATAGATACGACTTCTTGGTGGAGCCGTATCAACAAGTTTCTACTTGGGGAAAGTGGGGACGAGCTTTACGTTTCAGAGTCATGGATTTCATCTGAACTAGGAGTGGCGTAAGTGGCCGAGTAGCGCCGGCCCAGCCTTATTATATTGGCCCAAATGGCCTGGAAGTTCCGCTAAGGCGGTCCATTCCTTAGGAGTTCAGTGTTCGGTTGACAAGTAAATCCGACAGGTTCTCCTCTACATGTAGAAAATGGTGGGGTTGTACTACTACGACTGATCATCGTAAGTGGTCTTCCTGGCGCGGCAAACTCCCGTAATGAGTTCATTATCCAATTAGATAATTTCTGCAACACTACCCAGAGCACTTCGATAGAAAGGCTACGGTTGGGCGATTGTTGAGTGTTGGCAGGGTCAAGTTTTCAAAATGATGTTTACATCAAATGAAGTATCTCGTAACTTCATTTTATTTTGATAATATTTTAAAGATTTAATCTATTCAAATCTTGTCTTATAGTCTCATCTATGTGATGAACTTTTGAAATTAATTATAACTTGAACGGTGGTAGTTCAAGTAGTATTTGGAAATGATATAAGTGTAGTGAAGTATTTGGTAACTTCATCTTTTAAACTTATATCTAATTAATAATTGTCTTATGTATGACAAAGATTTTCAGAAAAACGTTGAGACAAGGTTAGATATATGAGATCACCTTGCAACGATTTTTTTTTTATACAGTTATACACTGGGACTTTGTGTATATTATGCATGGAAGAGGACTTCCAATATTTTGAAAAGTATATATGTATATATACTGAATATTTTGTGACTTCATCGCATTAAGATATCAAACTTGGTTCATTTCTTTTGACCAAGACTTTCATGAGTATTATGAGTAGGCTCATATATTGTAAATCATTATACATATTATTTTGGTGGGCTTGCTGCTCACCCTTGCTTTATTTCTTCATCACACAACAACAGTTAGGAAAGATGGCCAGACTCCAGCAGACCCAGCGCAAGCGCGTGGGAAGCGTCCTGCGCCTTCCCGTTGATGTTGTAGCTGCTATAGCTGCAGAGGTAGATCTATTGTAGATCAGACCATCTACTTTTGAGAATCAATTATGTATAATTATAACTTGTGGCAGATAATGGCAATTAACTGTAAATTTATCAAGTAATCATTTTGGGTTGTAATAACTTTTAAATTGTGGATTCAAAGACTTGTACTTATTTAAATTTCATCTCTGAGACTATAACGGGTTGTGGTGTGTGTTAGTGTGGGGTCACAGCATAAGGTTATTTATTAATTAAGTGAAGTGATATTGTGGAAAGAAAGACCGTGACGACCCGGATCCCCGACCCCGGATCTGGGGGTGTTACAGAAATGGTATCAGAGCTAAGCGTTATAAACCTCAGAGATGATGGGACGTTAAGATAATAAGATTCACTAAGATAATAAGAACTCTTGCCAAGTTCATAGTCGGGCTACCTAACGTAGTACTGACGGTTAAAACCCTTATGGGAACCCTTATAAATATCGTGATAGGAGCGTAGTTCGTTATCGTATATGGTAGCGGGACTCCGAACCCTGAAGTTGAGGAACATCAACGCGATGATGTTTTATTAGTTATTGGAGATCAGATTGTGGATCCGATAGAGTGTCCTAATACAGGACCGGATGATGTTGATATTGAGGATGTTGTCCTACTAGGGATAGTTGTTGAGAAGGACCCCATGGAGGATCCTGACAGGATTGGATAAAGGACCACTGATGAATTGATGACCATGGTTTGGTCGACTACCAGAGGTAGGATTGGCCGGTCACTACCAGAGGTTCGTTCAAGTTTGTAAAGATAGTAGCCCCTTTAACGTGGCTTACTCATAAGACTGAGAAGTTCGAATAGACAGAGAAATGCGAGAACAGCTTTTAAGAACTGAAGCAAAGGTTGGTGACGGCCCCTATGTTGGCGTTGCCGGATGGAAAAAGGAGATTTTGTGATTTGTAAGTGACGCTTCGCATAAGGAATTAGGGTGCTTCTTAGCACAGCAAGATAATCGCGTTTGCGTCAAGACAATTAAGGTAATATGAAATTTGATATCACCGCCCATGAGCTTAGGCTCGTGGAAATAGTTTTACCCTAAAGATTGGAGGCACTACTTGTATGGAGAGAAGTGCGAGAATTACCTAAGCCATAAGTGCTCTAGTACATTCTTACGTAGAAAGAGCTCAACATACGCCAGAGGAGGCGGTTAGAGCTAATCAAGAATTATGATTGGCAGATTCTTTATCATTCGGGGTAAGCCAATATGGTGGCTGATGCCATTAGTAAAAAGGAGAGACTCAAGATGATAATGTCTTTGGGAGAGTTGATAAGAGATTTTGAGAAAATGGAAATAGTAGTGAAGGTAACCGGAGCCGGTACCGAAAAGCTGTTTGAGATTGCAATAGAGACCGAATTATTAAAAGAGCATATTGTGCCAGAAAAAGGTGATGAATGAAGGCAGAGAGCCAACAAATAAATATGAGATTAATACTGAGAAAGAGGATAAGGGAATAATGAGGTATTCCTATAGAATTTGGGTTCCGAAAGTTCAAGAGCTTAAGGATGAGAACTTAGATGAGAGCCATAGTTTGAGGAATAGGATTTAGGGCAAACCCAGAGTGTGATAGTCAGGGAGGTTGCCATCAAGAAAGAAAGAACCCATAACATGATAGAGTGGAAAACAAGGTTTTTAATGTATAAGATAACCCCGATTATGGGAGAAGGTTGAAACATTTCATACTAAGGAAACAGAAAGTCGAGTAAGGAAAGGAGACCCGAGACGGTACTCCTATATGGCAATTTATGGACCTGTCTAGACAGAACTTAGACAATTATCCCCAACCACCACCCTGAGGGGACAATGCGGCAGGAAATTCTTTCATGACCTTTAAATCGTTAAGCTCTCAGAGTTCCAAGGAACAGGTTGACCTAGTCAAGGCAAGAGCCAGGCTAAAGGAAATATAGGAATCATTTGAGATTCTAAATGATTGACGAATCACAAAAGACTGTTTTTGTCACTTACCCTCCCAAGAGAGAGACCACCCGCTGGTGAAAGGCCAAGGAAGGCACGGAGCAAGAGATTATAATAAACTGATTAAAGTTCAGCCAATTATTTTCGGGAAAGTAATTCCCAAGGTTATGGAATAGTGTAAAAGCTTTAGAGCCAGAACAAAGGCAGACGAGTATGATGAATTATGAATCTAAGTTGTAAAAGTTATCAAGATTCGTTCTGAAGACACGAATCCAGAATGACGGGATGTTTGAAATCAATGCTTATGTTGTGTTGGTTCATGAAATAACGATAAGAGAAAGGAATATAAAGGCAATAGAGTTTGAGGTATGATAAGGGAGTTGGGTATGAGGAAACCCTAAAGACTCGTAGCAATAGACATAGAAAAGTATGTAATCGTCAGGATGAGGGTGATTCACCATGAGTTAAAGTTGATGGTTGAAGGCATACGAGTTTTGTACATTTTATCCCCTTAAGTTGGGAAGATTCAAGGAAACCTTTAGATAGTTCGAAGGATAAATAATAAGACGCGGATAGACTAAGGAGACAAGAAAGTAAGAAAGTAGGAAAATTGGATGAAGGAAGTGACCTTCAATAATGTGAAATGTAAGACCGGTGGCTCGATACTCAGAAAGGGAGACGTCAGGTATGAGAGGTATCCCAACATTATGGTGATTGTTGAGAATAAACAACAAAAGTAAATAAGGAATTATTAAGAAGAAGTTCACGTTGAACATGACCAATATCTTCCAGAACATCCATGTATCATTACCAAATCAGGAAAGAAAAGCGGATGACCATTGTTATCTTTTGGAGGCCATATGGATTGACCTCAATTGGAATAAGGATGCTATTATGAAGTTAGGTATAGACTATCGAGGTGGGGAATGATGAAGAAGATAATCTATCAAGGATATATGACTTGGTTTATCCATAGATGGATGCATGTACCTTTTCAAAGGTGGAATTAAGGATAGAACATCGGTAACTTAAAATGAATCCTAGGGGAATGCATAAAGGTTGGCATTTCACCCTTAATAGGGATAGTATGAAATTTGACAGTATAAATTGGAAAGGATTAAGGTAATAACAACCTTTAAAGAATCAGTGGAGAATTTTTTTTTTCAAAAGTATATAGACAATGATTCTAGTATTAGTATATGGTATTTTGATATGCCCTGTATCTAGGGAATACAGGAGGAACGATTCAAGGATAACCTTAGAGGTTTTACAAGGAGAAAGGTAATATTCAAAATTCTCAAGAATAGAAATGTGGATAAAGGAAATATGACGTAATTATAATGTTGCCAAGTGGGGCACGTGTTAAACCACGAGAAAGTATGGATCGAACCAGTAATGGTCGAAATTATTCAGGGCAATTAGGACTTAAGATAAAAGATGTTCAAATTATGATTGAGAGTCAGTCATGACAGTGATTAACCTCTAAAGACTGAGGCAATAACTTATGGAAAAATGGTGATTTTTTTTTTTACTCATCAGATTTAAGGAAAGCATTTTCACATAAGCTGTGATTAAAATAAGGTAGAAAATTTATTTGGAGATGGTTAAAATGACATTGACTGTAAGGAAAATTTTACTATCAGGGAAGGCCAAAGAGGTGGCCGACACTTAAAGGTAAGTGGATAATTATAGGCGCGTGTGCCAAAAGAATACAGTGATGATGGTTAAAAATGTGAAGGTTGAATTATGGTTTGGAAGATTGACATTCCTTCTGATGACTGGTGCAATACCCAACCGTAATAGTAGTTGGTAAAGGTTTAATTCGTGTAATCGCCATGAACGGGCTATCTATCTTAGAAGGTCCTATCTTGAGATAAGCCAGAACCATGTTTCAAAAAGGACTAGATGAACCCTTGAGTTAAATCTTCTATTTAGGGCGTATGATTAAGAATGTATTAACCTGCTATCGTTGCTTTGAGCAAAACTCTTCTGCAAATTTATCTGCTTCATGTCATGTATGTATGTCAGAATCAGGAGTGTACTCCATGAATCATGAATGGTGATTATGTTATCTCCTTAGAAGGATTTGATACGACATGTATGGACTCCGTATGGTTAGCTATTAAGACTTCATGGAAAATGAATGACTACAGTGGGTCAGTGGTGGACCATAGTAAGGCAGCAATGATTCTGCGAGTAGTGAGCTGATTACAACCATGAGAGTTGTATTGGAATGGGTGTTGAGATTGAGTACCACTAATCGGGTCGTGGTAGTGTATAAAGTTATCATTGATAGACTAATTAAGTAGAGTATCTACCTGGTGAATAATTATTCGTTCTTATCAATAGAGAGTCGTATTATTATACGAAGAAGGTTGCGTTATAGAAATGGATTCTAGTAATGATGAGGTCTAGAATGAGAATCCCAGATTCGATTTTCGATATCGAGGGAGTTTCAAAGGTGATTGTGTATAAGCTCGAGGAAGAGCATGGGTCCATAGAATGATGGACGGAATAGAAATATTTAGGCATGGGAAATACGATGTTATAATACTTGATGCTAATATAAATACGTTTATGTTTTGTTCTCCTATGACAAACCTCTATAGTTCAGAGGTAGGTTCCAAGCCAGATATTTTGTGACAGTATATTTTTTTCATATATACAATTCTCTTCAGTTCGTTCTTTTCTCTTCTTTTCATTTCATGTAAGCTGAGAAGAACAAACCCTTCCAGAAGGGGAGGTATTGCCATGACTATCTATCTTTGTGATAGAAGCCTAGTAGGATACCCACATGTTGTTTAATTGCTTGTCAGTACTAAAGGCTGGCACCTTCTGTACTAACTATGCGATATAACAAGTGTTCATGATCATAGTGATCTCTCAACAAATTCCTTTACTTCTATATGATTAATCAAACTTTGGAAAAAAGAAATACTGAAAAAGGAGTAATAAAGTGGTGGTAGTATTTGGAATGGAAACACATTCGTGATACTAAAGTTGACGTGGTTATTAAAAGGTTATAGACGCTAACGAGCAAAGT